>NC_086353.1:10694069-11294069 GCF_036324505.1 Eleginops maclovinus
GTTTGAAAGAATTGAGAATAAAACGTTAACACATAAGAAAACGGATCACACTTGGCATTAGATGTTATGATTTTGAGTCATTTTATCTCAGCCAAAATACAAAGAAACAGGATATGACTGTCAGTGATGGACAGAAGAGGATAAAAGGATGAGAGAGAGACTTGGCTGTTCCCTTCTCCGACGTCAATCCAGAAAAATGGGTCAATGGATGACTCTGGAAGGATTCACGCAGATGGTAGTGAACTTGTGGGATTACAGTCCATGATGCCTGCTTTAGATGGACGATGATAATAAGAGTTTGAGTGTGTTTTTAATGTTAAAATCATACAGGTTGTCTGACCAGATGTGCCGCTTGTGCCACTGCACCTTGCGTAGAAGATGTAAGTGTGTATCAATGCAAAAAAATTGCGTTTTGTTTTAGGTCACAGTTATGTTTTAGAATCCCCTCGTCAAAGTGTGCACATTGTGTTTTAAAACCGCGTGTCTGAAGTCTATGATCAATTAGATCAAAATGTTCTTTTCATGCACCATTCAACACAATTGTGAAAATGCTCTTATCTTAGACTGGTCGTCTGAGGTTAGTTCTGCCAGAGTAAAAGACAGGGAATTCAGATTGCACTGTGTTCAGAGAGACTGTCAATACAGAAGTAGATGCTAAGACATAAATGATTCTGAGCACCGCTTTCACCCATGTGTTAGAAGCTATGCTTGAATCCATTAATGATAAACAAATAAACAACCTTTCAATAAGGAGTTCAAAAAGTAGGTAGTGAACACAACAAAGCTTTAGCTCCTCGAACATATTAAGCTCCATCTAATCAATGTTGGTGATCTGGGTCCATAGCAAGAGGGGGCAAGTCAAATTGCCTCCTCTTTGAGGGCAAATACTCATTTATGTATAAACTCAGCCAGTCAAATACAAGAGCCTCATATAAATACTGCCTCCATTCAGGTGATAATGTTCCGTTTTCACTTAAAGTGTTACACTGGGAAGTGTAGATTCAACATTATGGTCACTTTGGAGGGTGTAGTTTATGGTGCTTTTTAATTGTATTACATAATACAGAGACATGTTTTTGTTGTTAAGCATACTTTGCTGATATAAACAGAGTAGAAGGAATTATAGAAACACCAGTGGGGAGCAGGGATATGCCTTGCTGCACTGTCTAAAGAGAGAGACTCTAAAACAAATCTTGGTTTTATTGCAAAAATAATCCAGCAATATGTTACCCTTAGTGGCTCATTACCTGAATGCCAGTGGCAAAGAAGCAACAAGGTCTTCTCTTCCACATTAAATATCATGTTCAGCGCAAATGATTCAGGAAACAGTGTAATGTGTAATATGTGTTTTAGTTTAGCTCTGTGTGGAAATTTGAAGACAGGGTAATGAATATAGCATAAAAGAAACAAAGGCCTAATATATAATATAGTTACACATCACCTTTGTTCCCAGAGGCCCAATCCCAACAATGAGTTGAGGGCTATAGTGTCAAATATTAAAGTGCTATGGGCTCTATACAAGACATGTTAAGCCCTGTATGCATAAATGCACATTAATATGGAATTTGAGGTAATTTCCCACATTGCGTAGTGTCCTTATGTTAAACAGGAGGTTGCCAGGGGAATCTTGAAGGTGCTCAAAAACAAATCTGAGTCCAGCCTGGTATTTATCATTAAAACAGAAGCATCAACATCAAGGTATGAGGCTGGAACATAGTCAACACACAATATCAAATAGATGTGAGCATAAAGGCTACACATCTTGTGTATTCCTCATCCATTTGATTTTGATTAATGATGCGGTTTTGATCAAATTGAGTAAATAATTTACTTGACAATGAGCGCTAGTGTAAGCCTGGAAGCTGTTCAGGCAGTAAAAACAAATATTATTAACTGAAATCACAATAAGAACATATATTGGTGTTGCCAATTATTGCAGAACCATAATATGTGGTGGCAACGTGCTGACCTAGGACTGTTCATATTATTTCCAGCCTCTCATACTTTGCAGGTGACGACAGTGAAGGCTCTGACGGTTGGTTTAAATCTTGACGGTGAAGTTTTGGGGTGGGCAAGTACCTAACTGCGTCACTGCACACACGTCATTGTGACTGACTCATTGCATTTGCTAAAAATATGTGTAGCTCTGACACGTCATTTTTTGGATAGGAGGGCAATTACACTTGAATCATATTTTCTTTTTCTCTTTTTCGAGTCTTTGTTACAGTTCTATGCCATGGACTGCTGAACATGTAATCAAGGACCCCCGAGTCCCAGATCAAGATTATGTAGCAAGTGACTAATCGTGGTGATACTGCCATGCACTCAGCACCAGCTGGGACTTTATTGGCAGGTGGGAGAGTGACTGACCTACAGTCTGGCTGCATAAGATGGTGATTATTGCCGTCTTTTTTTAGATGGAGCTTTGGAGTTTAATCTGAATTATTATTTCTATTTTTTGTCCTTCAAACAGTTTTGCCCAAGCAATGCCTTATTACTCAAATCCGGTTATATGTTCTTTCCTGCTTCTGTGTATTATCCTATCAATTTAAAAGACATCTGCCTCTTCCATCCAATTAGGCTAAACTGCATCTCCCACAACCACATGGGAGCAAATTACTAATCATCATGCCTTTTTTAATCAAATTAGCAGCTCCATCCATCCGTCATGATGGTAAAGGGGAATTGTTGTATGTTGCCCTACTTTTCTGGGGTTCACCGCCATTAATTAAGGTAAACATGTACGCCTACATCCGCTGTCCTTCCTGTTGAACTGTAAGTGAGCCTCATCCAATTTCGCTAGAAAAGGGAAGCCAATTAAATAATGTATCTCTTAAAACTGTTTAAAAATAAGATTCCTCTTCCCTTTCATAATCTCCGTTTCATGCGAGTTGGCTGTCCGTGTGAATAAACTCTCTCTGTGTCATCCGAGCCTGATGGGCAGATTTGGCACTGGTTAGCAAAACCCAAGCATGACAGACTTTTAGATTAAGAGACAGATTTACGGTTAATCATCATCAGCTAAAATGGATCTGTGACCAAGTTTGCACCTGTAGATGGAAATACACAAACCTCCAAGATTGCATATGCATGTTCACACAAACACACACATATAGGCATGTATAAAGTATATTTAGGCAGCAAAAATGACGGATGTTCACCTTGGAAATGTTCAATATTCATCCCATTTTCATCATGGTGAACGTCGGATCTATCAACTGCAGCTGTGATGAATCTAGTGGAAGTGGCATGACTGGTCGTCAAACGGTCAGGCTGTTGAAGTCAATGCAGACTGACAAGCCATGTGACTGCTGCTGACTCACTCATGTATGTAGACTCTCACTCAGAGTAGTCAATAGCAGAACCTTTGTCAAAAAGTACTTTAAAGTAGTAGTAGTTTAAAATAAGCTACTAGCTAATAGTTACTTTGTTTGATGCTACAAACTATCATCAGCAGTGATAATGCTTCTCAGTTCTTATCATCAATAACCGTAATAATTAGCACCAAATAAAAAAAGATTTAATGATACAATTAAGTACATACATTTAAATGCCAAATGACTGGCAAAGACATTTGTGAAATTGGGTAATAAACACATAGCATATTAGATACCGTTTGGTTCTAATACTGTATTTTTTATTTTAGTTCGATCCTTGAGACCAGACATATCTTTTCATTTTATACAAGCTTCTGAAGGCGGCAGGTCGTGAACCCTAAAACATCCCATCACTGAGTCACTGCTCAACAGACAGATTGATTATAGAGCAGGATACATTAGTTCACACTTATGGAAGTGAGTCATGACGTTGAGCTGCCTATTGAAGTGGTTTTCGCTCACTTACGTGCTGTTGACTCTTCATTCAGTGTGTCCACATTTTAAGTATGATTATGAGAGATAACGTGTCCCTTAATATTTGAATTGGCTTTTTACTGTATGAAATATGCTAATGTGGTTTCACTGATAATGACTGTGTCGTTTTACGGAAACCCTACAAGCTCAATTACACAGGAAGCTTTCAGTAGAATCACAACCCGACAGCAGTTGCATGAATGGTGAGTGAGTCTTTCTGGGAATATATGGTCAACAAAAGTCCATTTTATTTATTAGGACATCATTAAAGGAGTGTTTCACCCCAAATGTGCAGTTCTTCAGGGGTGTGAAAGTTTTTTCTTATCAACCTTTTTTAAACCGATTTGCCCTGCCAAGTATTAGAATAACTTAACCGCTGAAGAAATACATTTCACATCCAGCCCTAACTTGACTTAAGTAATTAGGAAATAAATACTCAATGCGCCCAGATACTGTCACTTAGCACGTTCAATTGCTCTGACAATTCTCATTTCTAATTCCCCAACCGTCAATTATGGGAGTTGTAGACGGATTGAATAATTTATCGACTTCTTTCACACAGCTTTTCCAGGACCCCCATCCTTTACTATGATGTACATAGATCTATCACTAGAGCAGGTTTCACCTAAAATTGCTATTGTCATTTTGTAGCTTGTGAGAAAACGATAATAACATTATGCATTTGAGCCATGAGCCACCAGCATAGAGGCTTACTGTTCATCCGACACATAATTCAGGCATAATAATATTTGCGTTTTGTTGGTTATCACCCCCAAGAGATTTATGTTATGTGGAGAGGCAGCTGACATATTAGAAGGTATGGTTTCCTGATAAAAATGTGATTTGTTGTCTGCTCCTTTAACCAATTTGCTGAGGTGCCAACAAGAAGGGCCAATTCATAATGGCACCATATTACAGTATCTCTGCATTGATTGTGCAGATTTTTACTTTTTAAAAATGACTTTGAAGCAAGAACTGCTTTTAGTTTAAGATTTTGTTATTATATTTTTGTGTTTTTTAATTCAACATTGTTTCTATTCCATTGTTTGTAATGCATACGGGGTAAACACTTAAAACAAACAAGGGTTTTTGAGACTATTTTCAGCGGCTTAATAAACTGAGTCTTAACGACAGCAGGAAGGTTTATGTGGGATTGACTCAAAAAGGCCTAATCATGTTCATCATAATGAAGAAAAATGTTACCCAGTTTAACAAACTATATCAGAGTAAATATCAGTACAAATAACTATTATCTGTGTCTTTTTTCCCCCAGACTTTTCCTTGATAATCAGGCTCACTGAGCATTTACTGTCCTTGGTCCACTAAGGAAATTGGGTCATACATATCTCCTTACATCATAATTTGTCTTGTTTATGCCAATTTATGCCGATTAACCAAGCCAAAATATAGAAATAAGCATGAGAAAATAGAGCACATAACAACATCACATTATTTGCAGTGATTTATTTGACAGCAACAAGACAATCTGGGGAAACATCCTCTCTCTCTCTTAATGTTGTGTCTGGTAGCCATTAAAACTGCATGTCTATCTGTGCACTGACAAAGATACAAGGGGAGTGGTGGTGGTTGCCTATTCAGACAGATGATTAGACTGAATATATCCTGGCAGACAATCTGTCCATCAATAAGACGTCCACTACAGTGTGTTTAAACAGGCTGCAAGCTTCCTTCCCCAGTACAATAACAATGACGTTTTTTTTAATTAACTAATTTTATTTTGATTACCTATCTCTTGAAATGACGCGTTTCTCTTCCAAAAAACTGAAAGAAAACATGATTAGTTTCTACTTAAGGAAGTCATGAAAGAAATGGCCTGTGCACACAAGCCAGCTGTGCAACCATAAAGTCAAAACACAACCATAAAGATGGTATCATTCGTCCCATTACCATTTACTACTCACTATTTACTGACCTACTGTACATGTACGACTCCATTTGTTTGGACTATGAACCAACACGGGCTTACTGGAAGGCAATTTGGAATATACCCAAGCACCATATCAACCCTGGTGTTACAGCCAAATGTTTTACAGTGGCAACAGGAGGCTGCCACAATATGCGTGATTTGTACTATTGTAGCTTTGGCTCTGATCTGCTTCAGCTCATGTGCAACAATTTATAAACAGCACACAACTTTCACCATGGAGGTCGTCTGTTGATGTGGGTTCTTAAAAGATTTCTATCAGAACTTTCACACTGCCAGCTAACATCTCCATCAACACGTTTAGCGGGAATGTTTGCCAATACAAACTTTCAACTAGTTAAACATATTTGAGAGCGTTAACAGGGCAGCGAACTGGGCTACATAAACTTTCTGAGCAGTAAGGACAGTTCATGGTTAATGTCGAAATCAACAAACAGAAAATATGCTATCGTCTCTATTGCACTTTGTTTGCAATGTGTCCTGTGTTTTTGGTAAGTAAAAGATAAAGAGCTGCTGGTTTTTGTCACAGCAGCACCCACAAGGGGAACATCTGCTTCTGATATGAGTCTTTAATTGAAATAAATGGCCTTGAGATTTTGTAGCACACACAGTATAGGCAAGTTGTCGAATGTACTGTATCTTTTTAAATTCCATGGTAATCGTCAATGACTTTAGATGTTTTAATATTGATTTCATGTAAATTAAGCATATACTGTATTACAATATTGATAATAACCTTTTTTGAGATGTTTCTGGTATTAGTTCATCTGGTTGCTTAATTCATTAGTGTAGTAGTTTTGTTTAAAAGATATTTGTAATGTCACGGTTACACGCATCAATACACCAAGAGTCCTCCTTTAACCTTTCTGGTAGGAGCTGATATATGAAGGTCAGATGCAGGGCAACATTTATATTTGGCACCTGTCACATTTCAACTTCATCATCTTGTGGAATCATCTTGACAGTATGACAACGGAGCACATGTTTCCCACACGTGGATCCACCAATCAGGCCATGGGACCGAGACACAGACCAGTCAACACAAGCACCATTCCTCATAATCATTAGGAAATCTATTTCAAATAAAGGCTAATATTAATCCACTTTCTCTGATTAAAAGACACATTTGGGACTAGTGCATTCAAATATCAGACTGAGACTTGAGGTTCTACCAAATAACAGTATATGAAGAAGAAAAACCAAGGTAACATGTGGAGGAAGAAACTGCAGCAACACTAACACAACAGGAGGGCAATTAAAAAGAAAGGCAGGAAAAAGAAACAGATTGATCATTATTGCAGGTGCATAAAAAGCACACACAATGACATATTCAATACAACAGTGTCACGACACAGGTCATGTAGTCAGAGCAACTGTTGGACAGTCATTAAAAACTGATAGATGAAAAACAAAGCAGAGCATGTAATTAGTGCTCTCTCTCTCTCTCTCTCTCTCTCTCTGTCTCTCTCTCTCTCTGTCTCTCTCTGTCTCTCTCTGTCTCTTTCTGTCTCTCTCTGTCTCTCTCTGTCTCTCTCTGTCTCTCTCTGTCTCTCTCTGTCTCTGTCTCTGGGGATAAAACATATAAAGTTATTCCTCTATCAAAAAACACGATTTATGTAAAGCTTTGAACAGATTCAATACAGCCTGTACATAAAAAACAAAGGATACAGTTTGAAATGATATTCTTATCAAGTGCAATGGTACACAACAGTGTTTCCTCTTAGCACACATTAGAAACTCCCGATTCGGTCCAAAAGGCAATGTCATCTGGTCAAAATCGTCACCAGAGGGCAGGATGGCCATAGATAGAAATACAAAAAGATGCCTTGGTGTAACACATAATGGCACATGGTCCAGTTATTATTTTTTTTCAAGCTTGGTTGTGCAGATGGTATGTTGTATGGTGTTATGTGTTTTTTTTTGGCTCTTTCATGCACCATTTAAAAATTGGGGCATGCAGTTCCTGCCACAATGGATTGGTTCCTAACTGTAATTAAAACATTACTCACTGATCTCACAGTCACAACTCCTATACAGTACATAACATGCCACAACATGTGATTCATCATCAACAATCAACAAAGAGGGTTTTTTTCAACCATATCAACAGCAAAACAACACAATGGATACTAACATACCTGCAAGTAAAAACCCAAATTGTACTTAGGTTAAAGTATGTTTTATCAGCTAGATGTACTGAGGGGCCCTGAAAACCCAATTTCACAATCAGCATATTAATATAAACAATAGGAACCTACAATGAACACACAATGTTCTGCTGAATTTTGAAACTGTTTTGGTTATTTGGTTTGAAGTTGATGGGATTCGGTTGGAAACACAGGTACAGCAGCCCCCTGGGAAGACCGCTTATAAGAATATATTAAAAGTGTGTGTTGCTGGGACTGTGGGAGGGAGCTCATCCTTGTTCCACGCTGTTGCCTAACTTAACAAGGCAGGGAGAGTCACAGTCTGTAGAGTCCCAGGGGAAATTTGGGACGATCACGAGTCAGACTCACTCCTCTAGGACAAACTCTGACAAACTGGAGACAGCCAGGGTTCGACAGTTAAAGACAGCGCATCACATCTAATTGGACACCAAAGATAGCTGAAAGTGTTTCAGTCACACATCGCCGTGTGTAACTGAACTAATCTGTGAGCTGCTCTGCCTATAAGCTGCATAACTAAAATGTCATCAACCTGAGGAGAGTATTTAATGTATCGAGAATGTTCACCAGGCTACTCCCAAGTAGAGAAATTCCTTCCACTATTTCAGTCACAGTAATAACATTTATGCTGCTACATGCACTTGAGCTATTTTGTTGCCAGCAGTTAACTCGGCGACACAACTACTTTCCTCCTGCTCCTGAGAGATTTGCTAACACCAAGGATGTGGAGCATTTCTCTTAAGGTGTTAGATTTTATAACCCCCAAGTGTGTCAAAAATCATTTCAAAATGCTAATGTCAGACACATTTCGTTATGTCCACTTTGACAACCTATTAAATTCAAAATGAGCACTATTTTCTAAATCAAGGCTTTCCATTCATATGTTGCAATGCAGTTAAAATATATTGTAGTTATTCTATTCATCCTATTTGTATCTTTTATGAATGCTTCGTGTTGATTTTATATATCATTTTAATGCCTTTAATATCTTCTTTATGTGCTGATTCTGTCGCAGAAAGAGAAACGATGGGATAAATTAATCAAACCACAAGAGCCAGATGGATTTAGCTGTGTAGGCACTGGACCATTTACTGCAAGACAATCTAAATAGGACCAGTCATTCCAAAAGATTTCCTGATAATTATCCTGATATGTTTTTTCCATACTCTGCTTGCCGTGTTTTCAGATATCACCTCCTTTCTCCCCCTGAATCAGTCGCCCTACATTGGTTGCCTAGATGTTACACTTCAACAGACTGCCTGCTGCTGATTGGCTGCAGCTGCAGGAGGGCATGGAAGCTCTCTCACCAAAACAGACATAAAAGGCAGCGAGCAGGATCAGAGACAGAGGAGAATTCAATGAGCAACTTTAAGGAGCTTTAACAGAGAGCCCCTGACAGGTGAAACAAAGCAAAGAAAGGAGCTCACGGAGAACCATCACAAGAAACTGCGGAAGGGGAGATTTTCAAGGACAGCTATTTTAAAAGGTCTATAAGAGGTGTTAACATTTGCAGTGTTAGATTTACAGCAGTTATTGTAATCACTGAGAGGAAGTGAGTAAACCAAGACAGTTTTGGGGAAATTTCTTGTCTCATTTTTGCCCTCAAATAAAAAGTCCAAAAAAGCAGCATGTCTCTGGAGGTTAAGGAGAAGACCCACGTGCGTCTGGTATTTCTGGGGGCAGCAGGAGTGGGGAAGACAGCCCTGATACAACGCTTCCTCGAAGACACATTCGAGCCCAAACACAAGCGCACAGTTGAGGAGATGCACAATAAGGAATATGACATTGGTGGGGTCAAGATCTCAGTGGAGATACTGGACACCAGTGGCAGCTACTCCTTCCCAGCCATGCGCAAGCTCTCCATCCAAAACAGCGATGCTTTCGCACTGGTGTACGCAGTGGATGACCCAGAGTCACTGGAGGCTGTCAAGAGCCTCCGAGATGAGATTCTGGAGATCAAGGAGGACAAGTACACACCGATTGTGGTGGTGGGGAACAAGGTGGACCGGGTGAAAGAGCGACAGGTGTCCAATGAGGACGTGCTGTCCACCGTGGAAATGGATTGGAACAACAGTTATGTGGAAGCTTCAGCAAAGGAAAATGCCAATGTGGTGGAGGTGTTCAAGGAGCTCCTGCAGCAGGCAAACCTTCCCTGCCGCATCAGCCCTGCACTGCGTAGACGCCGGGAGACGTTCCCGAAAGACACCAACTTCCGGCCGCCCATGAACAAAACCAACAGCTGTATATTGTCATAATGACAGATAGAGGGGAAGTGCTGTTTTGTTTAATGGAGGGCCAAGAGATGAGAGCACTGATAAAATGCTGCTGGCCAGAGAAAAAGAATCAAGCTTGGACTTCAGTCAGTGGAGACCAAAGAGACTGAATTAAGTGATCCTCGACTGACAAGGACTTTTTTCAGGGGTTACAATTGAGAGGAAAAGAAACTGAGGAGGTGAATGAGGAGTAGGAAGAGTGTACTTGAACAGACTGCCAGTGGAAAGAAGGAAGCTACGTTAATCAGTTCTTTACTCGATGTATTGTTGTTGCAGCTTATTTGGTGACATGCTGCTGGTGTGTAGATCAATGTATCCCTTCTGGATTTCGAATTAAAACATTCACTTACATCAAGGTTTGGACTGTTGCCAACAGACTTTTTACTGAGAAAAGTGTGTTGTTAGTCTCATGTAAATTGTTTTAATTTAACAAGTCAGTGTATGTAGCACATCATAATGTTTACAGTTCTTGTATCATTCAATTTGCCATTGATATTACTTGTTGTTTTTTTAAATGTTGTGAAATGCAAATGTAAACTGTTAATGCACTTTTTTTATTTTTAAATGACCATCCAAAATGATGTTTTAAGGTTATTTTTTATAAACTAGATTTTTTTTACCATGGCATATTCTTACAAATGTTATTACTTTTGCTCTTTATTTAACACATGTATGTTCAATGTGGATCTAAATGTGCAATAAAAAAATATAAGCACAAAGAAAGTGACATTTGTTGTGTGAATAGATAGTGTAGATGTGTAGGGCCTATGTAATAGCACAGCAAAATAGTTCAGTATTAACTAAATCATTCTGTAAAAGAGGTGCGTTTTTAGGAGTAAATGATAAATCAATTAATAATCAAAACATGTAAATAATTTCAGTAAATAAATCAGAATCTCACTTAGAATAAAGACACAACATGAATAATAAACCTCAAGGTAATGAACATGTTGCACTTTATAACCACAGTATATAGTACTGCATTGTAGGACTGCTGTCATTGTGACTTATCTCATCATTTTTGAATATTTTTGAAGCTGGAATAGTTTGGATTAATATCCTTATTAACATTAAACAGACTTTTCAGATTACATATAAGAACTGCGTGTTTCTTCTTGTCAGGAGATAGTTCTGCAGAGGGCATCAGTCACTTTCAATATAAAAGTGTGTGAGCAAACAGATTTTCCCAGGCAACAGATGTTCTGATGCCCTTTCAGGCAGAAACAGGAAGGATAGGAAGACTAGGAAATAAATTAAAGCAAAAACTAAAAGCATCTACATGTGAATGCAATACGCATATTAGAGAACTGTGAGAACTGAACTTTCTTCTCCATTTCATCCATTGGTCTTAAAATGGGGCAAAATAAGCCACGGTGCCAGGACAATTATTCCTTATTCTTTGTTTATGTTAGTTATAATAATAAACGTGACTCAATCTAATCAATGAATGCAATAAGAGGATTGAAATTCAGAGTTGGAACTTAACATTTCTCAACCATCCGCATCCTGAAGTAATATAAGATCTCTGACGCCATCTGTTGAGGAAACGCACACATTACACCCAAGATCCAAATACTAGTGTGTGTCAGGTTTTAAATGCTTTCATTTTTCCTTATTAATCTTATAAAATACAGACTTCTCGGACTACTCTCATTAGTTAAATCTAATAACCAAAGAAATGAAGAGGTGTGAGGAGATGTTATTGTACATTATGAATCAGCAGTGATTGGACTGACTGAAAGCATGTTTCCAAACTTTTGAAGAAGTCTATTGTGTATCAGATGGCCTCTCTGAACCTTAAAGCATCTAAAACATCCTTGATAATATCGCAAATGCTTTTAACAACGCTTTAACTCCATGTGAAAGCAAGTGTAACATCCCAATTAAAGAAGCAGTTTAACTGGCAAAAGGATAGTAGTCAAAGTTAAGCAAAAAGAGTCATCAACACATTTTAATATGAAATAGTCGAGCAGGACGGGTCAAGGTGCAGTTCCTGAAAAAGCTGTGCCCGGTTCCCCTAAATGAACCTGTGAAGCGGAGACAGTTGAAGTGCTCAGGTTGAAGCACATCCCACCCCCACCCCCACCCCCCCCCCCCCACACACACACCATCAGATTAGACTGAACCAAGTTTCCTGTTTCAATTTAAGGAAGTGGTCTGATAAACGTTTGAGGACAGTTCCTCTTTCAGTCCACATTTAAACATTCTTCCGCACTCCACTCATGTTCAGTTGCAAAGGAAGGCGGTGTGGAGGCTCTTCAGTCACGCAGGTGTGTGGATTTGTTATCTCAAGGTTTACTTTCATTTAGATTTGAAATGGATGTTAGAGGATTTATGGACCCTCTACAAACACAGCTTTAGTATTACTTGTATTAGCATTTAACTGTCAGATGTTAGTTGAAGTGAGAGAAGCAGTTCATATTTTTACAACTGATTTTCTCAGATGTCTTCGCCCCTGGACTTGGTCAAAGCTCCTCAGCAGATTAAAAGACTCTGAGGCGTTTAGAACAAGTTCAGGGTCCCGGACGGAAAACAGCAGGATTATTTAAGAGTGTGTGATTAAATGTAAGTAGATTTTGCATTTCTTGAATATAAACTCAGTAGTTAGAGTTTCCTGCTTCTGGGGAAGAGCCTGAGTAGCTTAAATAATGTGTCACGTTACTATTTTAACTCTGACTGAGTCTTCGTGAGGCATGTGTCAATACAGTCATGATTATAATTGGTCACCTTCTGCAAGCTTGAAATATTATCTACCATCTAATTATTCTACGTTGCAAAAGGTTCATTTACATTCCGTTAGACACACGTCACACTCAGGATTTATTTTACTATCAGACCTGGAACTCTGCCTGCATCACACAAATGTTTCCAACACCATACTTCCTTATAAGTGCTGTGCTGCATCTACTGCAACCTTAAAATGACAAAACACATCATGCAATGCACACGCTTTAGGATGAGCATTTCCATCCAACTATAAGTGAACACTGCAGAATGATATACGTTATGTGCCTCCATGCTTCAGAAAGCAAACAGCCCTTGCTGGGACTGAAACTGCTACTGAAAGTTTAGGCTCAGGTGTGAACCCACTGAACTGCACATTTCTGACAGTTCCACTAATGTCTTTACACTTCCAATGAAAAATGCAAATGATGAGTATTACTGCCACATGTGCTACTTCCATGTATTGTACACCCAAGTGTCGTCATTTTAAATCCATATCAGAAAATAAAAAACACAAAAAGGTAATTCACCCAAAAATAATAGTTTTATTTGCCAAATTCTTCAGCTTACTGAGAGGATGCACATGGTACATTATGTTGTGCTATATATGTTTTCAGATGGTAGGAAGCATGTATTAGTGAAGTGAAACAGTTTGCATTTTGTTTACAGTCCCACTACGTGTCATATCAGAGGAATAGAGCAGAGTTTGAGTTGCTACTTGTCCAACACAGTGAATACAGTCAGGTTCTGTCAACAGTAAAACTAACAAGAACAACAGGTTAAAGCAAAACCGCATTAATCTTGGTCATCGGTGTGTGTGTGTGTGTGTGTGTGTGTGTGCATGAATATAAATGCAAGTGTGTGTGTTGCCTCAGTCATCCACAGCGATGTTGCGGAACAGATAAGCCATGGACTCTCCGTTGTGGGTGCGGCGGATGGCCTCAGCCAGGATCATACTGACATCCACAGTTTTGATTTTTGGACACTGAAGCTTCTGCACCTCGTGAGGCACGGTGTTGGTCACCACCACCTGGAGGCGCAAAAAATACACCTTAGTGACGAAAATCAAGAGGATATTCACTTTTCAAGTCTGTCATCAGGTTTGTGTTATGAGTAATGTAACTTTTTCCTCTTTCTTCGTAGACATCAAGAGAAAATCAAGACACAAGATAACCATGAAGGACATGCATCAAATGTCTTATATTGATTATAAATATATCACCCTACCATCATTCAAAACAGCACTCAAAACCCACCTCTTCAGACCTGTCTTTCCCTGTTGAACCCCCTTCCCCCACGCAGTTACTCCACCAGTTCACAATGCCTTCTGTTCTGTATTTTTTTCTTTCTTTGTATTGTTTCCAATTGACTACATCTCATCTTTGTTCGTTTTGTTTAATGTTTTGTGTGACTGGTTCTGTAGAAAAGCGCTACATAAATTGAATGTATTATTATAAATAAAAAGGGAGGGGTACATCACAAAACCTTTGTCTTTGTTTTAGAAAGAACACCAAAAGAGTGAAAGTTATTAGCAGATGGGATTGAGTAATTTGTTTCACTTTTGAGGAGGAAGGCATAATGCTCATCTGTAGTGTGTATATGTACTGGAGTGATGAGAGCATTGGATGTGTACCAAATGTCAATGTAGATCAACGTCATATTACTTTGAAATTCACATACATTTTCCGGGTATTTCAGAATGTTAACTTCAGAGACAAGACCCGCTCATGATTTTACCTCGTCGATGGCAGAATCCTCTATTAGTCTCGGTGCGTCTGCAGACAGCAGGCCGTGTGTAGCCATGATGTAGATCTTGTAGGCTCCCCTCTCCTTGAGGATTTCTGCTGTTGCAACAAAGTCCTCCACATCGTCGATGATGTCATCCTGAGATAGTGGACACAGATAATGGGTCAGGCATCACACAAGGAAGAGTGACGAAAACAAAGAAGCAATTCATATATTTAGATTGCTGGGACATTAATGTAAAGAGTAAGGTTGTCATTTCTGAAGTGTCAGTGACTGAATCTGAAAAAAAAAGGTACAATGATCACATACAGTAACAGATACCCAGTCTTGCTGTCATATTTTGTGGTAATCTCCCCCTCATTGGAAGCAATGTACTCACTAAACCCAACAACTGCCACATATTTTGTATAATCCCTAACTTTAAAAGGATTAATACAGAAACTCTCACTCTGCAATACAATAAAAGTTAAAGGTCTCACAACAATGATGGCAATTCTGCCTCCCACGTCTCCAACCACAGTGATGGGTGGCTTCTCCTTCGCCATCATCACTGAAAGAGACATATAAAAGAAGGTTACTCAAAAGAGAAAAGGAAGTGAGGTCTATCCTGTAACACAATCTGGCATGGATCTTTGGTTCAGGTTAATTGGAGGGAGATTGGGTTAAAAACCTGCAAACATCATGCAAACGCTCTACCCCAGCAAGCTTCCAGCTACCAGCTACCAGAGCACCAACTCAATGACTGCAGTCCACTCAAGAGTTTGGAGAGAGTTTTCTGTGGGAGAAATTTGTGCTGAATTTGAATCTTAAAGACTCAAAATGGATTTAGATAGTGGTTGCTTAGGTATAGCAGTAAATGGACAAGTGGGTATAGAGCAGAGCCTCTTTTAGAAACCACTAACCAGGATCAATTATTATTACGAAAGTAGTCAAATACCATTTTTAACACCTTAGAGTATTGATGTTTCCAATAAAGGTACTTGTCTAATGCCCCCCAAAATTGAAGTCTATTAACCCTGCACACAGATTTAAATATATCAAGTACTTGAAGGGATTTCAAATAATCATTGATCCTGGTCTAGAACCCGTCGCATTTTCTTTCAGGGCTCTGACCGCGCCATCAGGGCACATTAAGAGGTCAGTTCCCAAATCCATCACAAGATCATCCAGCAAGGCATCTGTGCAGAAACTTAAATATGAAACTGTTACATATGTCGGAAATGTAAGGGAGGAAAGTGAACTAGAATCCACTTAAAAGGATTTCATTTTTGAAACAAATGAGAATCAAACAACACAAAACACATCAAGCAAGAAGATGTAGAAATGCAAGACATGAGCAGAATTTTTTTAAAAAGAGTGTCAGACATGGGTATGATCACTTGCCGTGATTATTTATGTTCATGTGAAGTAATTGGTGGAATTCTATTTTGAGTTCACACTTATCAGAGTGCCATTCATGCGATTGTATAACCTAAATCTAGTAGGCGAGTTAACTAGTAATTGTTTTACATATTTATTGTATTTATTGAGTTAAATCATCCATGTCATATAATATAATAACTATTATTATTCTTGATTTTGCAAGAAACAAACTCATTTCCTAAGAGATCTGTATGAGACTGAGGGCTTCCAATAATTATCATTGCACTTTAGAAATATATTTTTTATCTTATGATCCAAGTATGCCTTAGTGTTTCAGGACAGTACAGACCACTGCTATTAAAACGTTGTAAACATATGTGTTCCTTTCCCTTGATACGAGAAACACATAAAAAGCCAGACACTGTGGCAATCAAAACAGCAACATGTTGGCCTGAGGTAAATAAAAGTCTACTATGGCCACATTCTTGTATGTGGCCTAGAGTGCTTCATTTCCTTTTTCACTTTTTGGCAAAACAAGTGACATAAAAAGTGCAAATGGAAAACACCTGAACATTATGTAATGTAAAATATTTGTTGGCTACGAAAAAGTGACCTCAGTGATTCTAACGATGGAGCTGGCATAATGTCACTGTAACCACTTTCATGGGATCATTGTTACTTTGATTTTTGAATGTTTAGATGTGAAATGAAGTGGAAGCTCTTAGCAATTCATTCAGCTATTCCATGCAGAGCGGCATCAAAAGGAAGCAGGAATGGATTCAAGCGTTATGATCCTACTTGGGAGGTCTAAGCCAGGAAATGAAGAATGACGTCTCCTCCCTTCGCCAGCTAAAGACAGGACGGGAGAGAAAATATTAATGCACAATTAGACATTCAGCAGCAGAACCCTACTGAGCTAAATACTGATATAACATTCTTCAAAGTAGAGATATGTAAATCCCACAGCAGCTGCAGTTTAGGGGTGAGACGCCTTTCTTTACCATGAATTGACATTTCACGTAATTGAGGCATGTATGAAAGAGAGAGCGAGGGAGAGAGAGACGGCTCAAATTAGTGTGATCCAGCTCCTGCTGGGGAGGAGAAGGAGCGGGCTCACATAAACACATCTCCAAGTCAAGAGGGGGAGAAGGAGGAAGATGAGAAGAGAGAATACAGGAAAAGATGAGATGAGGAGGGAAATAAATCCGGCCGAGGAAATAAAAGAAGCCGATGTCAGTCAATGCCTGCAGTATTTCACAGCTGGCTACGACAACGCCTGCAGCAGGGCAGACCTAAGACATGTTGAGAAAAGTGTGTGTGTGTGTGTGTGTGTGTGTGTGTGTGTGTGTGTGTGTGTCTGCAGAGTCAGCAGGGGCATTACTCTTGTCTTAAGTTGGCCATTTAAGGCAGCTTGAAGAGAAGACTGATGCTGTGAGTGAAGGTCAGCCCATATACAGGAGCTCACTCAGAGGTATTTGGGTCTTATCAAGACTATAAAAATAAGAAAAACAATCCCAAGACATCTGTTAAGCTTCAAGATTTAGTGAACTCAAACCTGGGCTTATGAATTATTTTGCTTCGGACACACAAGTAGCAGCTGGCATTCATGCTTGTTGCAGTCTTATGGGCACAAAGCTTTAAACTCAAGCTCTCTAATCTCCCTGGTGGAAACATAGGTCTCCACGAACCAAGAACAGAAGCGCTGAACTAGCCAGCAGTTGCAGTTTCTCTTTTTTTGGCCAGGACAGGTCAGTCGGTGCCAAGAAGCCTTGTACCAAGCCGGTAGTTACAAAAGCACATTTCCTGTTTGCAGTTGAAAACATTTAATCATTTATAAAAATAATAAGCATCAGAAACAAACGATTCATAAAACTGATTTGTTTTCAGACGGATGTAGCCGTGGTGCGTTTCTTACATGGCAGCTCGAGACCGGTGTGTCCCGGGGTGGTGCGAGACAAGGGCGGAGATTGTCGTCCGTCAGGCATGTCCAACTCTGAGTGATGGGCCTCCCCGTGCATCACTGCCAGCCCCAGACGCAGCCTCTCGGCATAGGACTGAGCTCTGAGACAGACAAGACAGACACGGAGATACGAAAGAGTCAATGGCTGACAAGCGCAACACAATCAAACAGATATGCAAGTAAAAAAGCCAGTGGGAAGGTGAAGACAAAACTACAATAACAATGTGACAATGAAGATGGAAACAGTTTTATTTGAGAGCAGGAGAAGTGAGGCCTTCCTGTTGAACAGAGAATGCAACTAGAGAACTTAGTGACCTGGGCTGTCTTGTTACCTCTTGGCAGCTGAAGGAGACCTTGCAACAATTACGGCATTCCTGTAGTCTGGGATCTGACGAGAGAAAGACATTCTTTTCAAAGCTTAAATATAAAACTGAGCATTGATCTGACATGATAGTTATACTATAAATGGGTTAACTTTTTGATGTATAGTAAGACCCCATCATTGTTGGGACACCGCCAGTGTAACGCAGCCTCACCTCCTCCTGGATGTACTGGATGAGGAATGGGGAAGCTCTCAGGTTGTCGACAGGGAAGCTGAAGAAACCCTGGATTTCTTTCTGGTGGAGGTCCATGGTGATGATGTGGGTTAGGCCTGCAACACAATAACATATTCCTAAAGTTCAGAGCAAATGTATGCAGTGTTTGAAGCACAAACAACAGCTGTCCCTCGTGGTAGAAAACATATATACTTTGACAAAGCATTTAGAATAGAATCGAGTAATTATAAGTCTTGGGGAAAAAATGTAATAAATAATGTAGGGTGCAATTTAATCTCCTGGCCTCAACATAACACATTAATTATACAACAGGACTGTCACACTGTCTAATTTATACAGGGCTCTAAGTGGCTCTATTATTTGCAGCTAAAGCATGGAGCAGACCTGAAGATCCAGAAAGACTGGACAAACCACACATAGAAAATATTTTAATGTACTGGCACATATACTTTAGTCTATAAAAGCCAGGAACGAGCAAACGTTACGTCTGGTAAAAAAAAACCTGAATTAAAATATGACTAGTCAGTTACAACTGGAGTTCTGGTGTGAAACAACCATGTGACGTTTGTAAGATATGTGTTGTTTTCTAAATGATGACAACAGGAAATGACAACACAGTCCATACCAGCTTTAGCTAGCATGGATGCTAGCAGCTTGCAGACGATGGATCCCCTCTTCCTCATCTTGCACTGCTTGCTGTAGGGAAAGTAGGGAATGACCCCGATGATGTTCTTGGCACAGTTGGTCTTCAGAGCGTAGGCCATAACCAGCAGCTCCATGATGGCCGTGTTTACATCCCTGAGAAACAACACATTCAATTCAAAACATACAACATATCAGATTTCAAATCAATGTCCGTTAACAAGGACAACCCCATAACTACTGTACATTAAGTAAAGTAACCTTATCATGTGCCCTGTTATTGGACTGCACAATAACCTGGTCCAGCAGTGGCCCAGTCAGTAGGGGCTTGGACTGGGAATCATAGGGTTGCCGGTTCAAGTCCCCGAACAGACTTGAGAGGTCCCAGTTCACCTCCTAGGCCCTGCTGTGGTGTCTTTGAGCAAGGCACCGGACACCTCCAATCCCCCCTCCCCATTGCTCCCCTGGCGCTGCACGATAGCTGCCCACTGCTCCTAGTACTAGGATGGGTTAAATGCAGAGGACCAATTTAACTGTGTGTGCTCTGCTGTGTGCCTGTATGTGACTAATAAAGAGGGTTTCATCCTCCGACTCCAACCAGCTGTACCTCTTTGCCAAAAATAACCCCAAAAGTTAAAGGCTATTGTTATAATATTGATCAAGTTACAACAAAGAACACACAAAGTTAACTACTAAACATGACCCTAATATAAAAAGGTATGTCGAGGACTAACCAAAGCTCTGTCTTGTGGTGAGATTGTGTTGTTTCTTATTGTGTTGACGAGGACAGTTTCACTACTTTAGCCGGGCAAAGAGCTGTTGGTGCAACAGGACACTGCATGTTACCATCCTTTCTGAAACAAGAGATCCACTAGTCGTGTCTCCACCTGTGACCTCCGCTTACCTCTCAGATTATTCCCCTTCTTCACAGTAAATAACTAACTGACAAGGGCAAACAGAGGACTCAACTGGTGTTAGTGAAACGTTCATAATTCGTGTCGCTTTTTTTCTTCTTCACTTGCTGCATAGTTAAACATCATTTGGCGTTCAACCTCCCAGGCATATGTATGCAGGATTCTTCTTAAATGTGTAATAAAAACTTACCAGGGACACAGAACATAAAGTAGACATTTTTGAACCAGTTTCAGTTATTTTCCCAATATGAGAAATGTATATACTCGCATGGCAACTGAGAACGTAACACTTTGCCAACACAATTTCGTCATAGGCTCATGTGAATGCATTACAATTTTAAGAACATATTTACATCTCCTTCAGTCATTGGCATATGAAGGACACTTATGCCATGTATCACTATGGGAGGATTCAGATGGAAGTGCATGCACATTTAAATCTACAGCGTGTTAATAAAACATAGTTCTGAAGCAGCACTTTGTTGGCTAGTTGGTGGCAGACACAGTTGCCCTAGCTGACCTGTTAAACATCCATCAGACTGAGACTGACAGAGTTTAACGGACATTTCGAGACGTGTTTCTGGATAATATTTACTCTTATTTAAGATGCTTTTGCCTTAACAAAACCAAGAACAATATGTGTGTCTTCAGCTTGCTAGATTCCCATTGTTATCTTTTTGTTGTTTTACATCAGACAGGTAGATAGTGGGTTAATCTTCCTTTTTGCTGAACAACTTGTTGCTGCTACTTGAAACGAACCGATCAGCGTGATAAACATTACATTTATTGGCTGTAAATGAGGCTGAAAAGCCCTGTAGATTCCTAGAACTTCTCTGCGGGTTCATAATATCACACATAGTGATATGACTATTCATATAGAACATTAAAGCATCCTATTCTCACCTGGGAATGGTCTGAATGATAAAGATGTCTTGTCCACGTACAGACTCTTTCACGTCCACTTTGGTCTCTGAAAACAAAACAAAATACATTCAGATCATTGGTTAAAGAGCAAAGTCAAGTTAGAATAACATTCATTATAGAAATGAGGAAATAAATTAGCCTTACCCGAGTTTGACCCTTGGTAAACCACTGACTTGCCCAACTCAACACCCAACCGTCTGGGAAGAAACAAACAGGCCACACATTGTTAAAACACAAACACACAGCTTAATATGTTTCAGTAATTGAAGTGTGTAAATGTTTTAGTGTGTACAAGACTAATGTTTTGGGTTTTCTTGAACAGCAGGTTTTAAGCCCTTTTTAAGCACAAAAAGGTATCATTTTTATTAAAGTCCATATGTCCATTGGTGAATAAGTGAATTCACTGAAAAGCTATTGTGGTTATTGATTGAACATATTTATTTTAGCAAAAGCAGTTCTCTGGTTCAATCTTCTAAAATGTGAGGATCTGATTTTGTGGTTTTTTTTTTTACCTTTTTCTTTTGGAGTTTGGAAAACAGTACATTTTAACACATCAACTACAGCTCTAAGCAATACACTTAACATAATAGTCTTCAGTATAATAGACCGACTTAGACAAATATTATATTTTTGATAAGTGACCCTGCAAAGAATTAATGACCCAACTTCTATAATGACTATAAACAGCAGGGAAAATGTGGCCCTCTGGGTCCTCTATTCAAAGCAGCGATGTGGATAAAAATATTGCAGCCATAAAAGGAACCCTAAAATGTCACGGTTTAATTAGCTTCAGTAGTGTAAACACGATCATTTGTTTAAACATCTACAAAAAGGCATTGGTATTGTTGATATGTTTGACTCGGTGCAGAACAATCCTGTTGCAAGTCAAAGAATGAGCTCAGGCACTAGAAATACAGCTGAGCCTCAAGCAGATAATTATGCTGTTAAGTAAAATAAACATCTCAACTATGCCAACGATAAAAAGGGCTTGGTTTGGCGCTAGTGGAAGGCTATGCCAATTCACTCAGTAGAGATCCTGTTCGGCAAGACAGGCTTTTCATCTGTCGCCTCGCCCTGTTAACATCCCTGAAACTGGTTCAAATATTCGATAAAATGCCTTCATCTATACGGATTATGGTAGAATTAAGTAGACTCTTTTAATAATAATGACTTAAGTTCTGGGGGATATTACACACAGTCACTACATGCACCTCTGAGTAAATATTCAGAACATTAGTCATTAACATGTGCGTGTGCTCATGTTGTTATTCAACCTTTGCTCAACAGGGAAACTCTACTTGGCCCCAGAATAGCAACATAATCCCCCGTAATAATGTGCTGTAATGTTGCCAAGCAGTAAAATCTAAGAAAGCTAAGCACTTTTCACTTTTTGTGTGAGCAGTGCAACTTACAAAAACACAACGAAAAGTTTATGTTTGCCGAGCTCTGTTACATAGTGCTCACTAAGACTACAAATATATATTTCTTATTGTTAGTATTTCTAAATATCACTAAGATGGTTTCACTAGCTATTCTTTCAGGGGTTTTTTTAAATAGGCAAATATCGATTTAAAAGTCCCATTAATCATTGAATATTAAACAGTCTGGTGACATACAGTATCTGGATCCTGCTAACCCCCTTCCCAAAGCAGAATCTGCACAGTAAGCTCCTTTTATCACAATGATTCTCATTGACAGGTCTTTTGAACTTCCCAAGCCAACACCCAGAAGACAAAAACCCACATTAGGATCATCTAAGACAACACAGCATTAATGTTCGTGCTTGGCATTGTGTTTTTAAGGGAAATAATGATTCAGGACTTAAAAATAGTATCATAACAATTCCAGGAGAAGGCTCAAGTTGGATCATGTCCATTCCAAGATTATTAATAAAATGATTTACTTGTAAAAGCAAGATAGGCCATTAAGGGAATCCTCGTAGTTTGTGTGTGGAATCAAAAAATTGGTGCATGTACGAAATCAGACAGTAATGAAGATAACCCAACTAGTATAGAATTGAACTTCTATAGCAACTACTATTTATCACAATCTGTCAATAATTGGTATAACCCTACGATTTGCTCAGTGTGTGTATGTGTGTGTGTGTGTGTGTGTGTGTGTGTGTGTGTGTGTGTGTGTGTGTGTGTGTGTGTGTGTGTGTGTGTGTGTGTGTGTGACCCAATTGAACAGCAAAAATGCAAAACAATACACACCCACTGGCCTCGGGTCACCTGCAGCTATGACTCCCAGGTGTACTGTCAGGGACACGGCAGGTAACACAGACAGGCCAATCCTCAACATTACAGACATGGAAATACAATAATCCTGTTATTTTAAGGGAAACGTCACTTACTCTGTAATCTTCTTGGCCAGCTCGATGCAGGCGGTGGAGGAGTTGGCAGAAAAAACACGGTACCCACTTCTTGACACATTCATTTTCCTATAACCGTACGAAAGCTTGGGGGTTTGAGAGTAAGCGACCAACGATTTGTGAGCTCCAAAACGCCTAATGGGCATGTTGTGCTGGAATTACTGTGGCAATTGTTTGTGTTTCACCAAAAGCGTAAAAATAGTCCGTAATTAGCTTACCTGAAAAGCAGTTTCCACACTAAAACCTATAGCCTAATATTGGTTGGTTAAACTTCCAAAAGATCGACTATAAAGTAGGAAAATACAGACCTCGCTAAAACTGTAAAGCTGCAATCTATATAAACTAAAACAACAAAGCGCACATGCCCCACATGTAACGCTGGAGCAACTCTCGTGCTCGTGTTAGCAAATCAACAACTATCTTTCGCATCGACAAGCAGCACTACACAAAAATCCCCTACAGCAGATGGGAAGCTGGGCTGTGTTTCCATGCGGGTCACTGACTTTTTATCGTCTCCAGAACACAAACTCCGCTTTATGTTACCATAAATACGAACTGAAGTGTACCAAGAACTCTCTCTAGCGCTGCTACAGTGTATTAACTTCAAAACTCCGCAGCTAGCATTCAGTTGTTGCTATACTATAAACTTTGTAGCAATGCGGTGGCAGTAGGGGAAAAAACGCCTCGACTACACGTTCATTGGGTGGATGAAATGAGGGAGTGACTTTGAAGAGAGCCAATCAGAATCCAGAGTGAAACAGCATCGCGCCTGTATGATGTATTTCTGACCAATCAGTGTGAGAGATTTGTATGACCTGAAGTTAAAGCGCAACGACCAAAATATGTGGTCTTGGTGGCAACATGTTATTTTCCTAAATGTATCCAGATAGTGTTCTAGTGATTTAAAGCTTGTGATACCACAAATATTCGGTCTATAGTATATATTATATATTATAGTATATATATTCGGACTATAGTATACCAATAAAGAAAGAAGTAGTCTACTCCCAAAATGATCATCAGTAAAAGTGATAATACCACTGTAAAAAAGTGGGTTGAATATTACCAGCAAGACAAGATTGCTCAATATTTAGTATCCCCCCCTTTTCCATTATCATATATATATATATATATATATATATATATATATATATATATATATATATATATATATGTGAATGCTAAAATTGTACAGCATTGGTACAGTATTAATGAAAACATAATGTGGGTATTAAGTTGAGGTGTTTAGTTACTTTTTGTACCCTAATGCAGATTAAACAAGCATCCTATTATGTGATAAGATGTTTGTATGGAACATCTGAAAGATAAATATAGAGGAGGAATACATACAATGGAGCTCTCTTAAATTTAGTAAAGGAAAGTTTAAATTAGCATGAAATGGTATGGCTAGCTGCTAAAATGAAAATAAATGTGAGGTAAAAAGCCCAAACCAAACAGCTGGAATGCCAACCAAAACATTTTCAATACAAAAGAGTGAAGATGGTGATGGGACTTTTGAATCAACACGAACAGAGCTTTGTTTTTAATTTATTTGCAGAATAGAAATTATCTACTTTTTCATCACATCCCTTCATTTTATACAACATCTGCTATGCTATGAGGACTTGAAGAAAAATAACATTTATATGAACAATAGACAGAAAGTCACACTAGCAGACCATGTGATAAAAACTGCTTAATATAATATTTCAAATGTGTCCAAAGATAAGTTAACTATACCTGGGTGTAACACATTTAACTCAAGACATACATTTGTCTAAAAGCTAACTTAGCCCACTTAGTGGCTTCAATTGAAGCAGTATAAAAGTGCCTACATGTACAGTAGATTCCCAGTCAGAGAAATTTACTTTAGTTTTACTTTAATTTAACCAAAATGTTTTTGAAATGTGTAAGAAAGAAGTGGCTAAATGAAGCATATTAATGTTAATTATAAAGGGTTTCAAAAGATAGAGCATCATACTAACTTCATTGCGAGCTGCTGGAATAAACAACTTGCTTAATTGTTCCTCTATTTCTTTCAACCTAGCACCACAAAAAAAGCTGTCCCTCACAGTGTGAACAACACAACATAACAACAACCTGGGGATCCTGCCTGTCTGCCAGATTGGGCTTCGCTCATTCGGATCGACACACATTTCTGCATTCCATTCCTGAGGTGACACACAACTGCAGCACCTCTATTTCCTTATACAGATTATGCCATGAGGAAGAAAACAAAGGGAGTTTCTCAGGATTAATATGGGTCAGCTCAGTAAGGCTGGCAAATATTGTATTTTTAAACACTGTCTGCAGATTGGTACTTTGTGTACCAAACACACTTACAGTATGTACCTACTCACAACATTTGTTTTGCAATTGTGTCATCTGCAAATCCTGTATAACTGCCCTCCATGTTATTAGGCTATTTTACAATGACCTGCATTTAACAACCTAAAATGATCTTTTCACTTCCCTTTTCCAAGTTGTTCTTCCTCTTTTAAGCAACCATCTTTTTTCCCCCATATTGCTTTGACTTATTTTAAAAGATGCCCTTAAAATGCAGGTTTTTGGATCATTTCAACACCTTCTCTTTTAACAGGTCCAAGATGACCTGCCGCTCCTGGCTCTCTAGCTCAAATCTCCGTTCTCTCTCTTTTCTCTCAGCTCCCAGACGTTCCCTCTCCAGACTGATTTTACCTAAGAACAAAAACAAGGAAATTAAATCAGTACTTCAATGCTATTTAACATTATTACATCATAGCAGTTTAGAAGAACTTTGATCCTTTCAAATGGACATTTTTAACACATTTTGCACAATACCCTATTTTCATGAATGACTTCACTGTCATTAATATACTGTATGAGATGTTCAATCTTAAAGTGTAATGGCATGTATTTCTTTCGCTGCCCATATCTCAGATTTTGAAAAATGAAATACTTAAATAAATATGTTTCTTTGGTGTCAGTTTAGTAACAGTTTCATCCTGAAACAGGATATTTTTTAGCCCTTTTAGTAACAATTGATATCATTATTACTTTATCTGAAACACCTGGAACCAAATTTTGAGCACAACTGTCCAGAAATACTTTTTATCATGGTTTCTCTAAAAAAAACATTTAAAAGAAAAGTCATAAGACATGGTTGATTTTAAATAAAACAACAATATTTTCAAAAAATCCTACTCCTCTGAATCTCCAGCTCCTCCCGGCGCAGGGAAAGCTCCTCCTCTCGTAACCGCTGCTCAGCCTCTGAGCGTTTCTCCAAAAAACTGAGAATCTCAGAGTAGGTCTGGCAGCAGCACTGGCAGGGCTGCTTGGCTGTGGGCGCGGCTGAAAGCTCTGCCATTTCCTCACGGTCATCTTCTGCTTCTGTTGTGAGAGTAATAATGTAAATATGTACATATTTCTGAAGGGAACAGTCAACTACAAAGCCACATCCATGAAGCTGGCAGAAAGAAATTACTGAAGGACACATGGGAAACAAAAACAAACACTTGCTGACACAGGCCGTTGGATTTGAAATCTGCTCCAGCAACGTCTGTATTTTGAGTAGAAAACAGATACTTTCTAAAACCATACTACATTTCAAAACCATAGCAGGTTAATGTTTCACAAACATAGATAGAATGATTCACCAGCATCTCATGCCAGGAGTAAAAAACGACCCTCGCTACATGCACATTACTAACTGAGTCATTGTCCATGATTAAACAAAACAAGATTTGTTACCGTTGTAGACATTAAGTGACCTGACTAAAGAGTCCTATCCTGTCTAGGTTTCTGAATCAGTTTTTACCTGAAGTGTGTGTTTGTGTGATGGTGATGTTGGGTTTGTCCTGCTCAGGTAGAGTTAGTTCTTCGAGGGCTCGCTTTCTTAATTCATCTTCCTAAAAAGAAATGACATCGATAACAATAAGTACATTGAGAATCAAAATTATAAGCGCCAGCAGCAACACTTCCCATCAGTATAGCCGTAGAAGCTGATATAGTATTGGCAATAATAGAATTCTTGTAGCAGCAGTAATAGTGGTAGTGGTGGCGCTGTATCGGCAAATTTGGAATTCAAGTTAACTTGTGACTGAATGCCACCAAGAGGAAGAAAAGGGAAGTGGTAAGGTAGTTTCAGGGAACACCAAAAATATCCGTTGACTTAGATGTCCTACTTCTCTTGCGAAAAACCGAAAAAAGCTGCATTGACTCCAGTTTCATCAGACAATGGGCATCTTGACTGTAATCACCATGTGTGGAGTGAGTTTCAAATGTATGGATTCAAATAAAAAGGTGCAAAGCAAGCTAAAACGTATTGTGTAATATATATCATCTGAGACAATATCGACTATACATTATCTCACATACCTCTCAGGGTGTACTACCCTTGAGGGTTTTCTCTAAACAAGCAATTTTCGTGAAATTATTTATTTATTATATATTTTTGTTTCTCATGGCCTCGATTATTAAGATGAACAATTATACAATGGTAAAAATGTGACAATGGACTTACATGTCTTCATTTTAAGGGGTTATAAGCCTAAAAGGTATGGAACCACTGGACTTTACAGTATATTTTATGTTTTGAACATTCATGTCAGTCTTTACATCAGAACAACTATTTAGCTCAGTTGTCCTTTTCCTTAAATGATCTGTAACTAAGACTGACTGCTGTATATTGCAATATAAAGAGATTTCAGCTCAAAGCTATGTGATGTGTAACTTATACAGTTGATGTGGCCCTCTAAACCAAGTCCCGGGCACTAACACATCCTCTGTTAAGATACATCTCTTGTTCTGGTGGTGTCACATCATTTTAACTTCCCTTCTCTGCAAAACAACACCCACTTGGTACTTTGTGTTTTCCCCGCCGGCAAAAAAACCCTTCTCAGCCTCCAGCTCCAAAACCTCATGGAGCAGGTCTTCTTTTTGAGCGTACAACCTCTCTGTTCCAAATCTGAGCAAACGAAAAGCATACATTCATTAAACTTCTGTTGGTTTCACTACTTCAGGTCATCACACATACTGATCTTTACTCAACAAACATTAAAGATTTACTCCTATTGACTGAACGAACCTGCGCAGACTGGGGAAGTCTTGCTTCTTGTAGTAGTCCAGCAGCAGCATGGTCCTCTCCCTGCACCTCCTGGCATCCACCTCAAAGTTTTCATCTTCTAGAGCTGCAGTGATGATCTCCCCAACACGGGCCCAGATCCGTCCTGATGTAAATGAATGAGTTTACACATGTGAATATTTGTAGCTCATCACGTTTTCCCTTTGATTGGTCCCTCATGTGGTGGAAACTTCTAGAGCAATGGAGACGAAACAGAGAGATGCTGGAGAGCAGGAACTTGATGTCAAAACAGTGTTGGATTTATTCGGAATTACGGCCGGAGAACTGACAAGACCTTTGCGGTAGACATGAGTTGCCACAGCGGTTGCCAAACCAATTCTGAAGGTCTCAGGGATAGGAAGAGGTTTTAACTAGTTCCAAATGGGTAATAAACATTCTCAGAGCAGTAGACTAAACAATCTAGGTCATATACGTCAAAACTTAACCTGACATCCAGGTCACACATAAGGTTAGATACCTTATGTGTGACGAAGCATCTGGGCTCAGCCCCAAACAATAAAACAATCTAAGAGAACAGGCGTGAGAGTGTACCCACTGTGGGAACAAGGCTGCGGAAGCTCGGGCTGCCCCTCCTTAATGAAGATAACAGTTAGCCTATGCCAGAGGAGGACAGAGAGGAAGGAGACAATTGGCTATCTTGAAAACAAGCAGTACACAAGCAGCTGTGAGGAGACCAATGCTCACGTGTGTGAAGAGGTCACAGGCCTGAGCGAAAGGTTACAAGCTTACACAAAATATTCCCTAACACGTCATACCTGTTGTGTTATCGATTTTTTTCTTGTATTGTTTAATGATTTAACAAAATAGCAGCTTAACAAAGAACACACTTAGGTAATGATAAACCTTAAAGTTACTATTATTATCTCACATGAATATAGTTTGTGTCTACATTTGTCTTGTGGGAACAGCAGTTCTCTGCATCTAAGGCTTCATTCACTGTTTATTGTTCTTTTAATAACAGGACTCACCTGGCTCTTTTGAGGCAAAGGGGTTCTGGGTGATAACCTCTCGCAGAAGTATGATGTCATGCCGCGCTGAAAAACGCACCTGGCGCTTGCGTGGAGTTGTAGAGGTGCTAGTGAGGGAAAAACCTGAAATGAGGAATAGATTTGATACTGCATATAGTCATACTTTGAAAAACAGTTAAGTGTAAATAATGAAAAGAGAGTACATTATTGACATTCAGGGTCTAGTCCCTTTAAAGAAAATAAATACATTATTATTATTATTGTTTTTTATTTATTTATTTTTTATTTATTATTATTATTATTATTATTATTATTATTATTATTATTATTATTATTATTATACGCATTACAAAATACAAAATCCTACTTGGGCATATACAGTTATGTTGGTGCTTTCACCTAAGACTCATTGGGGGAAATACTTCCTTACATATATTATTATAACTATACATGTAACTAACAAGCCAGATACTAAAGTATTCTTTACAAGGACAATAAAGTTCAATCTGATGCTGTCTAATAGATGTAATGTTGGAGAGTAAGTATGGCCTGTGTTCTCGTTGCAGAGAGGTAAAATGTGAAAGCAGCTTCAGTTCTAGAACTGCTGTTTGACAGATGACAGCAGCTCCCCCACTGTTGAGCTCCTGCACAAGTGCCAGCAGCCGGTAATCTGCAGATACAAGACTGTAAACATAGGAAAGGGAACAGATAGCCTGTAAAGCACTGATAGACGTATACACAGAGGCTACAGCACGTACAATGCCGGACCACGCGTCAGAGGAGGAGGAGCATTTGCGCACGAATCGAGAGAAGCACCAAACCCTGTTCAAGAGATGAGAATATAAGTGGTAGAAAGACGGTTTGACCTGGAGCTGGTAATGTATCTCACCGTTGTTGATCGGCACTTCCACCACTACCCGTTCCATGTTTCTGTTCGGTGCATCCGGGAACCGGCTGACGCGCACTGCACACGTCCAGTCACCAGTAGAGGTTCCCTACTGACGTGTAACTCAACTTGGCGGAATACCAGACTCTGGCAACACGGAGGGACCGCTCTTCACTTTCGGGGGCACTTACTCTATATGGCCACAAGATGGAGCCATGGAACCGCTGTTCAATTACCCTGAAGAGGAACAAGTACCACAACTCTTCCACTGGTAAATAACTCGAGTGAGACGTGTTTCCTTAAAAAATGGGAATGATTAAAATGAGTCACAAAAGAATAATGGCCCCTTCAATGTCTAAAAAAATCTGAGAAAATCAAATATTCAAATTCAAACCCGTATGTGCAAATATAAAAACACGCTCGTCTGAACAGTGTTTAGCACTAACTGACCACTAGGTGTCCCCCAAATGATTGAAAATATGTTTACTAATAATACACATTTTTCTGCTGAACTTCTCAGCCTCAAATGAAAAAGTACATGTCTAACATCAGTGGCCAATAACCTAATACCTGCAGTTACGCAATTTGTTTTCTGTTGCTCACCTTTATCCAATGATCTACCTTTCCCCACCAATGGGAATATGTGCTCTTATCTCTCCTACCTTCATGCAGTTATCAAGATGTTAATGAACACTGTACACTTCAGCAAAAAAAGGGTAAAAAAAAGTATTGCTTAACAAAGTCTTTAAAACATAGTGTTCATTTAGATGACTTTGAATGGTATGAAAGCTAATGAAAACCATGGTGAGGATCTAGGGATTCAAACGCTTGTTAGCAACTAAAACTTCTGTTAGATTCACATTTACAAAACTGTACTCACATTTCCATATGTGATGTCTTGTTGATTGCATGCACAAAATGAAAAACCACCTAATATTTATTTTAGCTGTTATTTAAACTCATAACCTCTATCACAAATGTGTCTGTGTTTGTACTTCTGTGGTGCAATTACTTGTTGTTGCTAAGGTGATTATGCACCCATAATGTTAAAAATATCCAAGAAAACCCTTCTCGTCTTTAAAGCAACTTGGAAATTTAGACGGTGCATGCTACGCTTTATAATTGGTCTGATCCTCGAGTTCTGGTATGGCAAACAATAAGAATAATATTTCATTGAACTTCTGTTTCGGAGGATAAAATGAAACCCCATGAATCTTGTGCTGGAACAGTCTGTGCTCTTTCTGTTACTGTGCTCATGTGTTTATTGGACATTCAGGTCATCACTGAGATATAATACATATTTATGTGTTTTATTTGCATTCAGAAACAGCTCCATCAGTCAAAATATATATACAGTATATATATTTTATGCATGTAGTGAAATGTAGATAGTCCTGTAATTAATGCCATAGCTAAATAACCTTCAGTTCTTTCACGAGCAAACTATGCATGACAGGGTTAAACACAGAAGTCACATTTCCTTTTATCTGTTGAGCAATAACATTTAATAAAGAATCTCTAAAAAGAAACTCTGAGAACGAAATAAATAAACCAGACAGAGAAGAGAGAAAGATTTTTCTAAGGATAAGTCTCTTGGTCATACTCAACCCTAACCCTGATCACACGCTGTCACTGCTACTATGGCATTTATCTGAGCAAACACACATTTGCATGGCATCTCTGCATCATATTGAGAGGGAGATAAACAGAAGACGGACATGGCAACCTGATCCATTGTAATCATTTGATTATTTTGATAGAGATGGGGGGAGACTGTTTTGATGTCACATTTTGTGGGAGGGAGGAATGAAAGCAGAGAGAGAAAATGTGCAGGGAGGATTGACTGTGGCATGAGTCACAGTTGCTTTTTTTGAAAGAGAGGAAATCAGCTTTGTTTCCTGCCTTGGTGACTTTATGAGAGAGTTAATGGATAACTGCAATGTTCCAAGTAAAGGGGACTGCCCACGCTATCATTACCAGTTGCTGCGATATTGAGCGTTTCTATTATTTAGAAACCTCTGGACTGAGGACAAAATAAACAGCTTGACTATTTAAATGACAGAGGGTGGTTGGACAGAATGTGGAAAGTGTATCAAATTACTTTTATTATGTGTCATCATAATCATCATCAACTGTTATGCACGGTGATTATCCAGTACAACTCATCGCTATGGTTGTGCACATGAGAGAATAGAAAGTGGGCAGGCTCCAGCTGCTTGCACACCAGCAGCTGGTATCCCCAGTGTGTGGATGTCAGGGGATTGTTAATTGGACAGGACACAGAGTCCTGGTCCTGCACGGATCAAAGAACTTTTACAGGAAGCGCCTCAGAGCAGATCGACCTTTATGAGATCAACATGAAGAGTGTTCCCTCTTAGCAACGGCCTGACACCCCATACAAATTGCCTCATCGCTACTCTTGCAGGTCTGGAAAAAAATACATGTTTCTGCTTTGGACACATTTCTGAGAAACTGCTCTCATATTATGCAGCAAGGATAATATACACTCAGTGGCTATTTTTTAAGCACAACTAAATCTAATGCAATCTGACACATTCAATTGTTTTATATTTTACAGTAAGGTATTTCTGTTATTTAGTCTTCCGGTATTGGGTGTACAAAAGAATAGAAACAGAAGTTAGTTAAACAATTCATGATAATTAAATCAATGTTGCAATGTTATGGCAGCACATAAAACACTGCGTAATAATGACATTTACATAATATCCACATCAATCTAGTTTAGTCCAAAAAATGCATCATATATTGTCTTCAGAAGTGGAAAAAGCATGGGATCAGGTAGGGACCAAAGCTCCAAATAAAAAGCCAAAAATAAGAAAAAGAAAGAAGAATATTAAATGAATAGTTATCTACAAAAAACTAAATATACCCCATGTACAGCTGTTCTTCTCTCTCGGGTGCCAGCTGTGTAAACCCAAAATAAATCAAAGATCCCGAACACCCCAGGATATTAAGATAGACGCTTGCTATACCAAGTTTCATCAGACTCGCTTTGAAGTGGTTCTGATGAAAGAACATACGAAATGCATTTGCTCTTTGTTTTGATGAAATCTGTTGGAAATATGCTGGTCTCCTGGTGTGGAACAAAAAGTAATATTTATTGTTTGCATGGTTGGTTAATTCTGAGGTTGATGGACCTCATCCCATCACAAATCAAACTCTAATGTGGATGTTTCTGGAGATACATGAACACATTTGTTAAGTTACTTCAAGGTTGTCCATCATTTTCGCATGTCAATATTTATGGAATCTGCTCTCAGGCCGTGTCCATTGAATGACTGTGGGTGATCTAGATATCAGCTTCAACAGCTCAAAGAGATGAAATGGTGGCATATTATCTGCAGTACGTAAAAGAACACCCCGTCCTATCTATACTATAAATTATGACATAAAATAAGTACATTCCTTACAAGGCATTGCCAGTTTAATTTAGTCTTACCCTTCTACTTCCTTTTACAGTCACACAGACATACTGAGCATTTCAGTCAATGCCAGATTGCATAAAACTACAGTCCGAGGACCGAGTTACACATTTGGATTCAGCAAGTGTCTTCATGAATGGGAATACAGCTTCCTCCCATTGTATCCAGTAAGGAAATCCCCTCTTACCATAACATTGGTGTCAGTCAAGTTCAACATCACAGATAAACTGACCAAGACCCCCTGGCCGTTGCCAAACATGAGCTTCAATATCAGTGATTAAGACAAATTGAGTAGAAAATGTGCTGAGGCTAGTATATTATAGAGTATAGGTTCATAATATAAAACCTCCATGGATTGAAAACTGAAAAGAAAAAAGTATTGACCTTGTTGCATTTTCAGTTTTACAGATTTTGGGAAAAAGGCTCTTGGGGGGATTTGGTCTTTACACCACCACTGGGGCACCTTAAGACCTATCCAGCCCTCTTAATACATCCATGTGTAAGGCATGTTAGAGTCTTATAATCACCACAAGGTTGCCAGGCAACCAGCAGCTAACTGACATGTTAATTAGTAAGCTTTAGAGGTGTTAGTATGGGCGTATTTCTGAACAAAGAGCCAGGCTGTTTCCCCTGCATCGCATCTTTGTGCTTTATTGAGCAGCTTCTCATGTCACTCTCAGCAGGAAATGAACTATTTCCAAACTACACCTCTTTTGCAGCGGGCATTATGACATATGATTGAAGGGTAAACACAGGTGTAACCAATAACATTAATAGCCTTGTGCATAAGGGCTCACTGTAATAGACACTAAACAGAATAGGATTCTAATTAATTGTATCAATTCCATCTGTGTTTACCCTGCATTGAAGCTGCTTTAAAAAGGGCATGTGGGAGATATTACTCTAACAAGGGATCTGGACACACACAGAGGCGTACTTGCCGTTTTAATTTAACTGTAGCATGAGGCTACAGTGTGAACATGCTGATGCAGTGCTGCTGTTAAATGTTTACTATGTTAACCATCTTATTTTAACATACAACCATTTGCTAATTAGCACCAAACACAAATCACATCTGAGTATGTAAGATTTAAGGAATTTAGATGGGAATTTGCAGATTGCAACCAACTCCTTTTCCAAGAACTACAATGACCTTATGAAGGGCTAACACAAACACAACAATTATATGTATAAGGTGGTAAAACAGAAGAAAACCTACATATATTATTTAACACTTTTGCAAATAAATACTCCTTAATCCTACACGTTGGATTCAGAGGGAAACATGTATGTCATATCAATCGTTCAGCAGTTATAGGGATATTTCATTCAAAATCCCAAATGCCACCCTCTTGGTGGAGCGTTTGGAAAAGACAGGGTCATTACGATTCATCTTAAGAGCGGTCAAAATGTCTCTGTGATAATTCATAGCCAAACATTTGTCACCTAAAATTTGTATTAATGAGACTGAATCTTGAGATGAGATTTCATTTATTACTTTTGCAGACTGAGAACATAAGAACCCTAACCCCTGAACTATATAGAACAGGCTCTTATAATTGCTCCCTCGCAGTTTTATAAGACATTCAGCTTCGCATCAGAATCCAGCGGAGGTTAATTCATGGCCCGACTAAACAAAACAAGAAGTGAAAGTAACCATGTCACAGTAACCATAGTTACAAAGCAATTACAGCTATTACACCTCTCATTATAACCCTCCTGTTACTACGCATGCAAACAAGCAAAGGTAAGCGCAGACTCACGTATTTCCTTTTGCATTTATTAATTTCTCACACACATGTACAAACACACTGTGCTATCTCCTCTTCTACACACAGAGCTGTGCAGGGCGGTACAGGAGTATGGTTTTTGAGTGACAACCATGACCTTTACAAGTCGGTTTACTGCAAGCTGCCCTTGTGGGAACTCACAGTGTTCACACTAAGGATGACTCACACTGAAGATCAAAACCCCCTAACTTCGAGCCCTTCCCCTTGCTCTTGCGGTCTGTCAGGCTCTCTCTTTTTCTTAATCTCAACTACCTTCGGCCACTTCTGCCTTTCTTCTTACAGTATGTCATTCTCCCTCTCTCTATTTCTCTCCTGTGCCCCTTCGTCTCCCCTAAGAGGCTGAACACTCTGCTCCACGTCTCAAATAATTATTGAATCTGCTGTTGACTCATGCAGAGCGCAGTTAGGGGATGTCACTCAACCATCAATTGGTGTGAACAGCTGGTTTTACATCTAAATGTGAACATTGATGAACAGAAAGATGTCACACATTCCCACAATAAAAACAATTACTCATAAGATGAAGGTCTTTGTCAGATAAAAGAGATATGCAGTATGTATTCCATGTGCAGTTCAACCATGAGAACAGATATGAAAAGCCATTATTCATTTCCGTATGAACTCATTGCTTTGCTTCAGGTTCCAGGATTTTTCAGACTGTATTATTCTTAGCTCATAGCTAACAGGCTAAGTGCTGTTTGAATACCCCTAATGTGTGTCCAATATATTATATCTTTAATTGAACTCCTGTTTAACTGGCCATTACTTTCTTCTTAAAATCTGAGGTTATAAATATACTTTACTGTATAATACTAAACATTTTGAAACACATTTTGTTATCTGGTTATCCATTCACGTCGAACTTAAATACAGTTTATAACAAAAATACTTTTCCTGGTAATTTCTGTGTTCCTACTATGGCTGTTATTTCAACAGTATTGGCTAACATATAATTCCCCTGTGAACATCCCTGACAGCGATGGATGTGGTTGCTGGGTGATATGTGACCCAAAGCCTCTCTGACAGTGTTGAGACTGAATATCAAGAGATCGTGCAAACAAAGAGACTGCTGTATCCGTCCCAAGGAGTATTTGGGAATATACTATCAAGAACACTGCTTCGTTAAACAGGATTGCAAAGCAAACTGTACTATCTATAATGATTAAAGGTGCTTTTAATTAGCTTCCACATTATAAGGCAAAGCAGCTTTGTGTTCCCCTAATTTCGAAACCATTGTTACTCTATCTTTAAGAGTGGGAAAGGGATTCAGAGACTCATTTTTGGAAAACAATGTTGTAGAATCCTAAGTGGTCTGTGTCATATGAAAATACGAAAGTCATTACAATTACAACACTGGTCTACCATTCATGAGGTAGCAATGACGGCACTCGGGTATCTGTTTTGGTCACATCTATGAGTTGTCATCTCTTGGATCCATCCAACCTTCCTCATTGTCTTACAGTATGGTAAAGAAATGGGGTATAGAAGGTTGCTATGGAAACTATTCTTCTTGGCAACACAGATGTGCTCCATAGTTTGATTGGCCACTGCATCCCTGTGCCCAACGTAATGAATGCAAGTGCCATTCAAGAGCCTTTCATACACCTTCTGTAGGTAAATATTCATGCCATAGAAACTGATAAAATATGGTATGGAAACAAATACATAACATAATAGCATAGTGGAAACGGACTGAAGGGTTTTGCCCTTGACCGTGAATAAATAGGAAACATAAAGTATCCACTCAAAACAAAGTATGCCTCAGTGACTGATACTTTGGGTTACTCAGGAGCATACAATAACATGGACCTGTGTGTATTACACGCCTTTAAATAACACCTTTGCTCTCAAATTGTAACTGCTGTACTACCTGTTAAATGCTGTAGTGTCTTATCTATGTTGGAAAAAAAATAAAGCATTGCCAAATCAGAATAAGCAAAACAATAAAAACATGTTGTATTGTGTGATGTTCTTCAATGTTACTTTGCATCATTTAAAAAAAACAACTGAATATTGGTGAACTATCAATAAAGGGGAATTGAGCATAACGAGACACCCATTGATTCTTCACAAACCACCACTTTCAAAAGGTCGTACCCATTTAGATCGAGACTCAAATAACGGGCAATTATACCTAACAGAGCTCCTGTTTAATGTCAGTTTCATTAGTGTTATCTCCTGAATGCTGTTTTTATAGTTCCAGCATTGTGTCTAGACTGGCCTGCAAAACAATATTTTTTTAATGAGGTTAGGTTGCTGTCAAGGCCCAGTGAGGTCCTTTAAATATGGACGTCGTAGGCATGTTACAGTGATTTATTCCGATGAATCTGTCCACCATACATGCCTACCTTGTGTTGTACTGTTTCTATCATTTAAACCCTGTCCTCTCAGCTTGAAACGAGAAATAAATACCACAACTGAATTGATTGCTGTTAATTTGGAGGGAGAATTAAGACAAAAGTGGGATGAGAGAGAGAGAGCATGGACAGGCTGTAAAAAAAAACCACGAATAAAATCTAATGTAAGGGACAAACATATCTAACACGAGACAAATTTGAGTGTTAAAACACATGATCTTTGCAACATCCTTAACTCTGCGCCTGGGAATTCTCAACTTCCGCTGCATTGCTCCATCCATGCTTCAAAGTCTATCTTGGACTGAAAAGCTGAAATTGGAAATATTAACTCGGAGTGGCCAATTCTTGTTTTTGGCCCCTATGTCAGTCCACCGTTTTGACCCCGGTCTACATGATGGAGCATGTGAAGCCACAGCACTCCTTGAGCAGGGTGAGGCCTGTCTTGGCGAAAGGAGAAGAGGTCTGCTGAGCTCTGGACGGCGCCCGTCTGGGTGGTACACCTGAAGCCCAGAGAAGTCAGACTGTGAGAAAATTCTGCGATTTTATCCAAACAGTTACTAGAGACATAAAATCAGGTACTTAGGTACAATTTCGTAGTTAGTTAGTCTTAATTAAAAAAACATCTGATAAACAAAAATATTTGCCAATGCTTATTTTCTGCTTGGTACCAAAACCTGTACTAATATATTTTGGTGAAGCACGAAGTTGCAGCTCTGTGGATTCTTAATACCTTTCTTCTTCATATTTGTTGGAAATTTGGAGTTCAGAAAATCTGCCATTTCTTTGTCTTCTTCTTTTTCCCTGTACAAATTGAGCAAAAGGTTTATATAATACACAGAAATACATAGATACATAAAGCACATGGACTATTATTTAAAGTCTTCCATCACCTTAAGATTTAAAGGAATTTGGCTATAACAAATCCTAGGAATTTAATCTTACACAGATGTAAAGCTAAATTATGGTGTCTACTTTAGACATGCTGGTTATCTATTGAACAAGTATGAATAAACAATTTAGAAAAGGTTGATTTGTCAGGGGGAGCGAAGCAGGCAGGACCTAAGTGTAGCACAAGGAGGTGGAATATCACGTTCAACAAAAAGCGAGCTTTTATTATAAAAAATAACAAAACTGATAACAAAAATACATGGTTAGGGAAATCCAGGACATGAAAAAGACTTAACTTGACACATGAAGGATGACAACAAACTGACTAAGAACACAAGGGAAAGCAGGACTGAATACAAAGGGACTAATCGCCAGACAAGACGCAGCTGGGGAGGGGAGGCAGAAACAGGAGGGCAACAGGTGACAACAATGAGACAATCAGACACAAGGAAAACCAAAGACAGGAAGTAAAACTACAGACACAACAGAGGGTAAACATTTCAAAAATAAAACAGGAAACTACAAACACAAAACAAAGATCTTGACATGATTTTATTAAAGGGGAAAGATGAATCACTTCCGCACTGCATAAAATACTTACTGTATCTCTGACTGTCTGAAAAGATTACATTTACTCTGAGAGGTTCTACTGATAATTCAATAAATCTGGCAGCCCCTCTTGGTCTATAGAGAGATATTCAGATTAAATAGACATACTCTGCATATTTGAGTATTTGCAAATTTGTAGTACAGATTTAGTAACGTTTTACACCACTAAATGTATCTCAGACGTATATATTGATATCTAGTATGTTCTGTTTCACATAGTGTGCAAATTGCAGCAGGTCTGTCTTGCTTTATAAAAAACAAAACATAGAAAATAAAGACAGGATTTTCTTGTGAAAGACAGTGAGGATGAAAAAGACAGAGAAAAACAACATAAAGATCTCTATATTTATCAGAATGAGTGACATGGCCTTGAGCATCGTCTTTTCCCCTCCTCTCTGCGGTCCATTAACCCACTGTTGTTCTCTTGCTTCCTGCCTCTCACCTTCCCAGCAGCCCCTGAGCATTTTCACAGCATGCTGTCAGCTGCCAACACAAAGTGTTGCTCACACAAACTATCGATGCCTAACGCTGCAAAAGAATTGGACTGGAGAGACTATTGAACCAACATGTAAAAACATACCTGTTGAACATTGCCAAGTCACATTAACTTGCAGGTTGAGTGACGGATGAAATAACCTGTGAGGGGGTTCACGCTGCATCAGGATCAACAAGTGGAGCAAGCTAAATACAGCGGTTTAAGCTCTTTATGAAAGCAGGAGAACACTTTTTAAAAAAAACACTTAAAATAAGTTGTATCTAAATACAGATTCAACTGCAAATGGGCCAAATATAAATTGCTGTCATTTTATATTTCACAAATATATGATATCTCTGCATTAAGAGAATGTAATGTTCAAGACATTGTACCTTCCTTTGAGGCTTTCCAATCAAATTGTATGAAGGGCCTTGTAGTGTTTTGCATAACTGTATGAATGTGTGGTGCAGGACTAAGAGTTTCAGAATGGACCATAAAGGTTTGGACAGCTTTATATCAGCTTTTTCTAATCTCCTGCACCAACAGGTGGGTGCACCTGAAAATGATGGAATAATTGCATATTTGTTTTTGTTTAAACTTTAAACCAATGGCAGCTCCTGTTGCTGTACTCACTGACGATTGCTGACACATCTTTAATTGAACTGGCGCTCTGCTGTGTGCTCTGCTGAGTGCTCTGAGGCTGCATCGTCTCACTGTGCCTTAGGAAATGTTTCAGTGTTTAAATAGAGCGAGACAGGGGGGCTTTGTGCAAGTGTCAGATGAAACTGGACTGATAAAACCACGCTACCAGCCCTATTCACTATCTGCAATGTTTTAATGGGATTCCTATCAGCCATTAAAATAATTGTAATAAATGATGCTCATGGATTGCTGTTATCAAATCATTTTTGTAGGTTAAAGAAAGTGTTTCACTTTTTGAGCAAAGAATTCCCCAAAGGCTATAAGGTAGATGAATGGGTACAAACCTATGTGTGCACTGCTTCTCTAACTGGTGGCTCTTTATGTGCAAAAGGTATTTTAATTATTCATTCACAGCCTATGGTGACCGACGACCAAAGGACTCCTACCAAGCTGTAATGAAACCATAATGAAGCTCACCTGAGTCTTTCAAACTCTACATCATCCACCAGGAAATCTCTGGTCTCAACCAGCTTGTGGATCTGCTGCAGGAGTTCCTCCTCCTTCTGCCGGTCATCGTTGGACTTGTCATTATCTGCAGCAGAAGACATCTAGTGTTTGTGCTAAATTACTCACTTAACTATGCATATAACAGGGGTTTAACCACATGTATAAATGAAAAAGATTTTAGTATGAATTTGTTTTAGATTAGACATTCTGCTTTTATGCTCAATCAACCTACCTGGTATGGATACTAATTTCTGCAGCTCCTTCTTCAGACGAGTGATCTCCTTGCACAACTGAATGTCATCCATCCTGCAGAGACATGATGGAACAAAAGAAACACACACACATGAAAGTACTGAACGTGCTGCACACACATTTTACTTTGAAGGGTAGAAAGGATTTGAAACTCTTTGGGAAAAATGAAATTAGAACACAGAAAGCTTCATATTGATTTCGTAATTCATACAGGAGATGACGCAATCTTTTCTAAAGAGAAATCCCTGTGGCTAGAGAGCTTTCACTCCGCCTCTGTCTGTATCACACGCTTTCTCTTTCAATGGCCCTCCAAACTCAGTGGATCATTACTGACACTGAGGTGGGGTGGAAGATCACACAGGTAGAGAGCACTCGGTGACCCAGCATCACAGCAAATGCCTCTTTTCAAGGATAAAACGCAAACATGCAGTCTCTGGGTCAGACACACACTCACACACATCACACCCATTCATCGTCAGCAGGGAGAACCACGTCACCGTTCCTCATCTACCGGTCAAACAGTAAAGGAAGCTCTCTAAAGACATGTACGTGGGGAAATGGCGTCTAAAATGATGCGCTTTACCTAACTTACCAGAAGAAAACACACCTTGTAATGTATTTGTTTGTCAACAAATGGATGAAATCTGCTTTAAATAGTGATTTTCCTTCTCCTACCTTTCCATCTCCAGTCTCTCATTTACCCATCCTTTCTGCATGACTCTTGCTTGCTGCCACTCATCATATTCACCCCGCTATCTGAGCAGCGATACCGCCCATCTTTCAGGGGAGTGGATGAATAAATATCCATGCATTAGCCTGCTTAGTGGAAGCCAAAGTAAAACCATTGAAATTATAATGAGGGGCAGCATGAGGTGTGATGGAGATAAATGAGGAGAGATAACAGAGGGCAAAGCTACTCGAAGATGTGTTTCTGATACCAGGGTGAGCTCTTGAATGGAAAAATAGCTTAAATGATTCAAACTGCTTTTGAATGGAGAAGCCTGAAGACGGATTTTCCAGTTTGAGGCTAGGTTTTGTAGTATTGTTGTTTTGGCATGACGGTGCACTTTAATGACTGATTAATTAACTAAATCAGTATGTTGTCCCACATGTCGTTCGTGTGCAGTGCTATCGTTTGTACCATTGCACCAAATGTACCATTTGTGAGGTTGCGATATGTTTTTGGTTGAGTAAGGATCAAACTTGTGTCTTACGAAATGTCATTTCCCCTACAACCGCCCTCCACTGCCACTTAATTGCATTCTCACAAATTTGCGTTTTCATGCAGAACACAAACACCAGTCCCCTGTATGAAAGAAGTTTGACCCACCCCGACATCCTGCCTATTGCAAACTTTGAGTTTGATGAAAAATGTATTTGGGAAAGATAAAAAACCAATATAATGTAGAAAATAAATGATAAAGGATCATTGACAATGCAGTTTCATTGTATGGGAACATATTTATAGGAGACGAGGCACAGAAGCTTCTAGTCACACATTTTTCTGCACTGGCACTCAGACCAGCAATAAACAAATAATACACCATTCAAATGAAATGTGAATTCTGGGTTGCGATTATTGAACCTGTTTGTCTCCGCTCATCACACTGGCTGCAGACGGCAGATGAAAACAACAGATGAAATTAAAGTGTGTGTGGTGTGTTGTGTTGAGCCACGCACATGTATCTGAGCTCTGACTCCCTCCTGACCAGCACGTCTCTGATCCTGTCAATCTTAAAAAGCTCCCCCTCAATGTCGTCCACGGTGATGGTGGAGTCCGCCATCGACACCACGTCGTCGTCTGAGAGGAAGGGAGAAAACGTCCAGAGTTAAAAACTGATCTATTAATTGAAAAATATATATACATATTGGAAGGATGTTAGTTATTTGCAGCTGCTGGAAACCAATTCAAATATCATTCCATTACTTTCCCACTCTAAAACATTATTACTTCTATGGCTAGTATCTTTGTAATATACACAGAGTATGTGTGGCAGGTGAATTAGACATCATTAGAGTAAAAGTATTGGAGTTAATAATAGTTAATAGTACATAGCATAATGAAAAGTTTTTTAATGTGTCTGATCAATTATTTTCCACTATTCAAAGAATCAACAGAATGATTCATAACTATTTGCATACAACAATGAGATAATAGTGAGTAGAAATATTATCTCGCACACTCAGCAGCTCTGCTTTCAAGCAATTGAATAATCAGATACTGCACAGATGATGCCTTGATGGCTTGGTAAACAATATCAAACACAATGTGAGAATCTCATTATGCACTTCATGCCACTCGCCATTCCCTAGATTTCTCATTTGAACTGTATGCTTCCAAATTAAACAGATATATATTGAAGATCATAAAGCAAATAATAAAAAAGATGTTTGCTGCATCTAAGCGCCCATTTACAACAATGTGTGGGCTTATGCCAAACTGCTCTGTCATGCTGTTGAATGAATCTGACCCAAGGTCCCTGAAAACACAACGGCTGCTTTATAATACACTGTGAGCAGCAGCAGCAGCAGCAGCAGCAGCAGCAGCAGCAGCAGCAGCAGCAGCAGCAGCAGCAGCAGCAGCAGCAGCAGCAGCAGCAGCAGCAGCAGCAGCAGCAGCAGCAGCAGCAGCAGCTGCAATACAATCAAAGGCAGCAGTATATCAAACATTTAACTGCAACCATCTCCTAAAAAAGCAATTGTTTTAGCCATGCAAGAAAAATACATAATGTACCCTGAGATCCAGCTAGGTAAGCCTTCTTGAAGGTAGTTGCAACTTTACAATTGAGGAAAATTGCTTTCAAATTCTTCCATTCTGCTCTGTAGTAGTCCTGGACAACTGTCCCTTCTCTGCAGAAAGCAGCATACTAATACCTCCACTAACAGAGAGTCCCTCCTTAGGCACTTAAATCCTCTTTGTATACACACACACAGTCCATTACTTCGTAGTGCTTGAGTATGTAATATCTCTATTCTGGTCACATGTAGCCCTGGGGAAGGTGGCACTGACTGGGTTCAGGGTGCTGTGAAGACATATCCTTTGCACCAGCATGAAAAAAGGCAGAATAGATGGGGATTATAATATCATAATCTCATAATTCAAATATGATTTGTATGACCTTAGGTCAGTTATAAAAGCACCATGAGAAGCATTAAGCATGCTTGCAGATAATGGCCGGTTTAAAAGGAGGGTTACAGCTGCAGTCTGTCTGTATGACAGATATATTAAAAAAAAGGCTTCTTTGAGTTCAGATACATCCTCACAGAGATACTCTCTGTTACTATGACGAATCTGCCTGACGTCAATGTAGCGTCAACACAACCTTGATGTCTCAGAGGAGAAAGAACTGATTGAAACATTGCAGCGAGCAAATGCCTCAAAACTTCCCTGTGGGGACAATAGCGTACATCCTATCTTATTTTGTGCTAAAATAAGCTAATGGCCAATCCTACCTGTCAAGTAAAATGATTAATTGCTGCACTACATTGCAATAGTTGTTGGAGGGAAGCCGTTGTTAGTGCTATTAATTCCACCTGTGTTTTGCTGGTCTTACAAGTCACTAAGATGAGTAAATATCCGACAATAAATATCTACTCTTAAAGAAAAGGCCAATGATTCTACGTTAAGCGTATGCAGTAGAGTAGAGTTTCCCATGCAGATATCCCAGGAAGGGTATGTGTGTGTGTGTGTGTGTGTGTGTGTGTGTGTGTGTGTGTGTGTGTGTGTGTGTGTGTGTGTGTGTGTGTGTGTGTGTAAGGGTGAACAAGGGTGAATAAGTAGGAGTGAAAGAAAGAGCCACTCATTCATTCTTTTTAATCTCACCACACTGTCTTCACACTGCATATTCATTATAATTATACATGCTGAATGATACTATGTATCAGCATTAACACCTTATTCACAAAACAGATTAAATGCCGTTAAATAGAACACACAGGATGTGCTTGCTGACACAACATCCGATCCGACCACTTGATTTCCTGCCAAAAAACAAAATTCAACCTCAATGACTATGACTGGGGATTCCCATGTCGCTGACTGAAACACTGGACAAGGAGCTGGAAATGAAAAACATATCATCACGAGTGTTGTTTAGTTTATCCTTACATTGTTAAAGACAACATGCTCTGCTGCAGAGGCTCTCTCTAGGACAGGTTATTCTGCCACAGAGCAGATATGACTCATCACTAGACCTCTCAGAAATGTTTCCTCCTTTTCACTTTCTCCCCTTCTCTCACTCTTTTTCTCCCACACAGTTCCTTGTCTCCATTTACTTCTCCTCATTTCACCCCATACCCCACTAACCCTGCACCTATCATCATACCCTTAAGATGTGAATTACATTTATGAGCTCATTTTACAGTCAATGCTCCAGCTCCTGACACTCTGTTACCTTGCCATATGGTGCTTTACACCTAATGAGGTTGAAAATCAACGAAGACGGAGCAACCAGATTGGAAAGCAAGACACAGACGATGGAGGAAAGGTTGGGAACACAGGAAGGAGGAGTGAAGACTAAAGAGAACAAACTCAACAGAGAATCTGCACAGCTTTGCAAAAATCACAACTGAGAAACTATTTCATGTACATCTCTAACACACCTATATTGTAAAAAAAAAAAGAAGAATAAACAGCAATGTAGAGAAATAGAACTGAAATAATGGAGGTAAAACATCCAGCGTCTCCATTGTGAGGATTTTCTGTAAATCATTTCAAATTGAATATCTTTTGTTTGTTGGTCTGACAAAACAGATATCTGAAGTTATCACCTTGGGATTCAGGAATTTGTGATAAATATTTTGTATCTATCATTCTGACATAGATGTCATGGACTCAGATGTCCTGCCAAGTGTCCCATGTGTCAGGATTCATAACTTGTAGCAGCAGGTCCCTGAGTAATTAAGCCTCACAAACACAAACAATGGCAGTACAGTACAAACGCCTGTGGAGTGTTGACATTTGCAGTGCTACTGCCTGTAATGCAATTAGAAAACAATATATTGATTGGTTCTATCAACAATAACCCATATATATATACATACACATATATTAGTGATCCTGGTATAAGTTGTAATTGGTAAATCTAGAAGACAAAACAAAGAAGCCAAAGACAGAATAGTAGTGGTGCCATAGAATATATGATAAATAACAGTGAACGGACAAATTAAACAGACTGAGGTAACTATAAATCCACTATGATAAAGACAGTGAAACTCCATGCAGCAGTGTTTCGGTGAACATTAGGTACAGTAACACATTAGAAGAATTTAGAGGGTTTTGGTTGGAGATATAAAAAACATACAGAACGGTCACTTTAAACACAGTCAATAGGTGTAACTATATTGCATTTTTCGTTATTTTAGTCACCTGGTTTTTTGGTGTCCCCGCTCCATTCAGTGCACTCCAGTGAACCGTACTGATGAGAAGATTCCTGCTTCTTCTCCATCGGTCCAGCAGCTGCTCCTCTCCTCTCTTCTCTCTACGCTTCCAGTTGCAGTGGCTGGGAAACAGCGAGGGGAAACTACAGGGGAGGGTCTTGCAGTCTCATTTGATGCTGTATTTCATTGAGTCATCGCCAGTCACACAGCAACCTGTAGAGGCGGAGGGAGCCCAGCTGTGGCAGGTGTTACCGTGCGTGCAGCTCACAGGAGCATCACTGGGCTGAAGCCGGGGAGATGGTAACTATACAGCGATCTCTGGTGGCAACCGGACGCTATTACAGTAAAGGATAGTTAAGGTCTAAGTACAACTATTCAAAACCACTTCCTCTTTTAAGTCTGCTCAGAAATACATGTTTATTCATGATATGAAAAACACTGGTGTAACTTCGTCCATTTACTAGTACTGTACCTCAGTTGAATTTTGAAGTTAATGTTCCTTCTACTATTAAACTTAAACTCCTTAGGCCTACACTTTAGCGGTAAATATTGTACTTTACTACATTACATTGATAACTACAGTACTTTGTGTATTTAGATCATCTATTCCAAATATAATTAACAAATATCTTGTATAACTTAAAATGATGAGAAAAATATTGATCCCTTCATAACATTTACCAGCATCACACACTATAATAAAAATAGTTACACTTTACGAACTGCAGCATTAAAGTCAAGAACACATCAGTGCATCAATAACTATTATCCAAAAATACAATTATTATTCTGAAATGGGCTCTTCTGCATATTGAGCACTTTTACCTTTTCTATTTCAAGTATAATTTGGTAATAACACTTCTGTACGTTTACTTAAGTACAATTTCTGCACTATACTGTAACAACTTTTACTTCAACGTTAATTCAAAGAGCTAAGAGCTTCACTTAATGAGATTCAAAACTTTATTATAAAACACACATTTTTACAAAACAAAAACATTAATTTACACGACTGGATTTTGATTGTAATGGCATCATCTTTATACATGACATTTTTTGAAAAATAATGTGCAAAATGTATCATGAATTTCAAACTCATGATTTTACCATGCCAGGCAAGCAGACACACTGACACGACACACGCTCACATGATTGTATGTTGCAGCCATTAACACTTCACTTGAGTAGCTGAGGCTTCTGACCTTTACTGCAGGAAATTATACCTTTGGGGTTGCAAAAAAATATTCTCCTGAGTGACATATGTTACACGTATAGTATATTACTGTTATTACACTGTTACTGCATTGTTGCTCTACTCCTACAAGGACATTACTTAAAATGAATTGCAGTTTTAGTGCAGATAGATGCAATTTAGCACTTTTATGTATCATCAGAAACATTACAGGAAATACAAGGGGTTCAGAGGTGATTTTCACACCTCATGTGTGCAAGTTTCATATTCGATTGTCACCAACTTTTGCTTTTCATCTTGTATACATCTTGTATACTAATACTGTTGTTGGTAGCGACTTTTTGTGCCTAATTTTGTAAATGATTACATTACATTAAATGTACACATGGAGCAATTCGGGTTGAAATGCCTTGCCCAGGGACATGTTGACTGCAGTGGGACTGGAAACATGATCCCAGTTTATGAGTGTTACATTGAAACACAAAATATGCTTCTGTTCAGCAGCAGTTCCTGACACTTGGCTCTTGCTTTGGCACTGAACACAGTGTGGTTTCCAAACAATAAACCTGAGGCTATGGTGAATGTTTCTAAACATCATTATACCCTACCTTATGCTAAAGGGAAGGGAATAATGAGGTATTTGAATAACTCAGCTCTCACTGTGTTGTCTTTCAACAACATGCACATTTCAGTCACTTACAGGCCAGACAGATCTGCGTTCTTTTGTGTGTACATGTACTGCACACATGTGTCTGCGTGTGTCAAGGCAATAACAGGTAGTGTGTCTATAATGTAGAGTAATTGATACCATCAACCACTTAAATTCTGCCTGGGGATACAGATTTGAGATTGCTCTTTAATGTATACAGGTACATACCTTTGCTATTTGTTTTTCCCTGCCAGTCTCTAGTGTCACAGGCAGTGTTGTTCTTTGGCAATTTACATTTGCATGTATTGAGTGACCTTCTGAACCTCTATAAAGCAGTACAAACACTGTTAGGAGTTCAATCATACTCCGCCGCATGTATAAAACAATTGTGTTCCTGTAAAAGAAGTGGACTGGTTGTTCCTTTCCAACAGCAACAAGTGACACTATCACGGTATGTGTTGTATGTTATGGTTAATAGTCTTTTTCCATACATTCAGTCCCCAACTGAAACATTTTGGTTTCAGGAGCAGCTCAGTATGACTGAAAGGTGATTCCTTTAGCCTTTTCATGTGTCAGACAGGACCTCTGTTATCACAAAGGCAGTAACCGTTCCCGTTATCCATCGCAGCATGGTTGCGGCCGATATCCAAAGTTTCTCTGCCAGGTTACTCCACCACGTCAGGTCACGATGCCAGCAAATGTGTTGATTGGTAGAGGGAGTCCTTTGCTCATGTATTTGCTGAGTCCAGCGTCTTTGTCCTCTCCCAAACTGAATTTTGACCTCATGGTTTTTTGGACAGAGTATCCGGGATCAAGACACGGGCAGATCTCAATGCTACAACACAAATAACAGTGAGCCATCAGTTTGGTTTCCACAGAAAATGGGTTGAGATTCACCACGATTTGGAGAATTGGATATCCCTTTGATCTGCAAGTGCTTTAAACACAATGATGGCTATCAATGATTATTTTCCTTAACAATAATACACTAAACCTGTGTAAGACCTTTACCCAATGTCGCATAACTCTCTTACCTTTGCACGTCTCTGAAGGTCCGACGACAATCTCTGTCCAGTGTAACAGTGAAGGATCGGCTTTCAAGAGTGCGAATCTTAATGTTGCTCATCCGAATCTTGGACTCCTGAGAATTTCAAAATAGAAGGATATTGTTGTATAAAAACAGAAACAAAGTTGTTTTAACACGAACAGTCTCTGTAATGATAATCCAATAGATGTTTTTGACTCACCATCATGTTGTTTTTAGATTTAGTTTGAGATTCATTGAATGTCAGTGTCAAACAGTTCAGATCTATGAGATAAAGGAAGAGAAAAATACGGAGCATAAGAATACAGAAAAAAATATATATACATAAAAACAAACTGATTTTCCTATGGAATATAGAGTATGTTAGAGAAAATACTGAACCTTCTGCTTCATTTGAGGGGATAGCACTGATCTGAGTGCCTGATGTCCTAACTGAGATTCCTTTGTCAACGTCTCGGCCACTTAATGTTACCTACACACACACACACACACATTGCATTTATACAAAAGGCATCCTGCACACAGCCACACAATCTAAAATGGATATTTCTAAGTAATTTAATAAGGAAATAATGCATAAAAAATACCTTTTTGTAATTCATTGAGACAACAGCCCCACATACCTCCCCTGAATTCTTCTTGTGTTTATCTGTTTGGGAGAAAGGCACATTGTTAAACGTATGTTGTCTACAGATAAAGGCAGGCAGGTGTGCACAGGTACCAAAGATATTATGACAAAAATAATCTACACGTATAGCTAATTCACCTCTAACTGACGCTGAGATCTGTCTGAACTCAGGGAACTCCATTTCTAGATGGGTAAGAAACACTTCTTCCACGGGATCCTTTGTCATTTTGGTGAATGTGATCTAATGGAAAACAAACTGCTTTTAAAACCAAAATACTGAACGGGAATACCGTAAATAGTGTTCGTAATAACATCCTTTGGTATGAAGCTTTTATAGTTGAAGTTTCACCTTCGAAACAAAACATTACAAAGAAAATGAATAACACTACCTTGACAAAGTAGATTGTGAAGTAGACAGGCTGCTGGCCGGTACGAACGTAGTAGGAAATGACATCAGACACGAAGGGCTCTTTGGGCCTCCCTGGGTTCATGTGTTGCTATTACAGACAACATTCATGTAAAGTTAAACATCCTGCCTGCATAATGTCATAATCACATGCTCATCTTGATGAAACTAAGGTCATGTCAAGTGAATATAGAGTCACAAAAAGGTGGTCAACTGCTTGTCAGGTAATTCTTCAGAAATACATGCTAATTATTTGATATTTTTAATGCCTACAGCATCAGCACAGTGTGAAGAAGTGTTAGAGTTCAAGTCACTGTTGCTATGGTTTCAATGACATCACCAATTTAATTTCCTTTTATCATAAGATCTTAGGCAACTTCCTGTGTTTCAACTTGTGCAGAGGACAGTTGCCACGTTGACTACATCGGTTCCGGTTAAGTGATGTCTGTTAATTATTCAGAACAGACTAGTTGCAACACAGTGAAAGAGAAAGTGTAAAACTAAAGAGAAACAAGCGTCTCACAAGTCCCTAACATTCAAACAAGTGCTTTATCTAACGCAGGGGATCTTCGGTAGATTTAGTTAGAAGTGTATCCTACCATCTTAGCCAGTTTGGGGATCATGCTGCCTAAACTCTGGATGTTAGAGTTATACCACGGGTCCACCATGCTTAAGTAGGAACCAAGAGTGCAGGGATTCCCCTTAGGTGGAAGAAGATTTTCCTGAAAAAAGGAACATGAAAGTGAATTCAACAGCAGTTAGTGAACAAGACAAGGTATTTTTCTGGCTTCTGCACATCTGAACTTTGCCTAAGTTAATATCATTTTTATGTGTCAATCTTGTATGCAGAGAGCAGTGGTAAACTAGGATATAAAAAAAAGTCTTTAGTGGAAAAAAACCACCTGAATTAATGTTAGTTTTAGAGTTATCTCATTGACATCAGACAACTAAAAACAGATTATAAGCAAGACAATTAAGCAAATGGCATGGAATATGGCTATTTTAAATTCCATAAAGTACCAAAAACAATAACATTTGAAAGCAAACGTATATACTATTTTTCTAATATCATTTTATATTAAGCCATTATTTAATATTGCACATTTTTCGATCCCATTTCATTGCACTTGAAGTTTGTTTAATGACTGCTACTGCATTGAAAATATCAATAGGCAAAAATCTGGGGTGAATTGGATGTTTTAGGATCTTGTCTTGTCTTAACTGAGCATTACAACGCAGTGTCGACACATTTATCTGAAAATAAACACACAATGAGAACATTGTAATGGGCATTTTTACATAATGATCTTGTTATCTCTAGAGCAAGGGTGTTCAAACTCTTTTCACTGAGGGCCACACACAAAAAAACAAACAAAGGTCTGGGCCACTCACTCGAGGCGAGGTATGTTGCCTCATAAGTTAAGTTATAAGTTAGCAAAATCAATCAAATGTAGGTAAATTAACGTTAATACCTGAATATGCTTTAAGAAACAAACATCCTGCATCACAGCTCTCAATAGGGTTTCGTTTATTTCAAGTATTGGCAGCTCATCCCTTAAAATAGAAGCTTCAGATTGCTTATAAGAAGGGGAAATACTAATGGTAAATTTCAAGCTGGTTATGCTGTTACGTTTTTTAAATAAAGTAAGATTTGTTAGAAAATGTTTTGAACTTGAATTTCTTTGTAAAGTGGGCTCTTTAACACATGAATACTACTATGTTATATCTGTTTACATATACATTTAAGTAGTACAATATAAGACAAGCACAAGTTTCATGTTAGGTACATATCCCATTATACTTTTAGAATTTGTTGAGAGCCAATTCAAAATGTCCAACGGGCCGCTTTTGGTGTAGAGCAGGCCGTAGTTTAGACACGCCTGCTCTAGAGGTTTGGTGACATTCTCACAAAACCAGGTTAATGTGTGTTGACAAGAGGAAGTGGCCTTACCTTGATAGAGGTGTTGGGAGTTGTGGGCCTGCAAACAGGGATGTAGTAAAACTGGAGGTTGACTTTCATTGTAAGAAAAAGCCTACGCGCTTCCCTTTTCCTGCAAAGACAAGCCGAAGATTTGTTAGAATCACAGAGTGGGTGCATGCTTCACTGAGCAGCAAAAAGGTTTTGGACTTCATCACTTCAAATAAGTAAAAGAAGAAGTACTGTTTAGCTTCCCAAACCTGACATTTTATGAATATAAAGTGATGAGTTTATAGTCCTTCAGTTCAGAAATTGTACTGTTAGTGCTAAAATTACTTCATACAGCCTTCATACAATATAAGGTAATTAGGTTCATTAAGGATTAGATGTGATCGCTCTGCAACTTGCTTTCTATAATGGTGTAAAATACATTTCCACCATACATTTTAGACATCCTTGTGACATTAACAGGTGTACTTTTTGAACAGAATAAATATTTTTGACATAAGGAAAATATTCTTCCTTCCACAGTTTAGAAGGAATCCTTTTAACTCTGTATTTTTGAAAACAGGAACAAAAAATACTATTTTCTAAATTTAAATCATCATAAATTCTCATGTGTTCACTGAATTACAATGTTGCATTTTCTGCTCTTGAGAAAGACCGACATTGACGAAGACTTGGCTGTCAGTAAGGTGTGATAGTAAATATAGATAGCGTGATATAAAACTGAATGCATTATATTCAGCTGTGGTTGGAGAAGCTTCATCCTCTGTGATACGAGGAGTCCCTCACCTGAAGAAGTAGTAGGCCTTTGCCAGGCGGCCCAGTACCCTGTCGTCCCCCATGGCCACTATCCTGGCAGTGAACTGTCTCTGCTGCTTGGGGAAGGGGTTTTGCATCTCACTTGTTCCTGCTCGCCTCTGCAGAGTCACCCCTCTTCCTCCTCCCCTACCTCCACCACCTCCTCCCCCTCCTCCTCCGAGGCTTGGGTGTTCCTCCAGAGTGTCCTGCATCAGCACCATGCTGTCCTTCACCGACGGTTTCATCTTGATGCCTCCACGCCGGAAAAGCCTCGCAGCATCTTGTTCACTGGGGAAAAGTAGAGGTAGAAACTTTAATCATTGTTTAAAAATGATGTAAAACTTGGACAACAGAAACAAGTGACACAACCGGTCCAATGATGAACATCACTAACATTCTCAAGTACAGCAAAAAACTCTTTCTTGAAACGAAATCAAGTGACTGTAAGAAAAAGCTCTTGCTGAAGATGATCTTCTTCTTTCAACTTAAATAACTAATTGAAAAACTCAAGGGCTGCTTTTCAAATTTTTTAAAAGACTGGAAATTCATTATTATTCAAGAAAGTACAATTGGGCATCTTGTTCATCTTAACTAGCATGACCTAGATTTACCTCTTGCATTGTTCCCATGATGTACTCATGCTGGCAGTGTCCAGAGATGACAATGGGAAGGGATCAGTGCTGGAGGGCAGGTCTCGTTCGATGCCACTGTCGTTGGACATGACGGAGAAGCGAGTCATGTCTGACGGCATCAGGTCGTTGGGAGACTCACCGAGCTCAAAGTCCTCCTGTTCCGGGCTGAGGGGGAACTGCTCTGTTATGGAGCTGGATCGAAACCACTTGGCCAGTTCTCGCCCTGTCGATATTTCAATTTAGAGGGAGATATTCATGTGGAACCACATTATAGAACATAACTTCATCATAAACCGATCACTGACATTGGTTTTCAGTCATGCATAAACGTTTTGATGAGAAGCTGCAGGGAACTCATGCCTGCTGTTCTCCTAGGAAAGAACTACAATTAATTCACATGAAAGGAAGGTCTGGGTGTTACATTAAAGTATTAGCATATTTGATCAGCCTGCCTTGTGATCCCTTAGCAATTAATGCATGAGGTGTCCTATTATAATAATTCAATTTCAGATATAATGCAAAGCTATCGCGGTGTGTGCTGCTTCACTGAGTATGATGGTTACATATTTTCTGGCATATTGTACTGAGAATCTAAAGGTCGAACTGTAAATGTACTGACGTCTTGGTCACAGTCGGTTTCACAGTACCATTGATTCAATTCAAATTTGTTCTGGTCAAATCGGTTTGTTACACTAGCCGAGTCCAGCTATGATAGGCTGAGAGGAACAATTCACCCCTCTGATATTCTTTCACTGTGAAAGCGATCTTAGTGGTATAAATAGCTTTTGAGTAATGAGTTCAAAGAACTTGGTGACACTTGCAAGATCACACTGAATTAATCCATTTAATCATTTCTCCCGGTATAATATGTGCCAGGCAAAAAACTATTCAGCGTTGGGTAAATAGTTCATCTTTATTCAGTTTAGCTGACTGGTGTTAACGACTTCCTCTAGACCACCCAATGTTCCTGAAGCCACTTACAGATATCCAGTTCCTCCGTCCACATGTGGAAGCTCATCTCTGGGTTAGGAAGAGGGCAGTCACACAGTCGTCCGCTAGACAATGGCTCTACAATACACACACACCAACACATGGAGGAAGAGAGATAGGAAGAGACCAAAACTGTCACAATGACACTTAAAAGAAAACATCTCCCCAGCCCCACAACAACTTCCTGATAGTGCTTCAATGGGATGAGCAGAAAGCAGATTCATCGGAGAGGTTGCTGACCAGATCATAGCTGGGAAAAAAGTGGATGTCATGGGAATAGATATCCGGAAAATTATAAAAATAAAGACAACACGACTCGACTGTTTTGGCCACAGAGTAAACAGCATGATAGAGTCAAGGTCAGATTTTTGCAACAACCGGTGTGTCAAGTTCTTGCAAATGCAGAAAACATGCAAAATCCTTCACCCACAGTGGGATTGCACATTACCATGAACAGTGTGTTCACTCTGTGGTTTTGCAGTGAATTATTTTAGTTGCAATGTGTGAACCCGATAAAACTCCCTCTCCAATTAATTTCGACATGTTTCCCTAATCAACACAACTGCCATGCGTATAACCCACGCATGAGCAAGTGAGATCCCTGTAGGACTCCCACATTCCTGTGAACATCTCTAGCCACAATAGTTTTACGAACAAAATTGGATACAATTCCCAGAAGTACACACTCCATGTCACATTCATCATCCCTTTAGAACAGTTTAATCCAACCAAAAAGCAAACATTTGGTATACCTAATGCAGGTCAGTTTGTATGTTTAGAATGTTTTCAACAGTTAATAAAACCTCATAACACACAGAAACACTTCTCAGCAAGAGAAGCTGAGACACTTGTCTTGCAGCGTCTCTCAGCTTTATAACCAGATGTAGCTGCGGTTCTTGTGGTTCCCCTTCCTTCATTGCTACAGAGATACGTTTATTGATGCCTGAGACAGTGCAGCTGTGCTTTATGGAAACCCTGCCTTGCATAGCTCTGCTGCATTTCCTTTTCATGTAGCTACATACCCGAGTCTGTTTCGGAGAGGATCTTGCTATACAGCTGCTGCAGACGTCTCCTGAGCACTCCCCCATCCCCTTTGCTGCCCTCCTCCACGCTCTGCTCCAGAGCCGCCAACACTTCCTGAAAGTGCGACTCGACGTCTTGACCCATGTCCTGTCACAAAACACACAAAGACATGTGGGTGAACACACATGCACACAGGAAGATAGACACATTCAGACTCTGTATTAATAGCTAAGCGGTGAGGGGTCAGATGCACGCATGTGTGTTTGACTTTGTAAGAAGAGGTGTTACTTTAGGATCGGTGCCAGCAGACACTTCCACCACACAGCTCAGAGACTAAAAACCTTCATTCAGGATGTTTCACATAACACGTACATACTGTAGGAGGCAGTGACTATTTTTTATCTGTGAGCAAAAATGGACCATTACAAGAAGATAGGTCATGCTACTACTTAGTACTTGCAATACCGCAGCATCGCCCAACATTCTCTAAAATGACCACAGAGATTATGCATGTGACTCCACCATACAGGGAGGTCATTCACCTCCCTCTGAATTGTAACAGTCATCATATGCAATTGTGCATTCGTCAAGGGAAAAATATGGCAAAATGCAAAAATTAAGAAGGGATGTTGTGAAATCGTATTTAATCACAATTCTTCACAGAATGAAGATGACTTACGAGGAGAATATGGTTATATCCTTTGCTTTTCCGAGATATTAGGCTGTTTTCTTCACAGTATTACAGATTTACATATAAATACTTTCAGCAGTAACCACCTGCCAATCATAGTGTTGAGAGAGGAGGGATCAAGTGATAAAGTAGATCCTCTTTGAATGATGCCTAACCGATCAGTGAACTGAATGAGGCTGCTGGTAGCACAGTCCAAATGCTTACTCAGTATATTCAGCCATAGATTTTCATAGATAGTATGATATACCATATAATTAGTCTTGTAGAGATCCACTTTCATGTCAGAGGAAAACACTAAAGATGCATTTTGTCCAATGAAGCAGATACGGTGTTATTGTAAAGCTCACTGACCAGCCTACTTTCAAAAACATCAGCACACACTACACTGAGCCTTAGTAAGGAAATGAATGAGCAACAGCAAACTTGGTAATGGTAGTCAAGTCACATTTGATAACAAATATTGAGTTAATAAGTGAGCAATTAAACATGGGGAATTCTGAGCTTTCCACTGAACAAGAGAAAATGGGCAAGCATGCGGAAATCTTCACATTTACAAAATCCTTTGGAGTATAAGGAAAGGTTTATCAGAGAAAAATATCAAGGCCATGAAACCTGCATACTGGACAGAACAAGACTCAAAAAATGAACAGGAAAAAGCATCATACTGTAGCTGTGCCATTCAGTGAGCAGACAGCAAGATAATAAACTAGAGAACTGAAAAGAGAAGGAAGAAAGAAAGCACAACGGAGCATTACCATGCAGCGCTACTCACCTTTAGGGCTTGAGCAAGTCTTGGCCCGTGGCACTGTTCTTCTCCTAAGGCAGCCTGTATAGAGTGTTGGATCACACTGCACATGTGATTGAAAGGGTCAACAGATCCGGACGTCTCAATATCTCCCAACAGAACCATTCCCAAAGAACCAGAGAAGACTTCAGGGTCAGCCAGGACGAAGACCCTGAAGGGATTTACATGACAGTTTGAGTGATGGACAGGGAAGGAAGTTCGACTATATGCAGCAGCACGAGAACGAGAATATACGTCATTGTAAATCTTCACTCCCCCAAGGCTTTTATTGTACCCTGGGACATGTGATTTTTATTTATTTATGGCTCACCTATCCTGGAACGGATAGTGCTCATTCTTCAGTCTCTGCTCCGCTGTGACCATCCTCTGGTACATCAGACCTGTGGATCAAATTAGTATTTATTGACAGCATATGGTTGTAAATCCTCACGGCTGGATAGGCAGATGCATTCTTGATAATGAGACAGTTAATTTAACCATAATGCAACTTTTCTTGGAGTGACGGCCTCTTCAGGAATTGCTATAAGTGTGAAATCTGCTCATGTAGTCTGACTGGTTGCTAAATTCTGCAGCTTAAGTGCTAGTGTCAGTCAAACTTGTTTAATGGCTATGTGGCATCTGCTGTCTTTCTGGTATCTTAGGTTTGGCTACATTCTTGTCTTATTTCTACACTATTTTCTGACTTGCTAAAATAAACACATGTTGTCTTCCCTTTTATGAATCTTTGTTATACCACGATATGATTTAAATGTCAACAGTATAAAATATACATAATTATGTAGTTTATCAGAATGGTATAAACAGTGTCTTAAGAATAACGGGCAGTTTCTTTACGTCACAAAGTTGTGCTATATTTTATTGAAATTTGGATGTATATTTTTGTGACAAATGGCCGACCTTACACTTTTCATGCCCACTCAATATTGTATTGTATTTTGATGTGCTATTGCTTAATAAAAATTGGTCACACAAAAAAAAGAATAACGGGCAGTAAATATTGAGTTAAATTTGACACTGATTATCAGAAGGAACTCATCAAGCAGGTTGTTTTGAAGCCCAGACGTAAATGAAGCATCTCTTGTTTGAAATGCAGACTGCAATGTCAAGGTTCCAGTTTAATAATACCTGGAATGGAGCATTCAGTTTTGAGCTGCCTCGTGTAGCTGAGGCCTACGCTGCAGTAGGGATGAGGGTAGGTAAGGAGTCTCTTGCAGAAGTCATAAACGCGCTTGTACAGCTCATCTGGAATGTAGGCTGTCTGGAATATCAACAAGCACACACATACACTATTGTTACAACTAATGCAGGAAACAAAAACATGAATTGCCTTTTTCCGTTAACCTTAAGTGGATTTGATCTGAAAAAAAAATCGGCTTACATGCCATCTTCTCAGGTTTCCACTTCCTTGTGGACATTTTCCCCAGAAATAAAAATAAATTTCCCTTGTGTTACATGTAGGTATTTTTACAGAAACTTCCTCATTGCATGTCTTAAATAGTTCCATTGTGTCATTTCTTTGGCATACCAATACATCACAGTCTGGGAACAAAATGGTGGATTTTGAGATTTCTCTCACAAGGTAAAAAAGGACTAAAGGAACTGGAAACAGTGATGTTACAGAAATGTTTTCCTGGGTATAGCTGTGGAAACTGAGTAAGCAGGCATTCAATAGATAATGTAAAAAAAAAAAGATGCGCAAGTAAGTTTAAATGTAACAATGTTTGAGGAAAAACTCACCTGAATGATGGCATACATCAGTGTGTGGAGCAGAGGGATGATGAACCTGCGAGAGTCCCATCTCTCAGCCTGCAGAGAAAACACACACACACCACACACCCACACACCCACACACCCACACACACACACACACACACACACACACACACACACACACACACACACACACACAGGGTGATGTCACCAGAGTCATTTGATGAATCAATAAGTTGATTAAGGAAAATCATACATCTTAAAAATTAAGATTGGCAGCTTATGTGTTTTCATGTTTCATAGACCATCCAATAGTTGATGATTGTCTTAATTACCAGGTAAATAATATAGCTTTAGTAAATAGGCGAATAATCCAGACAAAGCCAGGGGTAAGTGTTTAAAAATAAAGAAATTATAATTATTTCTGGAAATCTTGAGTTTCAAAGTGTCATAATAGTGCCACTGCTGAGACAAAGTACCTTTTCCAGCTCTTTTATCAGCAGCCACACCAGAGATAAGCTGTTTGCAGGATTGTTTTGAACCTTCTTATGAAGTGTCCATCTCAGCATTCCTACACACAAAAAAAAAAAAAAAACACAAGCCATTAACTGATGCAAGTTTTTCACTGGACTAACACAAACTTGCTAAATGTGTCACACTTTTCTCCGTTACAATGCTAATCCAAAAATGTATGTGATGACTAACATTACCCACATACTGCTGACACAGATAGAAGTTCCGCAGTGGAATTAACACAAACAGACGTCTAATCTGCATGTCCAAATATACTGAATAATGATCATGTCATTGAAGGTACATTTATTTATTAAATGGTAACGGTGTTTTTGTTTTGTTATCATAAACCTCAAGTTAAAACCCAGATATATATATTGTGTACAATGTCATAAATTACCCCCCAAAAAACGTCCAAATATGAATACTTTTAAATTCATTTCAGTGTGTTGCAGTTTATCTATCATTACCTTTGTTGAGACAGTCTGGGGACAGCTGGTTGTCCGTTTCCCTGGGCAGCACAGCCTGGATGCTGCGGTACAGTTCAGACTCTGGGACTGCGGGGTAGCAGTGAGCTGGCAAAAAAGAGGAGAGGTTGGTTGTTTTGGTCTGAATATGAAAAACCATTAAGTATTTTTTTATAAGAAACATCCATGAACAACTATGGTATTTATCTTTTAGGGAATAAATACATTTAAAAGCCAGAGGGAGGAAGCAAATGACTGCAGATAACCATGTGGGAAAAGGAAATGTGAGGATTCCAGGAAGATAAATTCATGTTTTGCATATCAGCACCATGTGCATAAAGTGTGTGTTGTTACCTGTTGGCTCCATACTGAAGATACTGCTTGAGCTATCCCAGTGGTCCCTGTTTGTCATGTCTCACGTGCATTGTGGGTCTATCAACTTAATCAGAAAAAGACATGGACAGGAAGAGTGAGTTCAGTGGGTAGGACCGCCTGCTTGACACTACATGTGGGTTAGAGATGACCACTTTTCTTTTTTCTGTCTGCTTGCTGACAGCAGAGTGTAAAATAACACAGATACATTGCATGAAGTTAATTAAAACTCTTCAACTTCAGAGGCGAGCTGACAAGAATATTATCTCTACAGTACATGCATGGGTCTCGATATGTTTCTTTTTTTGTATACCTGTGCAAAATATATTGCCTCCAGTATCATGTATATCAGTGTAAGCAACGCTGAAGGGTCACATGATTAAATAATACAAGTTTTTCAAGTGTACCAACAAAAACGGCTACAAACAGACACAGATACACACTGCACGTGCCAGAAGCTGATGCAGTCTCACTGTAACTCTAACACTTATAGAAAGTTTTCCTAACAAATAACCTTCTTTGATTCATGCTACTTACTTTTTTCTCAGGTCTCACACATTATGAGTCATCCTGAAACCTCCACAACACTAAATTCTGATTTGAAGTTGGCCAAATCTACCTAAAGAAAACACCCACTTGATAAGTTCCAGTTGAAATGTATTCATCAACAATAAATGCCACTTTTAAACCACAAGAAACACTCATTTGAATTCTCGTCATTTCCTGCATCATGTATACAGTATACACATAGTAGAGAAGGAGACATCCATGATTCTGTCCTATTTATGAACATTTTTTAAAGCTCTACTACTTTCCTCTAAACAAAATGACCATACATTTTCTTTGTAAGACATCTTGCACATCAAATGGCTGACCATAACCTTAGAGTAAAGTAAGCACTAGAAATGTGTCATAAGAATTCTCAGTGACAAGAACAAAAAACATGTTGATGAATAAGCAGAAAGCAGTTTTTTTATCTTGTCAAACTCATTATTGAACTTTTTAGCAACCAATAATAGGAAATCAAACGATCAAAAATGTATATCTGTTGCATCACACAAGGTAACCACACAACTAAAACCGTCCTCATCCATCTCCCAATGCCCAGGTCTTTTTTCATAAACTCACCCTGTGCAGGCACGGACCGACCAGTCCTGCAGGTCTTTTACATACACACACTGCGCTCTCTGTACTGAAACTAACAAGTGTGTGACGGAGACAGAGAGAGACACAGACAGAGAGAGAGAGAGAGAGAGAGAGAGAGAGAGAGAGAGAGAGAGAGAGAGACACAGACAGAGAGAGAGAGAGAGAGAGGGAGGTGACAGCGAGTCATTGCTAAATACATTTCCTCTTGTGTGAGGGTATGAGGTAGTGACAGTGTGTGTGTGTGTGTGTGTGTGTGTGTGTGTGTGTGTGTGTGTGTGTGTGTGTGTGCGCGTGCGTGTTTGTGTGTCAGGAGAGTTGATGGGGGACAGTGAGAGAAGAAAGACGTGGGGGGAGTGTTTCATGTGCAGGTGTCGGAGTTTGTCAAGACCTCTGACTCACAACATTTTTCTGACACACACACACACACACAAATGAAAGGATTTTGTTATGGATTAGCCTTAATCCCTCTCAGAAAAGCAGTGCTTTCAAAAACAGCGAGTTAGCAGCGCTGCCTCAGCAGCTGAACATTTGACCACAAGTTTCCGGTTGCCTCTGGTGTGTTCACTCTCTGTTTCACTCTCTCCCCCATCTCTTGGTTTACATCTTCTGTCCTCTATATCTGGGGTCCGTGATGCGCATGATGTGTCAAATAAGTGTTTCTGTCTTTTATCTTTCTTCTTCTTTCATACATAAAAAAAACTGACTGGACGAAATTGATGAAAAGAAGAGTTTGGATACACACATGAACATGGGTCTGTGAATTTCCCATAAACATGCATGCAAAAACGCAAATATGCAAACTTACACTGTTTTAAACCTTCTGACGGAAACTATTAATGAACTGTAGGAGCTGACACATACGCAGCATTTCCTCTGTCAGAATGAGTGGGCAGACAAGACGCTATTTTTAGACAGAGAGAGAGACAGACAGACAGAGAGACAGAGAGAGAGACAGACAGAGAGAACATTAAAAGATTCAACAAATAGAATCTCATTCACAACCTTTCCAAATAACTAGCTTAGAAAAACCACACTCTGCAAATATTCATAGAAAATGTGCTTCCTAAAACACAAAAGCACCTCAATAGCTTTTTGTTGAACGTGAAGCTCTTACTACTGTAAAATATTTAAAAGATTGTATTTTTTAATACTTTCACATGCTTATTTGTGTATTTCTTATACAAAGAATTATCCAATCTTACAAGCACATTTTCGCTGACAAACAACACCAGAGTAGAAAGGGTATTTGAGTTGGTTTAAAGGTCCCCTATTATGCAAAACACACTTTTTGCTGTCTTTTATACATAAATATGTGTGTAAGGAGACTCAAAAAGTGTCAGAAAATCCAACCCTCTGTCTTTTCCTCCTTACGCACATGTCTAAAAAAGGGGATACAAACACGTCAGAGACATGTTTTTTTTAATATATTTGAGACCTATAATATATGCCATAAAAGAGCATAGTAGGAGACCTTTAAACTACATTAAGTAATCAAACTAAATGTGTGTTAAACACACTGTATTTGTTGTCATTGAGGTTGGATCACTGGGATTTACTGTAGTAAGTCAAAGCACTTAAAGAGGACATATAATGCAAATTTTCAGGTTTCATATTTGTATTTTGTTTACATGCTTTGATGTTCAAAGGGTGCTCTTCTCATTCTGCCTGCTGCATCTTTATACCCTCTGTCTGAAACCAGAGCCCAGTCTGCTCTGATTGGTTAGCTGGCTGGCTCTGGTGTGACTGTTCAACCACTTAGAGTTGTGTTGGAAATGCCCCTCCTCTTAGTCAATTACGTACAATGTGTTTGAGTGCTAACCAATAGAAGCGTGAGTGTTACATAATAATGTCATTATGTTACAGAAGAGAACAAAGAGCCCAATCGAGGTTTGGGAGTGATCTTTGGGGTTTTAGCCTTTGCAGACCATTTACATGCACAAAAACCTATATAACAGACTACAGGAAAAAGCATAGCAGTGGCCCCTTGATGTTGCAGATACACACAAGGAAGTATGAAATATGTACGCACAAATAATCTTGTACCCTTTAAACCTAAACACATGCATGAGCAAGTGCATGTGAGTTTACAGCTCCAAATATTACCAATCAAAGTCAATCCTTTGACCTTCCTTAACTACTTCACTGTGCACATATGCCATATTCCACCATTTTATCAAAGTGGTCAGGTATAGACTACCGTACACAAGCGCAAACTGACTTTGATTTGTTTGTACACATCGTTTCTTTTGCCTCGTTAGTGCCAGTACAATCTGTCAAAAGGCTGAGAGAGGTACCAATAAAAAGACAACAAAACCACCTTTTGACCATTTACGGCTTATGACGTGAAATATTTCATGATACACCTACAGCTCATCTACAAGGGCAGTCATCGGCATGCATCGCAGTGGTCAGCTGGAGTCATAAACAATGTGACCAACAGAAATAAACAGGAGAAGTCATTTCCGTTCAGGCACGCTGCAGATCTCTCAGAAAACAGGAAGAACCTGACAGTGACGTCTGGAAGTGGGTTCGTAAGAGCAAGAGAAAGGTGGTGTTGCAGAGGGGGGTGGGGTTGTTGAAGTGTTTTCTTGATTGGAAATCCCCAACCTAGGATAGCATGTGGTGTATGGACACAGATGGGGCATATACCTGGACCAATAGGAAGAGCAATGAAAGCACCTGCAGAGTTTGTCCCCTATACAGCAAACATGGAAAACCTGAAACAAAAGTACAAAGTGACAACACTTGGAAGTCCCACATAGGGAAGTTTACTGTGTGTTCAAAGTGGCTTCTGGTAAAGGCAACGTCATTAAATACCTTTTTCGTTTCTTTTTCAAGAAAAGAACAAAATGACACTTTAAATCTGGAGAGGAAGAAGTCGTTGAACGGCTGCTTCCGTCTTCTCTCCACATTTCAGCTGAGAGTTTACATTTGAGCATTTGAACAACTGCATGACAGGCCGTTTTTTTTTTACCTTTGATTAGAACCATCCACAAAACTCAAGGCTGTGACAAACAAACGTGCAGAAAACACACGTATTGACATTCAGTTGCAAAGAAACCCGTTAAACTTTTAATTTAGTGTGAGCAACAGGGGATATAAATCTAGGTGATTTCCTGCATCAACACAGGACAATATGAGGAAGTCTTCTTTGACCGGTAAATATGTGTGTGTGTGTGTGTGTGTGTGTGTGTGTGTGTGTGTGTGTGTGTGTGTGTGTGTGTGTGTGTGTGTGTGTGTGTGTGTGTGTGTAAACCTGCCTTGCCAGAGTGACCAGGGATTATTTCCTCCTCAAGGCCTACATTCATTGCACATACACCAAAATGCCCAAAATCTGCAACAAACAGGAGAATATTTCTTTAAAATATTAAACAAATGTTCTAATTGGAGGAGCTACTGTAGATACAACATCCAATCCAACAAGGTATGAATGGACAGGTTAAGGATATCTATGCCACTGGTGTCGTGTGCTAAAACCATCAGGCAGGAGGAAGGTAGATAGGAAGAAGTAGGGATACAACGGGGGTTTCCCAAGAAGGTGTGTGTGTGTGTGTGTGTGTGTGTGTGTGTGTGTGTGTGTGTGTGTGTGTGTGTGTGTGTGTGTGTGTGTGTGTGTGTGTGTGTGTGTGTGGGTCAACTGACCACACAGGGCTCAGTTGAGGATGTGGCCTCTTGGGTTGGATTAGCAGTAAAACTATTTTAAAACTCACTATAAAGGCTTTTTAGGTCACAGAAAAGTACATTCAGTTGAGTGTAAATTAGTAGGAATTGCATGACCACTCAATTGCATGCATCTGGTGTATGTATTTGTGCCAATGTGTTACAGACACCGTTTTGAAACAGTGGTAGTTTGTGTGTTTGTCTGTCTGTTTAAATCTTCTTAGTTATTTAACAAAGTATTTGTTCAAAACTCCTTAAACTGACAGATGCTGCCTCTGAGCGTTGTACTTCGAGTAAATCCTTTACAAGGCCCTTTAATGCAGACATTTTCATCAGTGTTTTGGAATAGTGATTACATTCATTCGTTATACATCAAACACTTCTAAATCCATTCTTAGCTCCTAACAAAGCTGGCATTGTTACCATAGATACGTACAGCTCGGATTTTGACTGAATTACAAGACATTTTTGCTTTACAGAAGGAAGGGTAGAGGCTATTTTGTTGTCTGCTGCCGCTGTCACTTTGGCTGAGACATTGTCAAGGTGCTGGTCAATCAGGTTCAATCAAATACAAATAGTTTGGCTTTTCTGCAAACTGACGTGAGTGGAAAAGCAAACATTTTTTCCAGAGATGCCAAAGAAAATGTTGAAAATCTGTAGACAAATGTGAGGCAGCAGATCTTATCTAGCCACTGTGGCTAAATGAGGCAACGCAGTAATAGAAGTAAACCTCCACAAAAGGTCACAGGGTGTGAAGTGATCAAAATGCTACAAGCACAGGATGCACTGCGTTACATAGACATGTTGAGCGCCAGAAATAGATCTACAGACACACACACACAGTTGAATTGGCATTAGCAACGATCGTGACTGCTTTCCAAGGAGCCCACAGACACATGACTGTGCCAGGAAGTGTTGCGGTTTGTTTTCATATTCCCTACAGGACAAACAAAAAGGTTGGCGTCTCAAATTAAAGAGAATCTGTGGCTGTCTGCATTTTTGGAGTTAAATTAAGAGTGTTTTGCAACAACTTTGGGTTAGGTTGTTATTTGAAATGTTATTTCAGGTTTACCGGGAAGACTCCACATTCGTGTGGGCTGAAGAGGGCATTTCAGGGCAACATCTGCCTAAAGTAGCAAATGTGGTGTACAGGTTATAAAACATAACCATCAAACTCCAGCTAATCATTATTTAATTGAATTAGTTGAATGGTATGTGGAATATTTCTTGATTAATTGACTGATCATTACTCAGATTATTGTAAAAAAAAAAGTTAATAATACTTTCCTTAAGCCTGAAAGTAACACTTGTTTCTTTAAAAGATCAAAGCTCAAAATACATAATTTACTATGAAATAAAATACACAAGCAGCAAAACCTCACAATTTAGAAACTGGAACTAACAAATGATCTACTGAGGATTGACTAATCGATTATGAGACATGATGAGGCACTACAAAGCTCCTCAAGACAACATTTTGTCAAAAAAACTGACTGATATAAAGTGTATTGTAAACACTTTGCCGTTTACGCATGAGGCAGGGTGTCATGTCGAGTGACTGAAGTAATAGCTTGAATTACAGAGGTCATCTGACTGAGCTCAAATGGTCGAAGCCTTAGCTGAGGCATAGCCAACATGTTTTGATCTCCCTGCCTTAAATTACTATGTCTCTTAAAGCTAAAAGGGAAACATAACTACAAGAGGGTTTATTGAGTTGTTTTACCCCGCAGCAGGAGGAAATACTCAACAAGTCTTTTCTATCTGTTCTTTGTGTTTGCAGCATAAGGAACAGCTTCTCACTGTTCAGCTGTTTGTCTTTCCAAAATCACAATTATAAACAAAATAAAGTTTAGACGCATTTAGTATATCGTTCCAAACTTCTAAGAGGGGGACATTTTGTAGAACACTGCGGGGTCTTTACATGGAAATGTCTCATGTCTAATGTGGTAGCACAATGTGTCACGCACTACCCTTCAATCAAAGGACCTCATTTTAACAAAACATGAAAAAGAATGATCGACTGTTCCTGTCTCGCAGACAAAGTGGCACAGATAGACCCAAAGGCCGATACAGTACAATAACCAAGAAATGGCTGGTATTAATTAGAGATAATTCATTTCAAGGTGCACCTGTTGCAGTCATCACCTCAACCTAAAACTATCCAAAATATGTTGTACTGGCGAGGTGAGCCAATGTCTAGGTTACCACAAAGATCAAACTTAAACCACGTGTAAAGCACTTTGAATTGCCTTGTGTTGAAACGTACTATATGAACTTGCAATGCCATGTGAAGCGCTCATCATGTGTTGTAGAATTATGACAACTTATTGTTATTTACAATGATATTCAATGTCTGCACAAGTTATTACCTCAGAACAAAGTTCAAGACTGGATTACAGCATTACATTTATAGCCTTAAATATTCCAATCACTGTGTTCATTGTTTCCTCATGTCTAACTGGAAAGCCTCACCCAATTGTTGACATCCTCAATCAGATTTTTAACATTATTATTTTTAACTGAGCATTGCGTGCAACATGTTGTCACTATAACGGCTAAAGATTCAATGGACGTTGTTGTTTTATGTTTTATTCTGTACCGTTTTAAATGTTCTCATGTTGTTACATTTTGTAAAGTTTTGTGATCTATACTAATTACACACACACACACACACCACACACACACACACACGCACACACGCACACACGCACACACGCACACACGCACACACGCACACACACACACACACACACACACACACACACACACACACACACACACACACACACACACACACACACACACACACACACACACACACACACAAGCCACCCTGCATCCCCTTATCCGCCAAAGTGGTACCAGGAAGCAAGGATCTAAAATAAGGAAGCTGGAGGAAATAAAGCTGTGCTCTTAGACTCCCAACAGACACAACAGAGAGCAAGAGCTTCAATCAGATCAGGCTGTTTGTTATCAAACCCTTGTTATTATCTCAGGAGGGAAAACATAAACTGAAGTCTTTGTGTCTTCCTGTGTCAGAAACCATGCCGTGTGGAGTTTATCTTATAGCCTACCTTATAAGAGCCCATTCAAAAAAACAAAGATGCATGTAAACAAAGGGCTTTCCAGACCTACAGTATGTGGCAGCAAGGAATCCCTGCTGAGGTATTTCAGTCATATGCTGCACAGTAAACCACAAGTATCCGCCACATCTTATCTGCATGGTGCACTGCAAGTGGCATTTACGCTGTTAAACTTTACTACTAACAGAATCAGGTAAACAAATACTGTGCGGCTCACCACTGGGAAATGTAGCCTACATATAGTCAAAACTTTAAGAGTCATGAAGAACAGCAAAACAATTGTAAGAAATATAATATGATAGAAAAGCGGCGGATATAAGACGACCTCCGACAAATAAACAGGTGAGAGAAGATGATTACTACAGGCCAACATTATATCCTTTCAATAATAGCTAGTTAAAATGTGCAGTCATCGACATTAACTCACGAGTACGCGCTGTATAGTTACACAGCTATGTAAACAAAAGTCAAATGGTAATACATGAAATATTTCTGTGTAAACGAGAACTCACCTGAGGTTAGGTTGTGCACGCGGCTCCATTTACAAACTGTATCATCTACTGTCGGTGACACGTTATTGTTCACTTTACTCTGACTGACTAATTTATCCGACATGCCGTCAGACCACGCCCATTGCTGCCACTGACCAATGGTGTGCCACCAAGGCTTGCATTGGTAACCAATCAGAGCACTTATCCATGTAAACCATAATTTAATTCACAGGTGCTTCAAAATAAGACAGATAGATCGATCCATTGCATAGTTGATACACATACAAATAATTTATTGCATTTGTAATATTTCCATCAACAAAGGCAAATAGAGCATTTCACTGAACAGAAAAGTACCTAATTATCTAATCTAATGTTCAAGTGCTTCAATTCTATACAATATATGTGCAGTTTTATGCATATGCTTTTTCAGTCTTGGTCAGGTGATCAGGGTATTATCTCTTTAGAGAATACAAAAATATATATTTAGTTAAATGTCAAGATTTACAGTATGCAAAGTGCAATTAATTTGTTTTTTAATATAAAGATTTATTTTGCACCACAATATACAAATATGTTTTCCTCCTATACCGCTAGAGATATAAAGGTTAGCACTCTGCAAGGGCTAAAATAAGCTGTCTATACATAAATTAAATTTATGTTACAAAGTGTTTCTTTATATTGTGTTTCGCTAAATCTGGATTGTTAAGGTTATCTGTGCTTCATCTGAAGTCAGTTAGAAAGTTAACAGCACCCCCTGCTGGTCATATTTATAACGACATTGACTTCATTGTTACTCCTTAGGAGAAATGTTATCACTAAAGCCCATGTAAAACAGACATAAAACATTATGGTGTAACATCCAAGTTATTAGATGCATACAGTATTTTAGAAACGTATTATTTATATATTGTATATGTCCATAGTAACCATTGACAGATATAGTCCCATTATCATTCCTAATGGAGGCGTCACAGTCTGGTCAACAGGTGTAAATTGTTCCCCTGCTTCCTTTGTCCATGTCAAATGGTCAAGAGAAACGTTTTCAAATCTTTGACTCCAAGATGGTGTCTATATTTTTACATTCCATCTCTTGATAGGTCCCGGGCTTATTTCTACATGACGATGCTAGGTTGAGTGCCATCTCACCTACAAACCTGAGCTGCAGATTCACCCTGTTTGCCCCAATTACATTGAAGTGTTGTTGTGGCTTGAGTCACTTCTCTCTCAGCAGGGAAAGAAGAACTGAAACCAATTCAATGAAACTTGAACAGTTTCCTTCGCAACAGTTAGGTTTTGCTTTTTACAGACAATGCTGGCATCATTAGTATGACTGTACATCTAGTTATTCTTAGTTGTTCAGGCTCTTTGGTATGCATTTGTCTGCTGTTTCCTGATGAGTCTTTAAGAGCAGATTGCAGTGGTTCCAAAAGTTGCATCCATCTGCTGTTTGATGCCACCATCATGTGAACTTGACATGAACAGCTTCATGACACCAGATAGAAATGGAAAAAAAAAAACGTATGCCCCGTGCACTTTTCTTCGGCAAGTCAGTGTATGTTTTTCAGATAATTGTTTAGTGCACATAATATTTTCATTCAGACCATCCTCCCCAGTGGTCAGCAGTCTCAGGGAAGAGCCCCACTGAAAGTGACTATGGGTAGGCAGAGGAGGGAGCAGAAGGTGGGGTTGAGAGGCTGGATTTGAGCTGATGTCGGAGCTTTTCTAAGCCTCCAGTCAGTGGAGCTGTCGTGTTTATAACACACGGATATATCACATCTGTAGGGGAGAAATGGAGATGTATGGGTTAGATAAATAACAACACTTGCGAGGTTTGTAACTTCTGTGTGGATGGTGTTTATTCAGATTTTATGTTTGTTCCCTGAAAGTAAAATTAGGTTCTGTCTGCAGAGGATGCAGATAAAGTAAGAAAGTTAAGAGTATACCAGAAAAATCAAGTCTGTGTAACTATTTCTCTGACATGTGAAACTCATGATGATAATAGATAAGGGGAGCTTGTCAAGAGGAGCTAACATTTCTTTTCAGAATCATTTTGTTTATTGGAAAGATACAATTGTTGGTGGATTAATGCTTCTTCCAAGATGCTGTGTCTATCTATATCAATTCCGGTGTGTGTGTGTGTGTGTGTGTGTGTGTGTGTGTGTGTGTGTGTGTGTGTGTGTGTGTGTGTGTGTGTGTGTGTGTGTGTGTGTGTGTGTGTGTGTGTGTGTGTGTGTGTGTGTGTGTGTGTGTGTGTGTGTGTGTCCACACCTTGTAACACTCTGCAGTATTTTTTTCTCGTCCTGGTCCAGACATACAGCAAAGGTTGTGTTTTCAACACCGCTGACCTGCACCTTGTCCACTTTCACCTCTGACATGCTCAGCTGCTACAAAAGGAAATAAACAGAGCCAAATTATACTCAATGCATTCCCCCTCAGATATTAACATTTTGGAAGTTCATTTCAAGTGGAATTCATTGTTTTTGCAGCTCCTTTAAGTTGTTTTGATTTTGAAAAACTTTTTTTGCGCTGAGTTGTAAAGAGAGCATTTAGATAAAACACATCATTTTAAATAGGTATGCAATCTTATGAGAACAACTGTTTCAGTTCAAAGGAGATTGAGAGATTTAGGTCAGTGGAGAGCAAATAACATTATTGTCAAAACACACACAGGCAAAAGAGTATTTCCTGTGTTGTGGCTTTACGTTTCATACAGTAATCAGGTTGAAAAGACGTTGTTCTCAGCATATGTGTGATGAGAGATTTAGGTCAGGTGAGTTTGAGATGTTATCAAGATTGTACTGAGATATCTCTTTAAATAGAGAATGCGTTGCAGACATGTATATAAACGCATGCTGCGTTTATTTTTAACCACACAACACCGTGAGAGTGTGTCACATATACTTTAGCTCACCTGGTTGTACCCCTTCTTGCATTTACAGTTCTGCCTCTTCAGGACCTCAGTCATCGTGAGCTGTAGGCACTCCATCTTTGCGTCTGACAGAGATTGCTTTAGTTAAATTTTGAATATAAATAACATTTCATCAACACCTTGATACCAAGCAGGTATCAAGGAAAACACAATGGGAATTTCCGTTTAACATTAGTGGGAGCATATACAGTGTAAATGAGATTATTGAAAAACTCTTCCTTTTCTTTAAAAGCAATAATTATTCTGTGATGTTGAATTTACACAAAGCTAGTGTTTTTCGATCCAGCACATTTTGATGAATCATTATGATAGCAGGTGGCAATAGCATACCTAGTTCCTCTGGATTCTTGCATGCTTTGGTTAAATTAACTGATGTACAGACTTTGGTTTCTCTTCTCCATTGGCTTCTCCCACTGATCACCACCTGGGAGGAGAGGAGAGGATTAAATTGATCTATTGCAAAAACCCTTAACAAATGAGGAATGACTGATGGGAATTTTGAATTGTAAACAATATTTCCATCTGCAGGAATGTATCTAACAGAAAAAAAGGAACAGATAATGACTAACCTCAGTAAAAAGGAACATAATGTCGACAAGTCTCTAATGCTTCCTACCACAGAGGCTCTAGCTTTGTCAGGACAGGGATTTTGTACAGAATTGGGATGTGTCATTTCCCGTGTGTTGAATGACCATAACCAAAACAAGTTGATTTAGGATTAATAGGGAGAACCTGCATCGTCTCTAAAAGGCCAATGGGATGTTTTTCTGCTGATATAATGGTCTATTTCTAATTGCTTTTATTGTAAAGTGCAGTTCAAAGACATTCTTTTTGAGAAAATACAATGAATCACCATCTTACCATGTTGTACACAACCTCCAACTTCAGGGGCACTGCTTCTCTGTCACCGTCAATACCAAACCGTTTACTGGCAGCCCCTTTTTAAAGAGAACATGAGAGCAGTGTTTCAGTTATTCTCTTTAAAAATAAAGCTACAGTACTGTGAAATATGATAACAACAAAAAAACAGTCTTATGAACAAGTACAGCATAGGATTTTTGCATTGTGACATGAGTTTTAAATACAACGTTAAATATAGAAGATATTACATTTGCAATGACAGATCATTTAATTTAAAGATAATTTTCAGTAATAGAATAAGGAAAAGACATTTTCTCTGTAACTACCAGAACCTTTCCCTGAATTTGAACTTCCTAAAACTTGAATTAAAAATCAGAAGTGCAAGTGGTGGCGACAAGTAAAACTAAAAAAGTAGAAGTAGACTAAATCATGAAATACAAATAACAGATGTTCCGCTACCCTAAATGGAGTGCTGTCTCAACCTCATAAATACTTCCATGGAAAATGTGGAGGTTTTTATTTATTGTGGAACTGTTGCTAGGATATGTGCGTGTGTTCTGCTTGTGTGTCACACTCACCCATGGCCTTTATGGCTCGTGTTCCTGCAGTGTGACCCAACTCTAGGGAGTGGACAAACACCTCAGTCCTCCTCTCACCACCAGCTAATGTCAACTGCAACACCAAAGATCTTCAATCAATTTCTGGATTTTGAACAGTGTTACATTTCTTAATGCAAAGACCCACAGGGCTTCAGGGCAAATCTGTTCACTAGGGTGCTAAAATCTGGATCCTTTATATAATGTGTTGTTGCTTGTATGTTTCTTTCATATGTAAAAATGTATGTCTGACCTCGGCCTGATAGAGCTGGATGAGAGTTGGCCGGGAAGCATTGCGGCAGTAGTACAGGACCAGGTCGGCCAGGATGGGCAAATGATGCTCATATGAACTATCATATGACTCTGACTCCGTCTTTGAGGTTTGCTGCAGAGCAAAACAAAACAATTCAATACTTAATACAATCATAAAACAACATGATTTACAGAATAGCCTAAACCAAAAATTGGACATTTATGTAATGAGTTATTGCTCCAGGCTTTATCTATCTGCATGATAGCAATTTTGGGGCAAACAGTTAGCCCTGGAGATTAATCATGATCTAAGCTGGACTAGGGTTAGTTTTGGTTTTGGCAGTGTAAAAGTTAGATTCCAGTTGTACCTGGCAGACGACGTTGGCAGGCAAGTTCATCAGGCTAAGGGTGTTTCTTTCGTACCAAGGGTCCAACATACCAAGGAGACTGGCAATGTCATTCGTGCTGTCCCCTGTGCCCGTGAGGCTGAGATCCTGCTGAAGCAAAAGCATATATTATAACAGTGGGGTCATATTTCTCTGTTTACTCAACTGTACAGCTTTGCTATTTATAGCTAAGTAAATATATCTTGTTCTCATAGTATGGCATTTGGTTGGAGACGTTTTTTTCTACTTACATTAGACAGGGCTGCTCCTTTGGGAGTTTGAACGCCAGGAACCTTAGACTTCAAACTCCCTCGTCTTGCTGCAGAGTCCCTCTTCACCGGCACAAAGTAGAACTGAAGCCTGAACACCCTGCTGAGACGCGGACATGCACTCTCCTTTCTCCTCAGGCTATTGTAGGCTCTGGCCACCTTACCTGCTACGTGATCAGCACCGAACACCACCACCCTCAGCGTGGTATTCTGATTGTCCTCGTCACTGCTGAGAATGGGCCTCCTTCGGAAGCAAACATGTCTGAGAGTTTGACTTTGTGGCTGGAAAAAGGGCTCAGTACAACGTAACTTAACCTGTTGTGGCAGAGAGTTTGACCGTGGTTTGTCTCGCACAACTAAAAGGTCTTTGGATTCTTTGTTTCCTAAGCTTTTGGCCCGATACAGCAACCGCGACTTCTTGGGTTTGCTGAAGAGCCGGTACAAGTGCCTGCTGAGCCGAGCTTTGTTCATTGGCGGACTTTTTTCCTTGACAGGAGAGGAGCAGATGTAGTCGTCAGAATCTTCAAAGTAGTCACTATCAGCTCCAGAAGTGACAGAAAAGAGGGATGGAGCGTAGGACTCTGAGGTTACAGACAAGGTGGAGAACATGGAGTCTTTGGAGGCGGTGGACAGGGAAGAGATGGTGGACGCACGATGGTTAGGATTGTGCATATAAGATATTAAAGGCAACTCTACTCCATGTTCGTCCTCCTCTTCTCCTTCTACATCATGACCTGTCACATCCTCCTCCTCCTCCTCCTCTAACTCCTCCTCCTCCTCCTCCTCCTCCTCCTCATCATCATCAACAATGTCTACCTCCCCTTCTTCCTCAGCATGCCTAGTTGTTTCCTGGTCATCAGGCTCATGTTCCAGAAGTGTGTTCAGAACATCTGCAGGGATAAAAAAATGACAAAAATCAATCATATTTAGCAATTTCTGTCATCAAAATTTGGGATGTAAGAAAAACAGAATCTTTATCAGGCCTAAGCAAAACAAATCTTTCTCCTTTGTGAATAAATAAATAAAATGTCAAATACTTTACCAAAGTTATCTTTTTCCCAGTGAAACATGTAACACTTGGCTGTTGGCAAAGGTAGAGTTTGTAGCATTCCTGGAAGGCACAACAGAAAAAAAGAGTATAATAAAACCCTAGGCCGGAAACTGAATTATTTTTGATGTGATAGACCCTGTGTAGGAGCCACAATGCTTGTTTAGCCATTGCTTATTATTTATCTTTGTCTGTTTACAACAACACGGTCAATTGTAATTGGTTATCACTTCCAGCAATGATCACATGGGTGTGGTTTATTGGTATTTATGTGACCTGTCGGATGCTGGTTTTGTGCATGACTAAGAGGGTGAATTGTGTGCGGTCCGGACTTGGATATTGTTTGTTTTGTTACTTAATTAAACATTGTGAACCCTGACTACGGTAGAGACTCCTCTATGGAACGCGTCACAGCAATGAACAAAGTTTTAGCCTCTCAGCGGCATAACTCAGTGGGAGTTTTGCCACTATAACTCAGTTGGAGTTATGCCGCTACACCCTGGATTTATCCCCTAGTTTATGAAATCTGCCTTCTTACCATCAGACCTTCTTCCATTGGATGCTGGGATTCTCATGGTCTCCCTTAGTTGCTCGAGCCCCTGGATCACATGACTGCGACCCTTCAAAGGGTCCTTCATGGCCGCCGCGGCCTCTAAGACATCACTTATCGTGGAAAAGATCGACCCCAATTCATTCACAGCTTTTGCCTGCAAAGAGTATTCATAACATGGTATAGTTAAGGTACACATCTTGACACATTCCTTTCTACTTATTTAAATGGCAACACATTTTCTTTTGGCTTCTTCAAAAGTATAGATGTAAAGTTCATTAGATGCAGATGCCTTTGTTGGTATTGTTTACAAGGTTATCAATTATCTTGAAATACTATAAATTACTGGTGTTCATTTTAAATGTATATAAACAGGCTTTCTATATACCTGTTTAGAAATAACAATTAAACCCATTACCGTAAAGTACATTATAAAAAACAAATGTACACTTAACATATCATGTAATTATTTTTCTTTTACTCCACAGTATAGAGCTATAAACATACCTTAAGGGCTCTATGGATGCTTTGTAGGGGGTACTTTGTGCCTAGTGCAGACTGGAAGGCGTGTTTGATCAGGGTGATGTAGGTCTCTTTCTGTGAGTGCTGTATGCGACTGAGCTGCTCGGCCACTGAGAGAAATTCAGCGGGCACCTCGGATGGGTTCATCAACAGCACTGTCCTGCAAGCAGCACACAGATCTAGTTTAAATGGTAAAGTGTGAACATGTATGCAAATTTACACGGGAGAGGGTGCAAACAGGATTCTATGGTAGTGGTACAAGGAGTTGGTGTTGAGGGGGATAAATAGGGACTTTCAGGTCAGGAAGTGCTAACCACCTCAGTGTTTTTTTTGTATTACTTTAAAAGTAGGATTTCAGATCAGATAACGTTATTTTGTACTACTGACATGTAGAAACGGGCCCATTTTAACAAGAAAGCAGAAGGTGCAAAGATAACACAGTTAATCTGAAATTAACTGAAAAATGTGTCATGATGAACATACCAGTGCCAAGATAGGCCTTCACAAACATGTTGCAGTAGCCTGCATGCAGTGTATTATTGTGTTTTAAAGTATTTACAGGAGTGAACTTACATGGTCTTTGAGCACTGGCCAGGGGAGTTAAGGAACTGTTCTTCTCTCACCAGTCTTTGAAAGGAAATCCCTTTGGGCAAAATATAAAAAAACATACTCTAAAAGTGTATTCCATGTTGTGATGCTTTTTAATCAACAACTGAACAATAACACAAGGTTACTCATGACAGTTTGTTGCACATTTGCAGGTATATAAAGAGTGGTATAGGACATCATAGCTGATGGCAGTTGCGTTCAAGTAGTAAACTAACTGCCTGCAACATAAACAAATTCAAAGGGCACATTTGCTGTTGTGGTATGGGTGGCATTGTGCATTGGTAGTAAATACTATAAACAACTTATGCTATGCTTGGCATATTTAAAAAATAAAAACGTTGCCTTAATTATTTACTGGTTAAATACACCACAAGGTGAGAACGCACGAGTGACCAAATCAAACCCAATCACGCTCTTACTTCACCAGCAGTTGCATGATGGTACCTGCCCAGTGCCATTAAAAGATCGGGCTAAATGCTAACGGTGTTTTCTCGTTTTCCTTAAGTTATGTAGAATCACTACCGGGGAGAGGCGAAACTCAGTTCAACGCAATAAATTCATTTTCTGCGGCCGTGAGGTGTGTCTATATCTGTTAATAGCAGGCAGATAGTTTTTCTAACATAAGTTATGCAATTAGCTGCCAACGTTAACTCATGCTAACTTTTGTTTGGCAACATATGGCCACTCGCCACAGGCCGCCCGTCGCCACAATATCCCTGTGACTGCAAAGATATTGAGCGCAAACACTTTGGAATATTTGAGGAGCGCAGCAGGATAGACAGAGGGCTGTGTTATTGTTTGAGAATGAACAAGCAGAGAGGGTGACGAGGTTCACAAGACTCGCAGAATGACAGGTGAGTGCATTTATAAACACCTTAATAGATGTGGCGTGTTACCGTGCAGCGCTCTGTTTTGCATTGGTGTGTTTGTGGCTGCAGTCGCTGTGGACTTTATTAGGATATTATTAACTGTGTTCTCTGCTTTGTGATGTTGTATGCTGCTGTTCTGAAGATAACAGTGTCAGTTATTGTATTTAGAGGCTATGGCTTCATATGTGTGGACCAACTTTAGTGTATTTGTATTTACTGTAGACGGTTTGGAAAACACATCAAATCAGCTTGTTCCAATCATTCATTCAGTCATTTAAAATAAGGCGTGTTGCTGCGACTGCATTCATTCAGTCTGCTGATGCGTTATCAGCACTTCCTTGGACCCTTCCTGTACATTTTAGCATACTCTAGGTGTTTACAGTACATGTGGCTTCTTCTGCTTTTTTTGTTTTGTAAATACTGAAGCCTTATTCGCTTTCAAACCATTTCCTATTAGAATGAAGAAGTGTCCAGTTACACCACAAGCCTTATCATCTTCCTGTTATTACTGCTGTTGCTGGTGTTTGTTGTACTGTCATCCTAAATGCATTTTGTTGACTTGCCACTAGGGGGAGTGTGATTACCAAGTTTGGACGCCAATAGTGTTTCAGAGACTCAGTGAAGAGTGATAGAGAAATAGACACACTACATATTGTTGTCCTTCAACACAATTATTATAATTACCAGGAGCCTTGATCTCCAGGTGTAGAGTTGACAGCAGGTTTTTGCACACACTGCAGTAAGGCTCAGGCCAGGTGAGGAAGCAGCGAAACAACTCAATAGCTTTCTCAATCAGCTCTTTGTCTGGAGGACAATATGGGGTCTGCAACAGAGGCACAAATGAAGTATATAAGTTGGGCTCATGCATTGCATTGCTTAATTTATTCATCATTACTATATTAGCAAGTGATGATGTACAAACTTGTCATTTTTTCTATTCAATCCTGATATACATTATACATTATCCCACCTTTATCCTCAAAAAGAAGGTCAATATAACTTTAACTGACTGCTTAAAACAATATTAGCTTATCTATTATTAGGTACCACTGAAAATAAAGTGTTGTATGAAAAATAAAGTGTTTTGTGAAAGTAATTTTGTATCATTCTTGAATCTTTTCTCATGGTAACGCATAAAAAAGACGTCATAGTGGTTTGCATTGAGGAACTAACAAATGTTTTGAAAGTGCTCCTTCACGTCTCAAACACCGAATGGTACTGAGAAGTGACAAAAGCTTTAGGATTGATAACATCATGATATTGATGTGTACCTGTAGCAACGTAGAGGAAAACATAATAGCGAGTGGAGCCACCAGCTCATACTGACACTGCTCCTGAACCTGAACTCACACACATTGAGAGAGAACAGTGATTAGGGTGAATATTCAACAACTATAGGACTGTTTCACAACATTGAGACACAACTACACATTACATGAATAACATATTCTCTTTGACCTCTCACCTCTTTGGTCTTCCTGAGGATCTGTTGTAAGAGGATGATGAAGTTGTCAGGGTCCCTCTTCACCAGCTCCTCCAGACTCCAGCGGTTCATTGACTGACCCGCGGAGCACATCAGCACTAAAAGAAACCGGCACATGTGGATTCATGTTAGTACACAAATTCAGGCAGCCACATGTTAGACATTAATGCGATGCAAAATGAACAGGTTTTACCTCACTACTACTATTTGCCTCAACCACCAAAAACACAAGAACTTACTGTAACCTTTCCAGCCCTGAGTTGGTGCATAATATCTTTCAAAGGAAGGTTGTGCGCATATGAGCAGGGATGTGTCATATGGGGTGACAGCAGACTACTATGAGACAGAGGCGATCGCTTGACCATATTTGGGACGCCACCTTCTGGGTTAGTTTTGGTTCCTAGTGTTTGCAGAGATCACTGCATGTATGTGGCCGGTAGTCTAAAAATATACCATTTGCTACCACTGCTAAATGGCTGGTGTATCATTTCGACAGCATCATAACTTATACTAGAGGTCAACACTGTTCTTGTAGTTGTGCATTATAATATACAAGTTAACCCTATTGTCTTTGAGCTTTTTGAAATACACGCTGATGAAACAGTAAAACCAAGTTTATTTAGCTTTCTGTACATTGTTCCATGTGTAAGAAACTCTGTTAAACACATTTTTTCCTGTGACTAAACATGTCAACATTAAGAAGCAATGTTTTGAGAGCACAGACTGTAGCAACAGTTTTCTGCATATTATCACAACAAATGAGAATTGCTTATTATTTATGCAACCTTAACATATGAGGCATTTAATCGCAATTGTAAAATTCCATAAATCGTAGCTTCTAGAACTACAAGTCAAAACATACAACAAGTTGTTTATGAGTTGGACCAAAGTCCGGTTTGTAACAACTCACAGCAGGACCTTAAAGTCCATAACTGTTAGTGCTGGTGCACTTCAGGGGTGTGTTTTATCACCTTTTGTTCAGTGTTTCTTGTTAGGATGTTTTGCCAGGACAGATTTCCTGTTGCAAGAAAACATAGTTAAGGTATCCTTCAGAAAAGACGTGTTTTGGTACTAAATATATACAAAAAGGAAATCTACAAAGAAATAGGGATAACTAGACTCATATCAATATCGCACAGTTTTAAGGAAGTTTGGATCCCAATATCATTTTGTTTTCATTTAAAAAAAACACTAGAAACTGTATTTTAGACATTTCTTTGAAATGTAAAATGTGATTAAACAACAGTAGGGAGCTGTGCGTACAACATCTCACACAGCAATGTGACATACCACACTCACAAACACAATTAAGACTGATTGCTGACTCTTCACAAGCACCTTACTATCCATTTGATCCCTCGGTCTCAGCAACTTTAACTGCATCTCAGTGGAAACATAAAGAACCAGATCTTTACCAGAACTGGCTGGAACCAGTTTGGTGGAAAAGCAGCCTCAGAGGAGCTCAGGTTCCAGGGTATAACACAGCAGCAGTATTTTGTGTAACATAAATGTTTTCCATGAAACTTCTGCACTTTTCTAAAGTTTTCTGAGCATCATGAGCATTCCCTTGAAAGCCCTATGGATGGTTTTTGACAAAATGCCATCACTGGTGATTAAGCCACAGGTTTTCAAAGTATCCTGATAAGATGTCAAGTCATACTTAATTTCATATGGTTGTAATCACACTTACAGACAACATACCAGGCGCCGACCATCAAGCCTTAATCATCAAGCTAATTCTAAAGTTTACATTTTTTTATGAGGAAGAGTTTAGGAGAAAATGTGCCTTTCTTTTTACCTGATTTCTGACCTCAGTAAACATGTACTGACGTGTTTGTGGTCTTAATCTTTAGTTTCGTGTTTTCTTTAATATTGCATGTTGTTTATTTTGTAAATAATGGTCACATTCATAGTACACTAAACAATTAAGGGGCGATTCTATCTTGTGATTTCACGTTGTTGTCCGATGTGTGCTCACTTTTTACCCTTTTAAATTATATTTTCAGTTCATAGAGTAAATTGTAACAATTTTGATGCCTAAAACTGTCTTAAATGTATCTACCCCTTTTGTTTCTCTTCTGGTTGCCAAAAACCGAAGATGGTGATGGCCAAAACGCTAAACCAACTTATTATTGGAAATCTTTTGACTATAAGATGTAGTCAGGAAGTAGATTGGAGAATGATCCTGAAAAACAAGCTCTAGCTTCATCTGGCACGTTTTCTAAATATAAAAATCAGGTTTTCCTAGTCGATCAGGGTACATAAATCTAGAACATGTTTGTGTACGTAAATGTCAGTCCATGTATTCTGCTTGATGTGTGGGAGGCCGATGCCAATCTTATCTTCTGCCATGTTTTTACACTCTGACTCTCACTAATTCACGCCTCATGATGCCTCACTCACACACTGCGGTCTTTGCCACCACTTCCTCTCAGCTGTCTATTCACACAACTTCCTCCAGGCCTCAGTAACGTTCCCCTGATGATCTAACAGCTAGTGTGTCATCAACAACAAGCTCAGAAAGCCATATACTCAAATGATGTTTGCTGAGTGTCTGTCACAAGCTGCCCTTGTGTGGAGAATGCAAGAACAAACAACTTCTGTTAAAGTCAGCGCTGTAAACAGGACATATCACATTCAAATGCGTGTACTTGGGTTGATATTTCTGAGAAGATGTGTTGCTTGTACCAATTGGTTTGAAATATGTTGGTGGTTGGGTGAGTCTCTGACCACCCTAATTAAGACTTGGACCCCAATCAAAAGATGATAAAAACCAAATGGGTCATGATGTTTAAATATCCCTACCTGTTAAATTCAATATTGAAATATGTTTTCCATATCCATGCCTAGAAGATTCTAGGAATAGGAATGAAGACACCTCTAAAGTGGACCATACCATTTCGTAACGTCCTAACAATCCTTGTGAAGGCCTCACATTTAACATTTTAATGTTAATGTAAGAAGTATTTTTACTGTCCGTCTGTCTGTCTGTCTGCACTCGCAGTACTTTGTTCTCTTCACACCCTGTTGATAAAGTTGAACCCGCCTGTCATTGTATAATTTACACTCTGCTTGAACAGACAGGCAGAAGGTTGTTTGACTGCATGCAAAAGCCAGGCGTCCATGAACAGGCCTCAAATGTTATAGGTAGATTAGCACGTCAGTCCAAAAACATCAACAAATGATATGTTTGATGTTGAATACATTTGGCTGTGGAAAATTGTAACGGCAGCATTTATATTGGGACAACAATTGATTAGTTTTAATAGTTTTTTTAAAAATCCTATAGTCTTTCTTATAGGCATTTACAACAAGTATATTGAATTTAACATGAATGCAATAAACCACATGAACGACATACAGCATCAGCCATAAACAGGCAGCTTCATAAATGTTAATTTAATGAAACGCACTCATCCAAATCCACTAACATAGTCTTCAATACCGTTAACATGCATATGGAAACGATTTGCTGTTATGCATCTTTCCTAAGAACACTCGACATGTTGACTGCACAGGTGATTGGACCGCTGACCCTATAATTGACAGACGCCAAATCAACCCCCAAGCCGCAGCCGCCCCCGCAAAGGTTGATCGATATAACCTGCTCTAAATAAATGTATAGAGTTCTGCACTCTCTTTTTTGTTCACACTGTATGTAGGAAGTATATGTATGATTAAATATACATAATTTGAACACATGACACATTATGTTGTGTCTGTAATGACTTCTCATATCTTAGATGTAAAGTTTTGTCTGAAAAGATGCAAAATAATTCCTTGCAAACATCTTAATTAAAGCAGCACAGGAACATAAAAAGTTGTTATACATGCGTCCAAATCTCATCTGTGGTCCTTATCAATACTGTGGCCCGTGGAGACTTACCGTTCCAGTGGTGTGCTGCTGTGGGGCTTTGCCTCAGCCCGTCCAGACATCTGTCCAGAGCGTGCTGGATCCTGTCCTCTGTGCACGAGGTGTGCTGCATCCTTACCGCTCAGGTTCTGTGAAGGGACAGGACACAGAGCTTGTTTTAGCAATCAGAATATAACACATTCCCATTCATGATTTCTGTGGAATATTATCTTCAAATTCATTTACATGTGTTGAAAATGTTCACATGCCTGTATGCGCACAAACACGTCCCTCTTTTCATGAACAGTCTCTTATCACGTATGTTTTGCTTAAATGCAGATCACCCAGTAGGTATGAAAATTTGTTTAAGACATACAAGCCATAAATGGACCTTTTTATAGCGTAAGGAAAACAGACACGCGTTTCTTGTTTTGATATCTGGTTGCCATAGTTCCTGAAACGTCACATGCACATATGTTTTGAAGCCTGTTCTGCCTCAAGTGAGTTTTATAAAAAAGTTTTGCCAGATTAGCTACCATGTTCTGTGATATACTGTATGTATATATTAAATCCTCGAACAACAAATAACCTTTAGCTTCTCTAGAGTCTTCACAGATGCTTTCAAACCAAACACACAGGAAGAATGAGGGTTATACAACCTAGGGTTTGGTAGTATGGAAAAATGAATTATCACAATATGTTGAGGAAAGCCTTAATATTTCTATATATTGTTATATTGTCAATTTGCTCTAATGTAGCCTATAAAAGGAGGAAATGACTTCTCAGCCATATTACATACACAAACTAAGAAAAATATCTAGTCTCCAAAGCACTTTATTTCAATGATAAAGATATATTTTCACACCATTTCATAAAAAGAAGCCTTATTAAAGGTTCTTGTTGCACACCTGTTGAGTAATTGCTTTACAAACACAACTTTTGTAATAGGCTAACGGATAAAAACAGCTTGCAGGGATTTAGATTTAAAATCACTTGTGAAACAATGCTGCGGATCAGAGAGACGTGTTGGCGTGTTGGAAAAAGTTAAATGAATCATTTCGGTTTGATCACAGATTTGTAGGTACATTAGGTCTTCAGCAGTGACTCAGAAAGGTTGGCTTTACTTCACTTTTATAACTTCAATTTTATCTGTAGTTTTTCTCTTTCAGCATCAGAGGGCAACGCAGGGGTGGCTACATGTTTCAGTCCTGTTATGACCACATTTCATCAGAAACAATATTCTCATCAAGAGACTAGGGACATCCCATCAGTGACATAAAACATTGGAGTGACAGATTTATCTTTAAGGGTAACAAAATCCATGATGGCAGGTGTTAGGGTTAGGTGACAAATGACACAATTTGAAAGCTGCGACCAACCAACCAAAACCAAAAGTCCCCCCAGACTGTTACCCAAACCAAGATGTTTCAATAACGCACACACATTTGTTCAGTGACCTCTTCTTCACTGGTAACTACAACATTGTAAGTTTTCAAAATTCCCCTGAGATGTGTTTTTTGTCGTGGTACAACATTGGTCCGATAATATAAGAGAAAAATAATCTTTGTGGACAATCGCTATTTATAAGGCAATCCTCCTGTCTTGTCAAGCTCTTTGAAGATTGAAATTGACAATGAGTTAATTTGTGATTCACACAAATGGTGTTAATGGTTGTATAAAAAAATAATGCTTTTGGGTTTAATATGTCACTTTGCATACATTTAAACTAAAAATGCCAATTTAGTCAGTGTCTTGTTCCATCTCATTAGAGTCATACACCGCCTGGCCAAAAAAAGGTTGCACACTCTAATATTTGTTGGACCGCCTTTAGCTTTGATTACGGCACCGGTTGCTGTGGCAGCGTTTCCACAAGCTTCTGCAATGTCACAACATTTATTTCTGCCTTGCATTCATTTTTTTCCAAGATCTTGTATAGATTCGGACCACTGGGCCAAGTGTTCTCCAGCACATCCAAAGAATCTCAATCGGGTTCAGGTCTGGACTCTGTGGGGGCCAATCCATGTGTGAAAATTATGTCTCATGCTCCCTGAATCACTCTTTCACAATTTGAGCCCGATGGATCCTGGCATTGTCATCTTGGAACATGCCTGTGAAAAAATCCATTGATGGAATAACCTGGTCCTTCAGTGTATTCAGGTAGTCAGCTGACCTCATTCTTTGGGCACATAACGTTGCTGAACCTAGACCAGACCAACTGCAGCAACCCCAGATCATAGCACTGCCCCCACAGGCTTGTGACTTTTTTCTGGGCCGGGCAGTGTATCATCCTCATACTCTTTTTGAAATAAAACACTATTATTTAATTTTCAGACATTGTTAATTTCATGAAAAACTAGGACTGAAAAACTGGTTTACTGACTAACAGCTTCTCCGATTGGGAAAAATTCTCGAGGCTGAATATGATCGAATTTAGAATTGCTGTACAGCATGATTATGAAAGCGACACATTTTGATATTATTATTTGGATTGGTCAAAAGAAAAGTTACATTGTTGCTGGTTAGTATATTTTAAAAGCTTCTCTTACCTTATAAAGTTTTACATGGAAATACTGTAATAACATCTGTAATTCTGAGAGAATTCTACATTTGAGAAACAGAACAACCTTACTTCCCTTAAAAATATTTTTAAACATTTGCTGTTTTTCCCCCGTCTTTGACAAGCTTTGCAATTTTTTGTGTGACATATTTAAACCCACATTCTTAACAACCTAATAATTTAGATTATGTTAAGAACGAAATGTATACACACAATTAATTAACTTGCTTCATTGATGAAAAATAAGCATATGTGTTTGTTAACCTATTCGTCAAAGAGCATGTCAGAACACAGAAACAGACTTCAAAATAGTTTTTGGTTGATTACATCTTCTCAAACTTTCCCCAGAGCATGCCACAAATTCCCCTTTTCACACTAATTAATTTGTTATTGGATGACTCGCATGCTCATACACACCCACTCACAAAATAACCGTACTTCACACACACACACACACACACACACACACACACACACACACACACACACACACACACACACACACACACACACACACACACACACACACACACACACACACACACGCACATTCACATGCACAAACACACTGGACTATTCAAAGCAATAGGATCACATTTTGGAGAATATGATTATTTGCCTTTACTCTTTGCAAAAGCCAGAAAAGAATATTGATACCCATCTCATACATGTCCATTCACTTAACTTAATTTAACTTAAAGAATGGAGACTCTGTCTGAGGATAACAAAATCCATCTACCAGCAGGTGCCATGTGTCCTTCATTCAGGCTTTATGGTAAGCTAGCTAAGCTAAACAACAGTGGTATAGATTTAAGGCTTGTCCAGAAAGTGTACCTACACCAGAATGTCGAACTATTGTGAAAACAAACAACACAACACAGAAACACACCTATTGAAACGTTACACACCGTTGTTCATTCTTGCTTGCTTGATAAATTATAATACGGTTGGTCCCTGAAGCAAAGTTTGGCAGGATGCTCATGCAAACCAGAGACTGAGAAATGAAGCTCAATTATCCCCCTCCACTTAACTCCCTTTCCTACAGTTACCATTCAATAACAATAGCTACAGATCCAGAGATAAACACATCCATGTAGCCCTTGTTCTCAGCTGTCCCTCCTCCCCAGAGAGGCATTGTGTCTAAGAGGTGTACAAGTGGCACTGAACAAGGGAATAGAGCCATGCTTTTTGCAACACTTGTGCTTAGCATTCCGGTCATTGTGAAGGCTGGACAGGTCTGGATGAAAGCCCGTTTGATGTGGAAGGAACTAATTAGTCAGATACATGATGACTCCAGGATGGGGTTCAATGGATACGTGGTAAGCTAATAAAGAGGTGAAGACACTATGTGAGGTTGAACAACGCAATGAAAGTGTTGTGTGGTTTAGAGGACGGCATCAAGTTGGTTTGATTTTTACAGCAGAAGTAAAATTGTATATAAGTAATGGAATCATTCTTCTCTTAAGGGTTAGGGTTAGGGTTAGTGGTGCAACTGTGAGTGGTGCAATCTCCTATAAATTGCCCCAATATAAACTAATTGGGATTTTAAAAGAAAACGTCAATCCCAACTCCAGAGTGTCAGCATAGTTGTTGACGTGGAGTTGCTAGTGGTGTCGCAAATGCATGAGTCTAATGTTTCATAAGAGGATGTATAAAGCACATCCCTAAGAGTCAACAAGGTCACTTCCACTTTTTCATGGGTTGCAATTTGAACAGTCGGACAATAACAAGTAATGTTCTTCTAGTAGAAGAATAACTAGTTTCACACTGGATTAACCGACTCTCACTGAAAGAACAAAGAAAAAGTCTGTCCCCACGTTTTCATTACTATTAAATTATCAGGCCCCCTCTCTCATCCAGTGAAACAAATATCACCATTTCCAAGACAAAATTAGAAGTGCCAGCGCTGCACCTCCACCTGTGTCTCTCTTTCTCAAGCTGTCCTCCTTTTGCAGACTGCTTCCCATCTTTCCCACTGATCCCATTACCAACTGCTTCCTAACAGGAAGGTGGCTTCCCTGCTCAGCTGAGGAAGCAGGTGCCTCCCTATTGTTGTGGTGTGATCAGACTCTCAGATATACTCCCACAGACCAGGGAGAAGAGCTTGTGTATGTGTGTGTACATTATGTGTGCCTGTCATTTTTAACTCAATCCCCCCCTGATTAATATAATATGACATCCAGGCCTCCTCCACTGGCCCTTAGAGCTTCTCTACCCCCTTTCTCTCCACTGACCCACTGGATGTGAACTGGCTTCTCATGGCTTTAAGAAACACCAGCGGCACAACTCCAAAGCTCTCCTGTAACTAAGAGCTTCCCTATTAGTTCAAACAAACACTACCGGTGGGAACTGAACTGTCTAAGTGGATCACTGCGTAGCATAAAACACATGACTGGGTCTAAAAACACTGAAAGAGCTCACATGGATTTGTAGATATAGATTTTCCTAAACACTTTATAGGATTTCTTGGTCAAGTTGGCAGTGAGATGAGATTTTTTTTGTTAATTGCTGTCCCCAGTTCAAGGATTAACTTTGAATCTCAACTTTAAACCTTTTTGGTCCGTCTTTTAATGAAAAAAACAAACAACTTTGAATGGAATTAAGAGATTATTAGTTTCCTGATGAGTAACTGCTTTTTGCTGCAATATCGTGCTGTACTAATTGTACTGCTATTCACGTAAAACATACTCAAGTAGGCCAATAGTATATACAACTTTATATAAGTGACAGGAAGTAATGCCTTTAATTATAAATAAGGGAGAGACAACTCTTTGCTGTAGTTCTTCTAACAGAACCAAAACATAGTGGTTGATACAGAAAAGAAGGCCACTGTATGACATTTGGTATTCACTTCCTCAATATATCCTGATAAACATAATGATAACACTACCATTAATGCAAATATCAGGTACTGTATTATCAAGTCATAATACTTAACTCCAAACAACAGGGAGCCAGTGATGACTGTCTGCTCTGTGTCACAACACTGGGTTTTACCATCCAACAAATTATGAGATTTTTCTGCAGATTTTCCTGATCTCCAGTAGAAACTTTATCCCATCATATTTGTTTGAATGCAATTGAGGCAAAACACTCTTTTACCTCTTTAAGGCCTACATCCCTTATTATTTAGTACCAGCAGATGAAATGTGCATGTGCAGAGATGCATATTTTCATATATACGGGGGTGTTGACCTCAAAGTATTTGTTGTAGAGGTGAAAATGAAGATTTCACTGATACCACAGCCGTAAAGAAGCAAACAGGATGCACTGTTGTGAATAACACACAGTGTTGCACTTGGATACTGCGTTCAACCTTTGCTAGATTTGAAAAAAACACACATTAAAGTGACTTGCTTCAATCCTGTTACCTCATATCTGTTGTGACAAACAACAAAGTGTGTCAATGTCGGCCTCGTCTAAGAAATATAATTTGGTCTTTCTTTCGAACCTGACATGTGAACTACTATGGCAGTTGTTATTTCTCAACAGGAGATGATTTTATTGAAACTGATTGTGTAATGACACAATTTCTAAGAACAAGGGATGACCCCCTTCTTTTGTTGCGCAGGGGAAGTAGCTCCTTATCCGACAAAAAAGAAAGGCAAGAAATAAGGAATTTCTTACAATTTTGGCTTGGGTGAATACATATTCTAATTGCTTTTAATAAGATTCAATACATAATAGAACACCAACAAGACAAAAACGTGTTCATTAGACAAAGAGGCAGTGTTTATAGCATGGCTATAGATACAAATCAAAGCTAAATGTACCTTCTTTTCATTTCATTTTTTGCAATCAAACCCAACCTCAAGAATACAGTGGAATAGATTTGAAACTTAAGACTTGGACTCGAGTCAAATTAAAAGAATAAGTACTCAAGGCTTGCATTCAAATTCTTGACATTTTGACTTGCTAGACACTTAAATTTGAAAGTCCTGCAAAGCCACACCACTGGAACATTTGAAATCATATACGTTTTTATGACAAAAGGAGCGGGTCTCAGACTCAGAAAAACAGTTTTAAGTAACACAGCTTTAAAAAGAAAATGTTTGAATCCAGATTTTTTGACAAATCAACACATTTTAAAGTTAGAGTATAAAAGACCTGAGCTTCAAACGTAACCGTTATCAGTCAATGTGCCTTGTGGATAAGAAGTAATTTATTGCATATAAAACACATGATCCTCATATTTTTGAGTGCAAAACTGGATATTAGTTGTTCCATTTAACAATTCAACTGGGCAAATCAAACTAATTAAATAAACAATTTTCATATGGATGGTTTACCTGAATAAGATCACTGGAGATCAGATCATGTCCAGTTAATTCTCTTACATTACTGGTTATGATAACCTGAATTAAAAGTCAGCTAATATACAAAATACACCTTCATTGACCCCTGACTATAACTCTTCGTTTAATTCACATGGCAGACTGGTTGTTAGTTTTAGTGTTTTTAGTGCGAAAGGATGTGGAATTCAGGCGTTGGCTCAGTACAGTTTCTATGGGGTGGAGCCTTCAACGAACACTGACACTCAATCTGAGGTTTGCTTCAAAGACAGTTAGCAGGATCATTCATCACTGGTTGTCACTTTTCGGCACCGTTTTTTATCTATTTATATCTATTCAAATAAATGATGAATGGAGTAAAGACTTCACAGTACAGTATTTGGCATTGTGTGAAGTGCATATAAAAGTTCAAATGAATTACACCTGCTCTGTAAAACCTGTTTCAGAAATCCCCCCAGGAACCTGAGCCAACATCACTTTGTCGTTTAAGTGCTGACACAGTTATCTGATATTAACAGGTCGAACCTGCCTAAATAATTATTTCCATTTACAGATACAGGCATTCAAAGCGAGACAACGTCCAGGCGTCTGACACATGGTTCTGTGTCTGTACTTCCTCAGCATTTACTAAAACATGAATCATAAAGAGCATATGAAAAAGCAGAAGTTCCCAAAATGGTATTTACAAGGGGGGGCTGATGTGCTCACAGAGGGGGGCTTATCCACATGACAGCTTTTCCCATCACTGTGAGGCTGATGCCGCATTTCAGCTCTTCTGACACAAAACAAGAGGCTTCTTGCAGAGAAATGAGTTTGGATGTTGTATAAATACCAATAACAATAAAAAGTCAAAACAAGATGACACAGAAAGTTGACTGACAAAACCAGCTTTAAGAACAATAGTCCCCATATGTCAGTGTTCTATTATTTTGGATACAGATAGATGAAGATTCATTTGCAGTTAGATTATACGGTCAAAAGGGATTGCCTTCTGTGGTAAATGGTGTTTGTGAATATTTATTTGCAAACATTAGAACACTTCCAAATCAGTACTGTCAGTCACGGGGTCATTATTTCATGAACATTTGCAGAGAAGACAAGATTATCATGCAGGCTGAAATTCATTTAACATTGTCCCTATCTGATCGGGGAGCAAGGTGCCCATTCAAAATAAAATGTGCTGTTACTGTATGTCAAATAATCTTGATTTTCTTACCTGCAGTTTACCATCCAGCATTCATCTCTTCTATATGCGTAAAAAGAGTCCAAGGCAAGTGTCTTCAGCTTACTGCTAGCCATTCATTAAACACACACATCATGGTTTAACAGGCAAACCCACATCCTGGGCATGGCAGGCAGTGCAGCGAAGCAAGAGTGAAATCAGCAGCTAGTATCTAGTTGTAGGTCTGCGCTGCACTCAAAGACGTCTGTGCTTCACACACAGTGTGCCTCACAAACAGGAAGTGTATGAAAGAGGTTCATGTGAGCACAATGAGGGAGGCTGCTGGTGTGTGTGTGTGTGTGTGTGTGTGTGTGTGTGTGTGTGTGTGTGTGTGTGTGTGTGTGTGTGTGTGTGTGTGTGTGTGTGTGTGTGTGTGTGTGTGTGTGTGTGTGTGTGTGTGTGTGTGTGTGTGTGGGAAGTAACATTGTGTGTGTTTTTTTTATGTTGTGTGTGCATGTGTGAGAAGTTGCATGTGGATTTTTAAGGGATGTTGGCCCCTAAAAGGAAGTCATCTGTTTGACGTGTTTGTTTTCATGCTATTTTCACACTTCAGTAAAGCATCTTTGTTTGGGTTTTCTGGCTTTGTTCATTATTTTCTTAAGATAAGGAGTATTGGTTTTACTGTCTGTGCTTAACTGTATTAACACAATAAACACACACATTGTTTTTTTATTTTGTCCTATCAACATTTCATAATCAATGATGTAAACAAGTAATATTTCTCATCTCTATCAAGTTATAATTTGCATTTCAAGTTTCAACGACTGGCACAAATAACACTGTGTGTATAAAAAACAATTCTTTATAATTAATAAAAACAACTGGCCCTTTTTTTGTTGTTATATGTCCTTAAAGTTCGAGATCCATATTCCTGCTCTGTGACTGCAAACCCCTCAGACAGGGAAACACAGCACTTACTTCCCCCTCCTGCTTTGCCTCTCATTTACATTTCATATATTAGTACAACTGTGAATTCCCCTTCTTTAGAATTGAGGGAAATACTGTCACACGCCATACAAAACAGTGACAGTAAACAGTTTTCCTTGTGTAGCTCAGCACAATTTTTGCCTGGATAACATTTAAAGGTTGTTAACAAACACCCCTTTGTAATTGAATAACCTTTATACCTATTAGTAAAATATAAGATGTTAAAGAAAGTGGAAAATAATTGATGTATATATTGTTTCTACTTAACTTTCTCTTGTAACTTATTTGGCAAAAAGTATTTAATATTTCCAAAAATCTACAACAAAAGCAATGTTATGCAATGTTATCCTATATGAAAAAAGGAAAACAATAGATACTATTAAAATAAAATATAGATGATGGAAGGTGAGAGTTAAAAAAATGTAACTGCATCATTCACATCACATTTTTTAGAAGTAATTTGTATCATCTGGTTGTGATACATTACCAAAACTTACTGAATGAAAGCATTGCAGAATAAAGAAAAAGACTGAAGTTTTTGTGTTTGTTTTTTAAAAAATGTCACTTCTCTAATTGTTTTCGTTCTAAAGAAGCAGCATATGAGCTTCGGCAGGACATGGTTTCCAGAGAGGGAAGTGTAACCTATAAATTATTAACACAATTGGATTAAATGAAAACTATGTTTCGTATCTTCCTGTGTTGTATGCAAGAGCGTGATTTTATTTTTCTATGACGACTTTCTGTTTTGCCTTTAAAAGGTTATGTAACACTCAAAAAACCTTTTGCTGGAGTTCACTATTTACATGATGATGTAGCCAGTGATTTTAGTTTCTATGGCAACATTTCCCTTAAAGGTAAATACATCATGTAGGCTATATATCTTTTGTTAAGTTAAAACCTTTATTATATGTTTTTGTACATTATTATTACAATTCCCTTGAAGTAGATCTTTCACATGGGCTAATGTATTCTTTTATGTATTCATTTGTGTGGTTTAGCTTACATTTATGCCATTAGTTATCCCTTTCATTGTTTTATTAATAAACTCAGCACTAAAAATCTCAAAATTCAAGTCAGTAGTATACCAAAGCCTACTCTTGTATTGTTATCTTTACCATTCAGTCCTCCAGCAGCCAATCATCTTCATGCTGCGGTGTTGTGCCTCCACCGCCAGGGGAGAAGGGGTCACCGCTGGCTGAAGTGTCAGGCCGGGCTGCTCTTTCCCTACATGGCCGCAAGATGGCAATGTTACTGCTATTGCCAACATTCAACAAGTCCAGTGAGGCTGCAGCCGCATCAGGTTGGACTGCCGGAGAGAAGCACATTGATCCACATACATGATGGATGTATTCTGCAAAGCAATGCTGTTTCATTTTTTCGTTTCCAAAACGTATGGTGTCATATCCAAATGGAGGGTGTAGGCTCTCTGAAGACATGGGCTTCAGACAAAACTGCGAGAGAGTCATCTAAAAAATAAATCAAACTGTAATTTACACTCAAATCAAGCAAACTCCCAAACAATGATCAATTCACATTTTACATTTTGAGGAAAATCCCTTAAAATAGTCAACAGTGGAAAATCTACAGTTCATTTAGCTACTGTGCGTTTATGTTTCGTCTGTTTTACATTAGTGACATTTTCATTTACCTTCCAAGAATGCCCTTATAATGGTGCATGTTAATTACATTTCAAGATTATAGTACCGCATTAGACATGCTAGAATTATAGTAATATTGTTTTCTCAAAATGTGGTGTTTATTACCAGAATGGCTACAACAAATCACGTTGCATGTCTCACACAAAGTAATAATAATAATTGTACTATAATTTGCAATAATAGACCTAATAATAGCTTTTGCTTAATGTAATTCACTGCTGTATTTGAACGATCCTATCAGGTGTCGTCCAAATGAAGGTGTCCAAGGCACTAAATCAGTGCAATGTTGGTTCCAGCTGTTTTCTAGTCATAATTTGCGTCTCTGTGCACGTCAAATATTTCTGACGCATCACCAGTGGATGTCGTTGTTCCGCCTGGTGTCACCCCTCGAGATGAGCTGACCTAAAGCTGTGCCAAACAAGATCCGATCCAAGAGAGAGGGAGGGAGGGAGGCAAAGTGAGGGGAGAGAGAGAGATTGTGAAAAGACCGACAGGAGGAGTGGGACTTGCTATAAGGACACTAGCGACTCTTAAATCCGGCCGCTCCTCTATTTATACGCAGGAGATTTGAAGAAACAAACAACAAAACAGGAGGAGCTGTGGTAGATTCCTGATAAAGAAAAGTAGACTAACATCGCCGGTTTTTGAATCCATTTAAATTATTTTCAGGTAATGTGAGCTTTGTATACATTTTCCCAAACCTCCCATGCATGTGGTTGGACAACATTTTACTTTTATATCACTGTAAAATACTAAATATTAGCCCAGTGTTTCTTTGGAAAGTGTTTGCAGACTGCTAAACCATCACGAAACTTAACTCTCTCTCACTCTTCCCACACGCTTTCCCTTTCTCCTCCAGCTGCAGAGACACTTGGGGACCGAGGGACCTACCATGCTAAGGGCTGTGGATATTGTCCTCTCTGTGCTGCTCGCCGCCTCCCTGTCGTGCCGGAGCGCCCTGGGCGGCTACGGGGTGAGCCTGTTTGCGGCGCAGACCTCTCCCCCGGACCCCTGCTACGACGAGCACGGCAACCCGCGTCGCTGCATCCCGGACTTCGTTAATTCCGCCTTCGGTAAGGAAGTGAAGGTGTCCAGCACCTGCGGAAAGGTGCCCAGCCGCTACTGCGTGGTGACCTCGGCGGAGAAAGGAGACGAGAGGACCAGGAACTGTCACACCTGCGATGCCTCGGACCCCAAGAAGTACCACCCTCCAGCGTACCTGACGGACCTCAACAACCCGCACAACCTCACCTGCTGGCAGTCCGAGAACTTCCTCCAGTACCCGCAGAACGCAACCCTGACTCTGTCCCTCGGAAAGAAGTTTGAGGTCACTTACGTGAGCCTGCAGTTCTGCTCGCCTCGACCGGAATCCATGGTTATTTACAAGTCCATGGACTACGGTAAAACTTGGGTGCCCTTTCAGTTTTACTCGACCCAGTGCAGGAAGATGTACAACAAGCCCAACCGGGCCGTTATAACGAAGCAGAATGAGCAGGAGGCTGTGTGCACGGACTCCCACACCGATATGTACCCTCTGACCGGTGGGCTCATCGCCTTCAGCACGCTGGACGGCAGACCGTCGGCACACGACTTTGACAACTCCCCGGTGCTGCAAGACTGGGTGACAGCCACGGACATTAAAGTCATCTTCAGCCGGCTGCACACTTTTGGGGACGAGAACGAAGACGACTCGGAGCTGGCCAGGGACTCGTACTTCTACGCCGTATCGGACCTGCAGGTCGGGGGGAGATGCAAATGCAATGGGCACGCGTCTCGGTGCGTGAAGGACCGGGATGGGAGTCTGGTGTGTGAGTGCAAGCACAACACCGCCGGGCCGGAGTGCGACAGGTGCAAGCCTTTCCACTACGACAGACCGTGGCAGAGAGCCACAGCCAGGGAAGCCAACGAGTGTGTCGGTAAGTCCATCCTTCCTCCATCCCGGGGCCGCTGTATCTCTGATGCTGCAGAGCTGCTCCGCATATATTTTTGTTTGTGTAGGCAGGACAGACTGGTGTAATTTTTAGGAACACTATTAGTGACAGTAGGAATATGTTAGTAAAAGAAAAAGAGAAATCAGACATAATCGAAACGTGTTATGTAAATCAGTCACATTATCTAACAGGAAATTATGAATTTAATTGTATTTTAAATGCATAATAATAATATTATTATAATAATATTAAGGAAATTATTCAGAATAATTGTGTTATATTTTAAGACGAAGATAAAACCGAATTGACAGCTTCAGTTCATTTAAACCCACATCTGAACATTCCCTTTTAACCAAACCGCAGCAAAGCCACAATTTTGCCTGATTTTGTAGTGCACGTCTACGACCATAAAATTGTGTTTAATGCACTCGAACATGAAAATGCGATTTGAAGGTCGATTTAGCTTACTGCAGGCCATAATGGAGTCTTTTAACCACGTCAAACGGGACGACCGAGCCTAATCTCCACAGCAGCATTTCTCATAGCTCGACTGTACCGCTGCAGTTAAGCGATGCCTTTTCATCTATCTCAGGAATCCTGCTACATTCCCACCGTAGTGGAAATTGAACACAGATTTCTTTATAAATGATCACATAATTATTTTCCAGATCAAAATCAATGTGAAAGAATGCTTTAAATGCTAAGGTGCTGTGGTTGCAAATTTAATATATCATAAGGAATGTATAAAAGCGTTTTTTTTAATCACATTTCAAATATAATAATGAAATAGTTTTCCTAATTGTAAATTGTGAATTATCTGTAATTGTATAGCCCCAATTTTATCATTAAAAAGGTTATTCAAACCTTAATAACTTTAATTTGCATGTTTTCTATAATTATCTTCACAATTACAAGCTGAAAAACAACCTTAGAATATGTCATTATAACCTTCAAATAACGCCATATTTTGTATTCTCAAAAAGCAAAGCAGGTGTGAAGCAAGTCCCTTATCATATCTAAACTGCTGCTTTTTTTTGTCTCAGAGCCAACATGTTTTATCAGGTGCGGAGTGATCAAAGTTACAGTAGTTTCAGTAGTTTTATTACAACCTGCAGATAGTGCAGAATCCTGGCCAAGTTTCTGTCAGTTTAAATTCTGCACTTGAGAAAGTGAAAGACTATTATTGATTGTTTTGCTGTATGCAATATGTTTTTTGGGAATATGGCTTTTTTTGTTTTATTGCAATTATTGGACAGAAATATGTTTGAAACGTGAAAATTGCAGGGCAACAAAGACCAGAGTTATTTGGTGTTGGTCCTTCTGATCAGATGTTCATTGAGGAGGAACATCTCCCAAAATGAAAGGAGAGGCAAACAGATGTTTGTAATAGAAACTAAAATCTCATTGTGACTCCCTCAATATTTCCTATTCGTCTGCATGGCTACAGGGAGAAGGTTTTATATTGTGAGACAGTCACAGCACATGTCAGCCACTTTGACACATAGCAGCTGTGTCAAAGGTTTTTGTGTGCTGCCGTTGTCCGTTTCTAAATCTCTGACATATTCTCACTGACAGATGCGAGAGTAGCTAAATCAACAGGAAACGTTTTTTGGATATATTTACATTCCTGTTATCTCAAGCTTTGATATCATTGCTTTCTCTTTGTTTTTTACACTTTAAAATGTGTTTTTTTCAATCGGGGCCAAACTGACTCTATTGATTTGCTCTTCACTACAGCCTTTGCTTTAATATCTATATACTTTATCATTTGAATACATCAGAAGAAAGGAGAGATAAACAATTTTATATTTTTTGTTTAATTGATATGCTTTCCGATTCTTCTTTTTTAGGTCTTAATTATATTCCAAAATCTAATCAAGCATACTGAATCTGTCCATACACAAACTTTAATTAGATTTAATTTAATTATTAGAACCAGTCTTTAATGAAGACTGCCATGGGGAAAAATCCCAGCATGTAGATATAGGCTTACTTAAATAAAATCATAATGCTATGTTAAATTCAAATGCAAGGGTAGAGGGAGGTTTACTGTGTATATCTTTTTAAATATCTACATGATATACAGAAAAAAACTGTTTATGCACATCTTGTAAACTCATAATTGCTTCCTTGACACTTTGTGGTTTACTGGATGAGCACACATATAAGACTTTTCACACTTAAGCCATAAAAGTGTATCAGTTACAGCATTCATGTTGTCGGTAAGATGTTTAGTTTGTGTTACAGAAATGTGTTTGTGTACTGAGATTTTAAAGTGTAAAATCTTGAATAGCAGTCTGAGAGTTTGTTGTGGCTCTCCTCTAATGATAGCCCCACAAGTGTCTCAGGTCTATGTGCAGTAATAATGCTCCAAACTCAGTTTAGAGGTGTTAATCTGGGTAAGGGGAAACAGTAGAAGGAAATGTCTTGAGTTTTTCTTTGAGAAAATTATAGATGCCCCATGGCCTGAATGCTCCTGGCAAAAAGAAAAACACTAAACCCACAAAGTAAGGAAGGTGACATGGTTTCATGGTTTTCACCGTATGATGAGAAACGGATGCAGTCAGATTGTTCCCTCCGGATATAAACTATTTTAATGCAAATGAACTGTAAACCCAGTTTTCAGGTTTGTGCAGTGTACTGGACGTGTTGAGAAACAAAAAAGAAAGGAGAAAGTGTCCTGAATAATTCAGGCAGATTATAAAGACAGTTTGAAGGCATGCAGAATGAGGGGACTGCACCGCAGGGACAGAAGGAGGGGCTGGAGAAGGAACAGGGGCGACAAAAGTGAAAATGAAAGAGACAGACATAAACGAGAGAGGGGGAGTATGATGTGGAAAATGTGTGAGGGAGAGGACCAGAGAAATAAAGGGACGGTAGAGTGACATTTCCATAGCCGCTGGGCCAGAAAAATATTTTGACAATTGTCTTTTCCAGGCGCCCCTTATGGGGCCAATGGGAATATAGAGGCTGCTTGGACAGGAAGAAACTTCTTCCTCCTTTCTTCCACTTAGAGTTCACTTGGTGCATTGACACTGTAATGTGGATGACATTTTCTCAGCCAGCTTCTTCCAAGCCTCACGGCCATTGGTCCTTTAAGCCTGTTCGCCCATGAGGAGACTCCCACTCCTGAATCTCTGTCTTAGCTCGATGGTTTGCTTGTTTTGCCTCACTAGAACAAAACCTAAACTGCAGAAACCCCACTCAAATGTTCCCAGGTGCTGCTCAGAGGTGTCTGACTGACAGGAGCAAACATGTGGTGCAGAAAAGTGGACCTGGTTGATTTGATACCCATAAAAATAATTGAGTTTTTAAGCTACAATCACTTGTAGTAAATAGCCCCTCTGAAGTTGTTTTTATGCCTTTATAATATGAAAGGGCACTTCCAACTTGAAGCTAAAAAACAAATCAGGTCCTCTGAATGCCTTGAGTAGATGTGAATATTACAAACAAAATGTTCGAGCAAACATAAGTAAACACTTAAAAACAGCTGCGCGCACACTGATGTTTAGTGGTGTAGTTTTCTTATTTTCATGGAGGACTGGCCAGACCTTTAATGAGCATGAAAGATAATTCCAGTAAAGCTACAGCACAGTTTGGGAAAGATTTGAGCAGTTTTATCAGCAACAGTTTCTGGATTTTGTGCAGTTACAGAATGAAAAAGAAGAGTTTCTTATTAGCCCTTATGCACTATCGCTCACATTTCATGAATAATTGTGCCCTAAGTAGACCAGAACAAGCTTTTTCTTTAAGCAATGGTTGCCATGATTTTAGAGAAGCCCTGATGTACAATAGATGAAACAATGTCTAGCTATTCATGTTTCCATTTGGACAATTCACTTAAAGAAAAGGTCACTTTATATATCCTGCAACTCAAAGTCGGCTGTCTGGTTAATGTTTGATCTGATCACCCTGCACCTTTTATAAACCGGCATCCTTCATCTTCAAAGGTGCCGGCAAGATGCGGTGTTATTCTCACTCACTGCAAACAAAGCTGGGAATAAACTGACAGAGTAGCTTTGCACTTTGCACTGTTAGTATTCCTCGTCTTCACTTCTGTAGTCGGCACTCGCCACTTCTTACTGACATGCACACACCTGTAAGACTGCACATGTGAACACACACACACACACACACACACACACACACACACACACACACACACACACACACACACACACACACACACACACACACACACACACACACACACACACACACACACACACACACACACACACACACACACACACAACTTTTTCTTTAGGTCTGAAGCCGCTATAGTTCAAACAGGGGGGAATGGCCTCTCTCTCTCACATCAAGAATTCTCTTTTCGCCGGAGCTCTTATCAGTGTTTATGACTCGTTTTGTAAACCACTGCTAAAAAAAAGTCTCTCATGGTCCAGACGACCAGCTCACTCTTCTGTTTTATATTTTGAGGCCTGTTATATCTCTCATACAGACAGGAACATGACCACTGAGCTAGCACATACTGTAAGAGCAAGGCTGTCGGTACATTATATCAAGTAGCTGTAACCAAACACAGAAGACAGTAATAATGACAAAGTTTCTGCAGCATGATTTGATATCACAGTGCTAGCGCTGCATGTTGAAATGTCTATTTTCTGCCAATGCTCCTGTTGAGTTTATGTCCTGGGAGTGTATATGTTTTCGTGTAAGTCTGTATGTGCATGTGGGGCTATTGTGAGAGGCCAGACACATTTCTCAGTGCTAGTTTTACTTAGAATCTACTGTATGCCAGGTATTTAAACGAGGGGCTGCACAAGCTGCTTTGTTGTCAGGTTAAGGCTGGTAATTTATTCAAAACCCAACAAAGTTTAGTGTTTTTTTTTTACTTCTGAACTGAAAATAGATATAAGAGATTAACTAGTGACAGGAGGTAAATTCTTTCTTGTCCTTGAACCATCGTTTTTGGACCAAAAATAGACCCCAGGCCTCGGTCAAACTGAGTACATCCATTTAGTTTTTTTCAGCATGATAATTGTGACGACTGGCTCCAGAGGGATATCAAATTATTTTATATTAAACAATGAGGATGAAATAAGGCCATTACAATCAAAGGAGTTTTATAAAACTGCTACTTTGAGCACTTATGTAAGCAGAGACCGTACTATCCCAGAAGTGAGATCATTTATAATCGTTATGATTTAGGCTCAAATGGAAGCAATAGATGTGACAAAAATGAATGCAGAATATGTTGAAGCATGGAATATCTTGAAGCTATTAGTGTCGGTGTTTGGCAGCACGTCTTTTGAGCTGGAATTTTGGAGCTAGTTGTTGCTTGTCATGGGGCCTGTTTGAGAAACAATCCAATGTTGGTGGAATTCATTTTTGCACGGATAATAAATTCTGACAGCCCCTTGAAGTTTTAAATGACTTCATATTAAAAAAGTGTCAGAGGACAATATGCAGATATGAAAACAAACACACATGTAATTAAAGGTGTTTATGTCTGTTTGTGCTGAGAAAGAAATGCTAGGAAAGTTGCCATCATATATTATACCAAAAGCTGAATCCAACACACATTTGTAACAGTGTTTTAATGGAGCTATCTGCACGTTGTTTGCTATGAGTTCAAAGTGGAAAAAGTGGATGTCGCACTCCTTTGGGTAATGTGTTCACTTGTATGCAAAGAAACTAAACAGCCTGTGTCTGATGTTTGAATCCTGGTCCTTTGGACAAAGTGCTTCGGCCGCAGTGTTGTTTCATTGCTTTGGCTACAACACATAATGCAACACAGATTCCACTCACAGTGTATGTCCGCATTTTTAACCAATGTGCACGAACACTCGTACCAAAATGGAACCTCGACCTTGCTCTTTAGAAACGGTTTGTTCAGAAGCCACGTTGCCTCAGAAGGAAAGCCATATTGCGTTTCTCCTTTGGCTCCTGGCCTGCGCTCACTTCCTCCTGTCACCCTCGATGGTGCTTGAACCCGCTGTGGCTGGTTTATCACAACATCCAGCCAGGCCAGAAACTCAAATTGTCGTTATCATCATCATTTTACATAATATGATGAGAAATTTCGCTGCTACATTCCTGTGGGTAAGAACATGCTGTGTCTGTGTGTGTGTTTCTTGCATTGAAAAATGTTTCCATTTAGTCTGTGGCACATGCTTCCAGCAGCATCTGGTGATAATTGGTACGGCCAATGAGATCCAAACGGATCTTCTTTTCCCAATTCTTCTTTCCTTCAAACACGAAACTCCTTGTATTAACTGAAACCTGTAGAAGATACACACACTCACACCACACACACACACACACACACACACACACACACACACACACACACACACACACACACACACACACACACACACACACACACACACACACACACACACACACACACACACACACACACACACACACTCACTTCTGTTTATATGTTTTTAAACTGTCAGCTACATTCTCAAGAGAGTAATCTGGGCGTCCAGCACACTAAAGATTTTCAACATTTTGATTAATGTCTTTTAAACCACAGACACAAAGTAGGCTTTCTTTTCTGCGATGACAGCTGCTTCATTATTGTTATTGGACTCTTTGACAGCGCAGAGAGCTCGATCATTGCCGGTCGCCTAAGGTGCAAAAAGTTAAATGCATTAAAATAATTCAATAAAACACTGTTTGAACATGACTAGGATGACTCCCAAACATCTGCAAAAGTGCTGATAGCTGTTGCAAAAAAAGGTGTTTGAAAAACATGATGAGGCTTACGAACAACACACTCACACACACACACACACACACACACACACACACACACACACACACACACACACACACACACACACACTCCACTCCACTCCACTCCACTCCACTCTGTCTCTATTGATACCTGTCTCTGTCGCCTGCTGGTTACATGTTTATATTTGTGAGTGCTTGTGTCAGTTTTTCCATGTGTGTTTCTTCGCCGCTGGGAGGCTTGACATTTTACAGTGTGTCTTTCTGCTGTCGGGCGAAAGAGATTGTGCAAGCATGTGTAAGTGTGTCCTTTAACCTGCATTGTCTGCCAGTGGTAGCTTAGAAAAGCAGTAATTCTGCCCAGGATCTGAGAAGCTATTTAGCGCCTGGGGAAACATCTGTTAATTAATTAATTGGCGACTCGATGCCATAGTGAAAGCTTATCTTATCTGAGGCAGGATCTCTGTGTGCTCTGGGTTTGGCATGAACCACGGGATGTGTGTGTGTGTGTGTGAGTGAGAGAGAGAGAGAGAGAGAGAGAGAGAGAGAGAGAGAGAGAGAGAGAGAGAGAGAGAGAGAGAGAGAGAGAGAGAGAGAGAGAGAGAGAGAGAGAGAGAGAGAGAGAGAGAGATATGTTTGTTTGTAATGGAAAGGATTGGGTCGACTGGGTACCAGATGATTATGGGTAATTAAAACCCACTGCAAACAACATCGGCATGTGTTCACACATTAGACACAAGACACTCCAGTGCCTCACTGACCAAGCTCTATGAATCACAGCCTGACTGTCTCTCAAAAATATCACGCAACCACATTTTACACCACAGTGTAAACGCTGTCCCACAGAGGTGACAGAGGCCAATAATGCAGAATCTGTTCATTTTTTCTGGAAATCCACAGCAAAAAAATCATTGCATAAAACCAAAAGAGCTTTACTTGTTTTTACTCCAAATGGGCTAAAGCTTAAGAACAGAGCTTGTGTTGCGCTAAAGCTTTATCCCCAGAGGAAATGTTTGGAAAAAACACTTATTCTCTTATTGTGAAGGAATAAGAGAGAAAACAGCTTTTTGCTGGAAGAATTGGTATGTAATGAGAGCCTTGTAATTTGCTACAACTTCAGCAGTTTCACTAAAACATTATGTCATGATGAAAAGATACTAGTCAAAATCGAAGCAGTAGAATAAGATATATTTCACACATTCTTCTCTCATGTCAAACTCTGCAGCCTACATTATTAGTAATGCTACTTTACAACGGAGATAAGGATGTATATGCTAATAGCAGCTAAGGTAACCTCAAGCAGACATGAGGAGCGACTAGATGTCCAGACAGCTCACTTTTTTAACTAAACACCTACAGATTTCATTTTTTAAATTACAGTCTCCAGACCCAACCCACATTTTTTTCACATGTGCTGGAGGACTCCCCCGAAGAACTGTGAACAGACATTGTGTTCCCCTTTTAAAACCTCTAGTTTTTTTGCACACGGCCAGCATCACTCAGTCAGGCAGTCATCAGGTCTGAAACACACTGGTAGCATGACCTTGATTCATTGTGGCTACCATACACACTAGAGCAGTCTCACTTGTTAACAGGGGACCATAAAGGGTCCAGTAAACAGGGTAAGAAAACATTGTGAGTGAGTGTCTGAGAGAGAGAAGATGATGTATGCGTATTGGCAGCTTTTTGGAGTAAAAAAAAAAAAAGGTTAGTGTGCGTATGTGAGACCTGATCTCGAGGCCGGGGCCAGCAGCGCTGTAGAGACTCAGAGATGATGACCTCAGCACCTCTGTGTGGCAGCAGGTTACTGCACGGTTACCAAGAGGAGGGCGAGTGTTTGCAGCCAAAGCAAATATATAATATGTGCTGGAGGCAACGACAACGAGTGCAAGAAAGGAAGCAAAACAGAGAGAAAGTGATTTTCAAAGAAGAAAATAACATCAGTCTCCTGCACTATGCCCTGGGCTGTGTCTTGTAATGCAATTTTAATGAGATTAAAGGTAAAATTGATGCATGATGAACTCCTTCTTGTACCTTTAGGTAGGAGCAACGCATCGGAACGAGCACTGAAGCTGGTGCAGCATGTGTTGTTACATTAAACTTAAATTACCCACGCCTGTTCACACTTAAAAAAGAAAGCCTTGGCACTGCTTGTTACAAAGTCTCCTAAATCTCTCTGTCGCTGATAGGGCTGTAACAGTGTCAACAACAACAATACAAAACAGATACTCGCAAAAAACAAAAGAGAGGAGGCTCTTTGCAGCAGCTCTGTGTTTTGATTCAAGGTAAAAGTCCTGGCAAAAGGAAATCTCTGGCAGCAGTTACACTGTTTGCAAAAAGGACCACCTAACACGAGTGTGATCATATCAGGCCCTGAGAAAGGCTCCTCAACACTCATAGATATGGACGATTAATTGCTGGACAACGTTACAGACCCAGACACAGCGGCTTGTTGTGTGGATCAGAGCGCCCCCCTGCTGTCGTCATCTTAGTGGTTAAATATGTATGTTGTAAATATTTAGACCCTACATGTAGATGAAGTTGTTAAGGCTTTTGACGTAGTGATCTTTTAATTGTACGCATTTCCTATACACACTGTCTGTCTTTTTCTCCCTCTCAAACACACACTCACAGTGTGAGAAAAGCACCTGTGACAGATCAAGCTGAGTCAAACAATTTCATTTTGCGTCAGACATGCTCACACGTTGCCAGAAAAAGAACTTGCCCTGGAATTCCTTCTGTGTGTGTGTGTGTGTGTGTGTGTGTGTGTGTGTGTGTGTGTGTGTGTGTGTGTGTGTGTGTGTGTGTGTGTGTGTGTGTGTGTGTGTGTGTGTGTGTGTGTGTGTGTGTGTGTGTGTGTGTGTGTGTGTGTGGATGAATAGCTGACAATGATTTATCACCAACCTCTTTGTCTTTCCCATATAAGTCACGGTGCAGGCTGTGTGTGTGTGTGTGTGTGTGTGTGTGTGTGTGTGTGTGTGTGTGTGTGGCAGCCAACAAGTCCCGGTCGTCATAGAGGCCTTGAAGTCACAGTTGTGTTTGTGTGTGTGTGTGTGTTTGTGTGCGTGTGGGCCTGTGAATGTCTACACACCCAACAGTGATACAGGCAGCTAGACGTCATAAGTCAGCCTTTTATCTTAATTGTAAGGATGGAAGCCTGTTGGCTAAATGAAGCTGCATTTCCAGAGAGCATGTTGACACAAAGAGATCTCAGTCAGCAGAGGTCAGCCCAAGTAGACTGATTTACAATAAACCTGAGGAAATTTTGGTTGAGGTGTGTCATGTCTGATAAAATGAACATAGTCAGAGCTTATTGTCGGAAATCAGATCTCGCAGTATGGGATACTGTTAGTTGTTGGGTCTTGGATGGATTTTCTCAATTGAAGCTTTTTAAAGGTGCTCCACAGACACCTTATTCATGGTGGTGTTGCAGATTCACACAAATAAATTAGGATAACATTCACGTTGGCATTTAAAAAAAAGATTATTGAATAGAGTTTTCGCCTTTTTTAATGATTGTTTTGAGGGAACAGATTTGATCCTGGGCCGCTGCGATAAGGACACATCCTTAGTTAATGGGTCCCCTATCAGGCAAGCTACCAGGGTGCTATTTATTATTTATATTAGGCTAATAATTTAAACCACAGGGGGAACTCTCCACGGCCCCTGTGTTTATGTCACACAGATCCCTTGCTTTAAGTAGCTGACATTTTCTTGAGCGAAAACAACACCAAAGGCTGGCGTATATTTGTTTGGTTGTGTGAAGTGGAATGCAGACTTCTGGGAGGGTACTTAGGGTAAGTTTGTGGGGTCATCTCAATTTGCCAGAGGGTGATCCCGGGTTAATCCGTCACTCATTAGCTCTCAAAGATAAGACTCATAGTGGGGTGAGGGGCTGTGAATCCACACTTTCTCTTTCTTTGCCTCTCTTTCTCTCAGCTACCTCTAATACAAAAACACAGATGCTGTCCTCTTTTCTACAAAAAATGAAATGGAAAAAATCTGATAGGATAAAGCCATGCTCTCTTCTCGTTTGCCCAACACATTCCCCTCTCTATTAACCCCTTTCCCCCTGCTGGCTCTGCTCCCTGCGGGACAATACCGCCAATTAATTAGGCTCGGTGTCCGGCAAAGAGCAGAGGGAAGCTCGGAAAGCGCGGGCCTCAGCTGATTTAGATCCTCTGTAGCAGGCCCATTATAGAGAGAGAGGACAGAGAAAGAGAGAGTAGAGAGACAGAGTGATGGAGGGTGAGCAAGAGAAGGGGAGAGATAAAGACAGAGAGGGGCACTTGACTCAGCATGCTACCAGTAAGTGCTCTTTAAATAGCTTCCACTGCTGCTGCTGGGTGTTGCTGTTGCAGGATGAGGGCTGCCTCTGTACTACTAATATGTGTTGCAGGGGCTCCTCAGCAGCTGTGCACCCCCCCACCCTCCGTCGCGCCTCTAGCAGAATAAGTCATCAAGTTCCCACGTGAGACCCCTCTCTGCTTCTAATAACAAAAGGCCTATATCACTGGACGATGACAAAGCAAACAAACGGACATAATTAGGGGGGACGATAAGGAAATTGTAAGGAAATGGAGTCATTAATGGTAATGTTTGTGTTATGAGATGATAGTTTGTGGCAAAAATTCATTTCCAAATGGGGCCCCTCTGTGTTGTCTTTGAAGCTAAGACCTAAATGTGTACAACACGGGGAGAAAAACTTGGCCTGGGCCTCGCTCCCTCTGTCTATCTCCTGCTCTCTAACCTCGAGAGACACTTGCAGATATTGAAATGATTATATACCAGCATGTCTCCGTAGATATCCAGATGTTGATCTGCTGATAAACCTGGAGAATGCATTTCACCTTCTTTTTGTTCCCCCTTTGAGCTTGTTTTGGTTGTATTTTTCTTCTCGTATTTTCTCCTGTGCAGCCAGGACAGGTCGTTGGCCGGAGATGAAAGTGGAGGTGGAGTGTGAGGGAGGGATAACCGATGGGAAATGATTCTTCTGTCTTCCAGAGTCATATGGACGAAGACAGAAAGAGTAGAGTGAAGAAAGAAGTAGATATATAGATAGCTTCTCTTTCCCTTTGCATCATCTTTCCAGTTTTTGTGGGAGTATTAACTGTAGCTGATGCACACCTTGTTCCTGTCAGTAATTTGTTATTATTATTATTTTTTAATCTGTTTAATATGGCCCTAATCCTCTTCTAAATGTTTGGGAACCTGCAGAATTTGCAGTTCTCAATATGCTCATACAGTTCTGTTTGAACCTAAAATATAATTTCTACTTCAATTATGTTCTTAGCAATATTGTTAGGTCTGGTATGGGAAGTGATGCTGTATGTGAACCGCCAGACACGCATACGGGAGATGGGTCGGTTCAAATCACTTATCTGACCAAGGCCACAATCTTTCACTAACCATAACCAAGTGCTGTAGGTGCTATTTCAGTGCCCTGTGAAAACACACAAATACTTACAATTATTAAGTCTTATTCCTCTTATTCCTGTGCACTTTTTTCCCTATTAATACCAGTACCAACTAATGAGACAAATCAAAGCGTGTCATCATTTGATTAAAGAAAATTGACTCAACATGCCTGTACTAAACAATCCAAATAAGGGTTTAAATGTTAAGTTTTATGAAATTAATTTCTCTTCTAGTAATTGCTCGGTAGGACATTTGTACATCAACTATTTAGGTTTTTAAATTCTGGAAACAAAAATGAGGAATTCCTCAGTTACATAGTTTGACATTTCTTTTCCCTTCGTGCTATTACCAACTTTGATAATAGTTGATAAATGATTTGTGAGACACATATTTAAAAGAAACTGAACATCACTTCGGCAGTTAGTCTTTAAGGCCTGTGGCCTTTGTCCTGCCTCCAGTGACAGCCACTGTTTTATTATCCAGGAACATCGAGCAGCACCGTTTCCACTTTTAGAAAGACAGGATTGGGTTTCTGTGAGGGGTTTCCATAGCAGTGGGCGGGAAATGAAATGAACTCTGAGCCCCAATAACAAACAAGGTCAGTGAACAAATAAAGAAAGACGCGATCACAAACAAAGATAGAGAGAAAAAATAAACAAAAGAGCAGGATTTAAGGAAAAGGAAAACAGCGGTTAGTGTTTGGGTTGCTGCCTCGGCCGCTGACCTCATCGGAAATGACACCTCTCTTGCTTTCGAATTTTAGATGCAGCAGTGTAGATTACCAAACAATTGCCAAGTTGTGAATGCGCTGACAAGAGGGTGTTCGCACAGATGGTAAATATATATTTAAACTAGTGCTTTCAGACACATGCATCCATTAGATTTGAACATTCTTAACAAGATAATCAAGTGGATCTTATCAAATGTGGTGGAAGGACTCTCTTTTGGGGTAATACTTAAATCAGCTGCAAGATGCTTCGACAAAATAACCTGCATTAGGAGGTCGAACTATTTTCTAAAGCCATTTTCATTAGATTAAGTTTAAGTGGCCTATTTGATAATTATAGTCAATTTTCCTGGACCACTGAGCAGCGCAATCATCCTGGAGCTGAGAGTAAACGTCTTGCCAGAGCAAATATTAAGGAATATCTACAGAATCAATAAGACATTGGGGGCAATATTATTCCTGACATAAATTACACGACCACTTACATTTCACTGGAAAGCACAGTGTTCATCAGCTGGGGAGCTCTCAATAGTCTCAGTATTCAGAGGGAAACCTGTAAGACACAGGAAATAGTTGTAGCTTCTTGCTGTATTATATTCCTCCACCAAGAAACTTTTTTCAGTTAAATGTTTTGTTTGTCCACTTAATTATGGCAAGAACTAAAAGCCTGATTTTCATGAAACTTTGTTGAAGTGGGTATGAGTTAAGAAAGAACTTTCCTCATTAGATCTTGTAAGTCTTCTATCAATTATCCGTAAAGTTTCCCCCATGAAGGATGCCTGGATGGCAGTATTCTAGCTCTACAAAATCTGGTTGGTATAGCCTGAACTTTTGGCCCAGCCTAGTCTGAATAAATCCTCATTCGAAACGAGACATGAGACAAATAGAAAGGCGTTCCATCTCCTGCCTTTAATCTTCTATGTGAGAGGGGGCATAAATAAATCCTCCTTGTTTCCCTCTCTTGGAGATGAGCTTCACAGTCTTTCTATTCAGAAACTGCAGCTTACTTCCTGTTTGCTTTTCTTTCCACCAAATAAACTCTTTCTTTGTTCCTTCTTTATAAGTTTAAACTTGTGCTTGCTATTATCTTTGAAATAAGGACCATTGTCTTTTGTCACGTTATTATGCCAAAATGGTGCTTTCATTGCAATTCGCAGAGTTACTCTCCGTGTGTCAGCCGTGTGCTTGCTCTGGCAAAGACCAGTCCTTCCCTTGCTAATTGCCTTCTACCGATGACTAAATTACAATAAGGTTTTGGATTTCTGGATCAGAGGGGTCTCTTTTCCTCCTTCTCCACTTCCCCAACTGTATCCTTCCTGCCTGAGTCATAAGTGTCAAATTTGGTTACAGAAGAGATGAAGTGCTGGGATTTTTTTGTTAGAAAACAGTTTCCCTGACCTTGAAGGGCTACTGTTCCAACATTGCAATTAGAGCAGTCGCTGTATGTAAATGTGTGTGTACAGTGTATGCAGTGTGTGTGTGTACCAGTGTGCATGCTTGCTTGTGTGCATGAGGGCCTAATTCGTAGTGAGCAGTAGGCACCATGCCACAGCAGAGGAGTGCAGTGAATGTGGTTCTGGAGCCAGTACAGTAAAAACATCTCCGCCATCAGTGTCAGAAACAATCTGCATAGACCAAACCAGCTGCCACACTGCCCTAATGCGCATAAACCTGTCTGCTGCGGCTTCTGCGGGATGGCAGCGCACTCTTGTTTATACCACTATCATGAACCCCATCTAACTAGCTTCTTTTGAAAGAAAGCTGCTTACTATACTAATAATAAAATGTGTTGAGCTAAAGAAAATGCAGACAGTAAAGTAAAAAAAAATCTGAAAAAATAACCTAGAAATTGCAAGATATTTCATGTTTTTTTATTTTCTGAACTTTACTGACCAAATCGTCAAATAAAGACTCTTTGTATTTATTGCAAGTATTTATGTTTTTTTTCTGTTATCCTGATTGATAATCACATAATGTTTTGGAATTGTTTTCAATTTTTTCAAATAATTGCAGATTTATTATTAAAACAACTAGATTTTTCTTCCATTCCATTAATGGATAAAAAGTGAAAAGAGATATTTTAGGTGATTTATCTCCTGGTTGATCAACTCACTGAGCAGAAGGATGAACAATAACTGTGTGAATATGTTTGATTTACATTTACAGCTTCACATTCAAGGGTTATAACTCATGATAACTGAGCGTGAAACACCGCTTCAACACTTCTTTATAAAGAGCAAAGACAACACATGTCATAGGAGCGATGCATATGCATGTGCACACTCACTATATTTTGTCCTTATGATCCTCTCCTTCTCTTTAAAATGTGCTGCACTGTTTGGCCTCTTTGCTCCCCAGCTCTTATTATAATGCACTCACTTTTCCCACAGTTTCACAAATAATTATAACTATTTTAAACTCGTCAGTGTTTGGTTCCATTGAGTTGGAGAGGTCATAAAAGGAAAAAAAAAAATGCTGATTATTTCTCATTAATCATACTCTGCAGCATTGAACTGCAGAGTTGGTGTTGTCACTCAGTGGTGTCAATCACAGTCTAAAGCTGTGGGTTGTTACTCAGGCTTGTCCTGGCCAAGTAATGTGCCCAGGTCATTTTTTTTGTTGTATTCTGTAGTGTCCTGGCACAAGTTTTTCTGCCGTGGCCTGGCAAAAATATGTTTCTATTAAGCTCATCTCCACATGCAGCTTCACGCTTGAGCTGTGACAGATACATCGCCTGCTGCTGACTTCACACTGCATTTGTGAAAAAAGCATCTAAACTAGGCAGATTTTAAAGCGTAGAACATGGGTAGATGAAAACAGCGGCAAATGATTTCCCCCCTGCCCGTACACACAGTGCTCTCACATTGAGGGGTTTAAAAAAAGGTTAAGGTTTAAGAGCGTGTCGTTTTAAAAATGGATGACGGGAGGGGAAAATAAAAAGAGAAAAGTAAATGTGTCACAGGAATGAAGGAACTGTTGGGCTGTGGGGTTTCAGATATATGGGTTTCAGCAGCTTCCTGCTCATTCCCTCTGGAAAAGAGTGCACACACATTTCTTTAAGTACACTTCCCTCATCATTCCCTCACATGCTACTGTCTCTAAGGCCGGATGCAGCAGAGAAGTGCAACATGTACCAAGGTGATTAGAGACTGCAGGTTTTGATTTGTCTTGGCTGAGACACTTTAAATGTCTCTCTGATTGCACGCTTTGACGACCTAGCCTCTGTTTACATTATCGTTTATAGAGCTGGATAATCATGCACTGTGCCTTTAGTACACAAGTGGTGTTTCTGTCATTTTTCAAATTTGTATTTATCCAGGATTTAATTTTTCTTAAATCTATATAAGGTGCACAGTACAGTTTGTCTTCCACTGTGTGGATTCAAGTCGTCCTCTGTTTCATTATCTATTTGTTCAATGGGTCATTTCAACCTGCTTTAAAATCCTGAAATACTTTCAGACAGAGCTACTAGGATGATTTTCATTGCAATGTGGTCTCAAGCCAAACCAGTCCCCCAACAGTGTTAATAGTAATTGGCAGGCTGTAAAAGAGCTACAAAAGGTCAGGCAGCTAAGTAGTGGAACTTCAACTCATTGTGAGTTTCACCAGAAGGGTGAAAAAGGGAAAGAGCAGGAAGATGAGCTTTTTTATTTTTATGTAGTTGAGATTTAATTATATTCTGTTCCATCTCGTCACTCCTCAATCCCTTTTTGTCGCTTTATTAACTGGTGTTGCAGTTAATTCTTCTCTCCTTTCTCTTTGACTGCACAACTGAAGCCTTTTTTCATGGCTTATACATTTTAAAGAGATATTTCTCTCACCAGTCTACCACTCACTAATGACATCTGCAGCAGGGAAGCCCCGGGTTTACCCAGGGGAAAAAGGAAGAGAGGAGGAGGAGGAGGGTCACAGCCAATTTTTGGAGGAGTGGTAACTTAGTAATGGGGACTTGACGAAGGAATGTAGGGGGTGTGTGTGTGAAGGTCAAAGGTTTCCCACCTGCTTAGCATGGCCACAGTGCTGTGGTTGCTAATGAGCCCACAATAAAATGGTGTCGAGCATAGCTTAATTTAAGCATTTACAGCCCAGTGAGGTGAAGCAACAGTGTTTCTGTGGATGCATCCTGATGTATTTTTTCCACTATAGAGAACTTTTAGGAACAATGATAAAAAGGTAAACTGAAAGAAGTATTGTATGTTTATTTGGAATTGTGTGGTATTTATTTTTTGAATTTTTACACACTTGGAGAATCATTTTAACCTAAAACTTGACAAAATAATCTTTCAGTCTACTCAGTACCTGATCTCCTTCACCAGATACATTCTCGTACATTTTTCTTTGCACTTGTCCACTTTTTTTGTTAATCTTGGCTTCAATCAATAGAATCAACAGCATATCCTAATTATACTTTTTAAGACAACATGGTTGATGATGAAGTGAACATTTAAATCTTAAGCACCCCCATACGCCCAGAGGAAGACCATGTGAGTTGATATAAAGCTCTAGAAAAGGATAGGAACTTTGGAAAACATGGAGCTGATAGTGAGAAATGTCCAGAAAACTACCTGTGTCATTAATTTTCGTCATATTTTTGACACTTCCAAGAAGATTGAGTCTAGATCAGTTAATGCATTTTATTTGGGAGTGGAAACCATAAATGTTTACGCACTAGAAAGAAATCCAAGTGAGCATTCCGATCTCATCCCTAATCCAAGACTCATCTGCTTATCCTCAAGGCTGACTCAGTTCAATATGGGAAAACTTTCCAAAGCAAGGTAGGGAGCGCCTCCTCCCACAGGGCTCTTCTTCAGATACTGCTGGTTTGTAGAAAAAAAAGCAGAAGAAATGAGCCATACTGATGGTTGATAAAGATATCCAGTGTCTTCACGAATGAGGAAACGCTCTCCGCCTTTTTCCTGCCTGAAGGGCCAAATTAACTCATCTAATCTTCTAATCATCTAATCTTCAAACACTGTTTATTTTTCTCAGTCTCACGGCCGCCAATCAGTGTTGGCCGACTGCATTCAGCTATAATACAACGGGTTTAAAATCTTTAGGTTACATTGTCGGAGCAGAGTGATTGCCTTAATTGCAGAGGCTGTGGGATTAGTATGAATCACAGTTATGGAGGAGCATGAGTTAGCCCAGTGTAAGCTTTGTCTCATTGTCTAGCACTGACAGCAGCGGCCCATCCCTGTCAGCCTGGAGGCCAGCAATGCACAAGACAACCTGCAAGGAGTTATGTGAACCCTAAACACTATGGATCTGCTAGTCCCATAGAAACCAAACTCGCCAAGTAAATAGACTGGAGGTGATGTCTGACATGAGCAGAGAGAGCGCTTGTTTAGGGAACATTTGGAGATCTGTCTCGCGTGTTTCCGATGCGCGTCCTCTCCGTGTTTGTGGAAGTGTGAAGCTCTAGGCAGAGGAGACAGGCTTAGGTAATGGCTGGAAGTAAAACAATAGAGAGCAAAAACCTTATTATACTTGGCTTTGAAAGCCAGGTTGATGGCAGGGAGCTGGGCTGCGGTTTCAAACCATTGCAAAATTGATTCACAGCTAATACTCGGAGGAGGAGTCTCAAAACATTCACACTGTGATTATCAGATCAGACGCTGATGTCAGAGAAACATCAGACACTTGTTTCAGTAATCCTCCTTTACTTTGAAAGGAAACATTGCTTGATCAGTCAAACACAATACATTTAAACACCATTCCCACTGATAGCCCTTCAATACAAACCAAACGTTGCCAAGTGAAAGCAGAGCTTTTTGCTCTTCCTGTTGAGGAAACTGTGAATCCAGTTAGTTCCAATCATCCTCCCGCTCAGAAGAATCTTTTGCTATCGTGCCACTGCATCCGTTCACACACGAGGTTCCTGACTATCGAGGTGATGAATCTTTGCCAACGCTGTCAGCTCAAGTTGTTTAGACACTTATGTGTAATAGAAATGTACAAGACGCATTCAGTGTCTGGCAAACTATCCTGTTATTTTGTATTATGTTGTCACACAGCGAAGCGTTGTTTGGACTTAAGTTTGCACGGATGCTGCTCCGAGCATCACATCGCTCCTAAAGCTGTCAGTCCCTCACGCTATTAAGACAGCTGCTCTTAGTGGGTATTGTTCAGTGGGGAGCTGTGGGGACCTGACAGGCCTGAGGAATCTTTTTTCACCCTAAAGGGCCTTTCAATGCTATAGCCCTGAATAGGACCTGCCATTGTCATCCTCCACCCATGGCATTTTTATGGCATAGCTGACATACACAAAACACACTCTCGTCAGCCCCTGCGTGGCTCCAGCCGGGATCCCTTTATTCCTGCACTGTATGTCAGCTGGTATTTTCTCATAGACACAAATTGGAGGAGATCTTTCCAGGCAGGGCCACTTTATCTTGGAATTACTCACGCAAACACTCACATGGAGAAACACACTCTGAGAGCGATGGACGCACAAATGAAGACAGATGGGAAGAGAGGATCTCTCTCACGCAGGTGCACATGCTTTCACACACACACACACACACACACACACACACACACACACACACACACACACACACACACACACACACACACACACACACACACACACACACACACACACACACACACAAACACACACACACACCTTTTCACACACACACACTGCTCTACACACTCCACTCAGACAAAAGACCCTTGATTACTCAGCAAGTGGATGCATCACTGATCACAGGCCGTCCCTTTTACAAACTGGCCTATTATGCGTTCTCAGCGTGGGGTGGAAGTGTTGCAGGGGCCCGAGGCAGTGTGTTTGAGAAGGGCTAAAGGACTTTGTGTGTGTGTGTGTGTGTGTGTGTGTGTGTGTGTGTGTGTGTGTGTGTGTGTGTGTGTGTGTGTGTGTGTGTGTGTGTGTGTGTGTGTGTGTGTGTGTGTGTGTGTGTGTGTGTGTGTGTGTGTGTGTGTGTGTACATGCACTAAGGCTGAGAAGTGCTCCCATGCTGCGCTGCCTAACGAGAGGGCAGGTCAGCCATTAAATGGGCACTAATGCGGGAAATTGGAGGCCATTAGGCCTTTCTTTGTTGTTGTGCCTCTGTGTGGCTAGTTAGACTCTTGAAAAAGGAAAGGCCTTATTAGCCCCCACATGAAGACAGAGAGTGAATATATGGGCCATTTAGCTCAGCATGGAGCAGGCTGGCCTGCTGCTGGAGGCTGCTGCACAGTGTAAGGCCGTGTGCTCATGAATGTAATGTACAGCTGATGGTGTTAATGTGTCCAAGGCTTTACAATCAAATTAGGGAGTTTCATTTGTCTGTTAAAGTTTGCAGGCTTTATTTGTGATCAAACGTACTAGATAAACAGTTTCAGCCAGCTTTACGTTAATTCCATGTATTCTACGTACGTTCCACATTTTATTCTTCTGTAAGATTTCTCAATTTTCCCCAATAAAATCGAAAAAAGGGATGAATAATATTAAAAGTATTACTATTTCAACAACAAAAAAATTAAATACTATGCTTTAACTTTAAATGGCAATATACTGTAGACCACTGTTATTTTATGGCTTCTTTCAAGTTGTCCTCGTAAGTTGCTTAGACATTTAAACAGGAAAATAAAAGCAGAGATCTTAGTAATTACAATTATACACACTATTAAATCACAAAAACCAGAAACATATATCTTCAATACATATTAAAAAAGGCAGGCAATCACTCACATTTGATGAATGCCTGTATAGTAGTTCATTCAGGCTAATTGACCATTTATTTTTCAGTACTTTATAAAAAAGATTTCCATTTATATATTATTTTGTGCATTCACTTCATCATGAGTGATTGTTCTCACACTTTTCGCATACTTTCTTTAAGGAGATACTGTATATGAAATTGCACACTGCTCTGCTGGTGTTTACTTTTCCGTCTACTGTATATCCATTGCTTAACACTAACCTTCGCTCCACTGCTAATAGCTTCATGAGGGATCCCTGCTTGCACCGAAGCGCGGCGGTTCTCACAGTTCTGTAATTGCGGCGGTCGGTTAATCAGACTTCATTTTATCACCCACTGAGAAAACATGCGCCGCAGACTCTGCATGCAGTGGGAATTGCATAATTTCAATACATTTGAGAAAACATGGGAGTGTTAAATTATGAAATATAGAAAGGAGAAATAGATAAACAGCATGACTGATGTGAAAAAAAGGTCAGAAAAGTGTAAAGTCTTTTTTTATTGCAGACTGGAATCTGTCCACTGGAAATCAGTCCTCAACACATATTTATTCAGCTTTTGATAACCCTGCAGGACTTATGAATATTCTGTATGACTTCATCTCAATTAGCCAAGTCTCCTCTTGTCGAGGCCTTGGATTTAACAAGCAGCAGGCTGATCTCTTCCCCTTCTTCTGTCCACCTCATCTTTTCTTTCTCCACCTTTTTTCCATCCTTATCACGCTTTATATTTTTCTCACTCTCTCTCTCATCATGGTACAGTGTTTCTGTGAAGCAAACTGCCTATTAAAAACACAGCGGCTGTGAAACATGGCCTTCTTTGGGAGCAGCTGAGATCCAGAGTTTAGTCGGGGTCATTAGAGAGCGAGTCAAGGGGGCTAGAGAGCTCACTGGGGGCTAAAGTGCTGCGACTAATTGGCTGCAATAAAGGAATTAAATTAGCCAGATATAATCTCTGCAGTGGGCTTCATCCTCCTTTCCCTTCCCTTTTCCCTTTTTCCCCACTCTCTCACACCTCTCAGTCCATCACCCCATAGTTTCATGGCATTCCCAGGGTGCTCCACAATATACACTCTGACCATTGTTGACCTTAAACTCCCCACACACTTCATACATCCTCCACGACACCGGCATAATCACTCTCTCCCAGCTTTCCTCTGTTGGCTCTCTGAATTTATCTGGGTTTCTGCAGAGATGCGGTGATGAAAATAAAAATTCTTCCATAATCTTTTGTAAAAGCAATGTTGATAATCTGAAAGGGGTACATTAGTTAAAGATGACAGTCTTTTATCCACCTCAGAAAAAGCTCACATCATGCGAACAACATCTTGTTCTTTTTAAAAATGACAAATCCCTTAATTTGTTATAATGGTCTTGAAATATTTTTTTTTAAATAGCTGTCATAACAGTCCTATTTTTATTTGATTTGGTTTGACTACATATTCTTCTTTCTGTGTCTTTGTATGCACCACATATACAAAAGCAAATTCCTTCCTATGTGTAAACCTACTTGGTAATAAAACCGATTCTGATTCTGTTGTTTCAACCTGTTTAAGAATAAATATCTTTCTCTTTTTTCAACCAAAAACGTTTTGATTAAATTTGCAGAAAAAAAGCAGTTTGTTTTTATCACCGCTAGGTCAATGTTTTGTGTCCTGTTCATCCTGATTTTATAAACGTATCTTCGATAATACAAACTTATTTGTGTAATTAAATCTTGTTTATACAGTCTGTGGTTATCTTCAGATGAAATGCAACAAATCTGTAGTGACAGCATTTGAGAAAGAGCACACATTTCCTGTGTCTGCAAGAGGATAATTTTACAGCAATTTCACATATTGTGTCAACAACTTATGAAAGACAAGTTATTTGCTTATTTAAAAGGATTAATTGAGCTGGTAATGGTGAATGACGTTTATATGTAGCCATAATTGCATCTAAAAAAAAATGTCGAACCCACAACACTGAGTAGAACGCTCCATCTATCATCTCAATGCCTCAATTAGCTCTGATTTTATTTGGAAAGTCCCACCTTTATTAGTGTCTGGATAAAAGCCTGTATTGTTCTAAATTATAAGAGGCTAAATAAACAGTTGGCATAAAACAGATTTGTTGGCTGATTTAACTGATAGCTAAATATACCATGATTACAGAGAGAGCATAAATATATGTTATTTCACATCACTCTGTGTTTTGGTTCAGCAGTTATTACGGAGGCATTTAAAAAAAGTCAAATTCCTGAGTTGTTTTTGGAGAAACAGTCATTATCGGCAATAGACGATCATAGTGAAATTCCACTGCGGTGAATCACATCGTCTTTATGGTGCGGTCCGACATCACTCTAACAAGAGACACTACAGTCAGCTGTCACCGGCAGAGTGTTTTTAAATCAATCCTCCCTCAGAAAGTATCAACACTTTAATAATCCGGCTGCAAAATGATTGTTTGTGTTGTCTGCACTCAAGAAGAAATCCCAGACATTAAAGGATAATACCTGGGTTTTTCTGTCACTTCATGCCAATTTTTATTTGTCATCCCTCCACCTAATGTTACATTTTTCCGGCTGCTTTTAGTTTATAGTCAACTATGTCTGAACTCATTAACCTCAATTCATCCTTTTAACATTTTGAAAGAAAGGAAAACTTTCATGATATATAATATATATTGCATTTTGCTTAGAATATATTTCTAAAATACGTTATATTTTTGAAATAATATCACTACTTTTACTTAAGAATATAATCTCCCATGGGTGCCCTTAAATAACTTGATACCTTCAGGAAGTAATGAGTCTTTTGCACAACTTTGTGGCTTGACAAAAGTTTATACTATATTTATACATCATTTTTTTAAAGGTGAAAATTACCCACCTTTTAATACCTGTGTCTGTTCAGTGCTTCACAAAGGAGATCACCTGTATGTAGTACCACGATTTGACTGGACTGTGACGTAGTTGGGTGCAACGAAGAACTTGATTCTGGATAAAACACAGCACATTTCAGAAAAGGAATTTTGTTAGTCAAGACTGCAAAACCACCAAAAAATCCTTACAACCGAACCTCAGTGACTTCTTAGAATTGTGTTTGTAGATTGCATATCGCCTGTGCTACTGACACGATCATGCACATTGGTTGGATTTCTATAATGGATCCGCATGGGGTTATTCCTTACCTAATGTTTGTCAATTTCAAGCAACAAACCAACCAAACTAGTCCCGCATGTGAGATATATTTCACTATCAACTCCCCCAGAGAGAGAAAGAGAGAGCGAGCAAGAACTCAAGGCTAAAGAGCCAGAATGCAGCTCACCAGCCTAGTACTACTGTGTGTGTGTGTGTGTGTGTGTGTGTGTGTGTGTGTGTGTGTGTGTGTGTGTGTGTGTGTGTGTGTGTGTGTGTGTGTGTGTGTGTGTGTGTGTGTGTGTGTGTGTGTGTGTGTGTGTGTGTGTGTGTGTGTGTGTGTGTGTGTGTGTGTGTGTGTGTGTGTGTGTGTGTGTGTGTTTTTATATGAGGGGATTGGGGGTGGGGTTTTTCAGACATCCATAATTTAATTTCATGCACCATACACTACAGGGGTGTATCAAGCTGTTCCAGATATTTTGGGGCACAGTTTTTTCAAAACATTTAAAATAAGTCATAGTGAGTTCTACTTCTTTAACCGTTCTCTCTCTCAGAGGGCGCTCAATATTTTTTTCATTTTGTCCTGAGGGGTTTTCAGAAGTTAATCTGATTACTTTTTGGGGCGCCCATAGGATTAAAAGTAAACTGTCCGTGTGTAGACTCCGCTTGGTGTTTGTTTAAAAGCAGAATAGCAGAGCTCCTGCAGCTCCCCTGCTCGCGGGCGGCGGTGTTGGGTTATGGTTCTTCGTCCTGTTAGGGTGAGCGGTGGAGGTAACGGCGGTGGGGGGGCTGACATCTCTTGCTAGCTGTGGAAAAAGGGCTGCAAAATATTTGTCAGAGCCTGTGACCTCCAAAGACCTAAAAAAAGAGCAGACATTTCTATTTGAAAGGAATGTTGAAGACAGTCTGAGTGTGGATACTTGTATCTAAAAATGTCTGAATTGTTAGAATAATACAATGAGCTTTCCCTTTTCAATTATTTGTTTCTACATTTCGGGCCTTTACTTTAGGTGTAGTGAACAGCCAGCTACAACAAATCCAGCATGTGGATTTAGAGTAAAAGTGGCAGAGATCAGTTGCCTGAGTGTCTCTTTAGAACAAATTGAGGCTGTGACCGACATCACTCAATTACTCGGCTTATCGTAAGTACGATGAGCTTAACCTCAACCTCCAGCTCTGTTGCTAGAATTTACTCTCTAATTGGCCGAGGGAAGGCCGCATCTGTGCTGCTACGAGACTGAGGTCAGTTGATAGATGCTGGGAAACTAATTAGCGAACTTTTTCAAAACACACTAAGATCCTGCTCTGAGGCCCCATGTTTCCTAGGATGAGCGGAAAACCATAACACAAGATAACCAGATCAGCTTCCTGTGAGATTCTGCAGTAGGTTAAGAAAGCTGTGAGACTCTATTGCAGCTTTTGTCATTTCAGACAGTGGTGGTGCACTTTACAGGAGGTGTTGAAAAGCTTTGGGTAAGCTTAGCTTTATCCAGCTAATTCAATTACTCTTGTTTTAAAGGTATCAGTTCACACTTCTTTTTACTGCTCACCTGGGGGGCGGTTACAGACTCGCTAATCCAGCCTGAAGCAGTTAACCTGATTGAAAACAGAACAAACATTTTAAGGTGTCCTACTATGATGATCTACTCTTTGTTGTCAATAGTTATCAGAAATAAATCCAGAAGATTATGGTTTTGTTACTGAAATTCTGATAAATAAACATTTAGAGGTATTTACTTCCTTTTTTTCCCCCTAGTTCTTTGTTGTTCAACACATATGCAATGTAGTGCAATTCAAAGTGAACTATAAAAACAAACCTTCAGTTAAAGTACACCTGGTGCTAGTGTGTGTTTTGTGCCTGAATGGAAGCAGTAGCTTTTGTTTGCTGTGTGTGAGCTGATTGCTCCGCTGAAATGAACTACAGCTTAGCTTTTGTGTCTCCTCTGAAGGCCGGAAACCCTGATTCCTGCAGGTTTTGTCCGCTTCTCTTTCTCTCCGAAACCAATATAGTGCATTTTGTTGAATCAGATAAAAAAAAAAGCCTCATATGTTAAGTTTCTGTCATTTTAGAGGTGGATTAGTTTTAACGAAACACCCTGTTCCATTTTAGCCTATAGAATAGAGGGCACCAGGAATGACCTCACCATGCTCATGACTGACATGTTTAACGTCAGAGTGGTCCAGTTTCATTGAGAATTAACTCCAAAGGAAGAAAAATCTTCAGCTACTGTTACAGTATAAATGCATTATGCTAATTCTCTACTGCTGTATTAAGCATTTTATGGTAAACAAAAGGATGTAGGGCCGTCTTTTCGATTTGGAAAGTCAAACTGACAGAAATCTTTCCAAGAGCAAATTTATCACAGACGCTTTATTCTTGATGAAAATTTGTAAAATACTAAAATTCCGCATAAGATTAAAAAAATTAAAAACGTTTCATAAACTCTACACATAATTGAATCAACAAACACATACTGATAATTGTTAGCATTATGGTAGGGCTGAATATTCATTATGCATTATTAAATCATGCTAAATAGATGAATAGCATAGCAAACAAAGACTTTTTGAAGGAAAAGGTTGAGACCATGTGTCACTCTTTGCCTGATGGGGAATTATGAAAGGCAACAGGTAACCACCTGAGTGGATAACATTGAAATGTCGGAATGACAAGCAGTAGTTTGTAGGAACGCCTCAGGAAACCACATACGCCCAGACGAGGCACATATTACCTTACAAATCCTCAACTGTTTTTTATCAAATGCAATTTAATTTGGAAAAAAGCTTTGATGATGCAATTTTGTAGAACTGTCTGTGATACACTTGAAATTGTGCCAACAATAAAACATTCTAAAGATATTTTCAATGAGTAAGAGGTATTGTGTGAACAAGCTTACATTACACCCTGTGTCAGTGAGTTTAGATAAAGTGCTTCTTACTTGTCCCCATTATCTGACATAATACCTCATGAAGCACAATACCATCAAACACAATGTGGCTCTCTGCCCCACACCTCCACATCCAGCTCGTCTCTTCTTCAATATCCAACATGCCTCCAAGGCAAACAGCATTTTTCTCACAGGGACAGTGTAGTCCAGCTAGGACTCCCCTCTCTTCATTTAGGAAGGGTGTGAAACAATCTGTATGGTGAATAAGAGACGTGCCTGCAGGTCTGATAGCATGCACTGATCCTCCACCGGCTGATCCCTGTTACCTGCAGGCAAGCGCAGCGATAACTTTTACTAAGGGCGACCTAATCCACCCACAGCCAGCTCAGTGACACAGATCATTTCAGAGCTGTCTGAACCGGGGAACAACTTTATTATTAAGTGATATGGCTAAAATAAATTCCAATTGAATCACAAAATATCTTTAAATTAAAGATAATATGCACTTTTATTCCTCTACCTCCTTTCAACATTTTTGGTGAGACACACACAGTTGGGTTATGGCTATCAGTGGGCTAGAGGGGTTTTCCAGAAGGAGAGAAGCTCTGCTGTCTGAAAGGCTAAAAATATACACAAATGTAAATCGATCCTAAGACAACAATGGAAACAACAGATCTGTGTCACTCTAAGAAAAAGGACAGCTATAGATCCAGTCAGGCGATCCATGGCACAGGAGAGTAAAAGTCTATTCAAGTTGTAGCACATCATATTTTTCCATAAAATGTTATGGAAATATCATCTTCTTGTGTCTCAGTGGAATCAAAAGTCATGTTATTTGCATTGCAGTCATTTCCCTCTGAGGCTTAAGGCCATCTGAAGCAGGGAGGGAGAACAAGCAGAGACATCTCACTAATTAAACCCCTGCCGTCCTGCAGGAAACACAGCAAGCCAAGTCACTACTGATAAGGCTCAGCGCTGCTAATATGTGTGGGGGTACTGTATTTGCATTTAGAAAATATATTGTAATGAGGTCCTTGCAGTGGAGCGTAGGAGTCTCGGGGGACCTAAACAGACCGACACATGCAGGAAAACACACAGAAAAACTCAGGAGTGAAAAGGTAGAGGGAAGTAAGAGTTCCTCTAAAATCATGTGCAGTTGATGGAAAAGGTTGTGCAGAAAAAACATAGGGACCCCAGATAACCCCCAAATACAAACGTACACACACATACAGTACGGCAAACTGTATCAGAAGTGTTGCTGTAAATAATGCATGAATACGTCTGTGGTGGTGGTGGTGGTGGAGGACCGGTGACAGCCAGCCCTAATGAAGTTGGGCATGTCTGCTTCACTCCGCTGCCAGAGAGTCATGAATAAACATCAGCCGGCTAATTAAACTCAGCGCTGGCAACTGTACTCATCAGTAAACAAGCGGCAGCAAGGGGGTCTCACACATGCTCACAGGGATTTGCAAGGAGGGGAGGAATGGTAATACCAGGCCTTCCCTTTATGTTCAGTACAGTTTGGACTCTGGAGAGCAGGCGAAGACCTTCAGGAGAAATACCAGAGATTGAAAGAGTGATGAGTAGATGATTTAGAAAGGGACAGAAAAAAAGACATCTGGAGAGCGGTAGAAAAATGAAGCAGTGTTTGACCTCATCCATGGTGGCTCTGCCTCCAGACAGAATTGAGTGTTGTAAAAATAAAAGATCCTGGAAGTGACAATCCTGTATTATGGCCACAGAAAATTCATAGTTCTGGCACATGTCTACACAAATATTGAGATTTTATGCTTTCCACTCTTTTGTATCTTATTGAACTTTATATATTTAGACATTCTTTGGAAAAGACATCAACTTGGAATGGGATGGACATTTCTGACATTTTTTTCCACATTTTATAGACCAAGCAATTAATGGGAAGCAGATTTTTTTTTTTTTTATGAGAATAATTAGTTACAGCTCTGCTCATAAGTGAAACCCTTCATGACCTATACAACTTCAAATAAACATAAAACGTGTAAATATGATCAGCATCAATGGACTTAATCCTTATGCGTGCTAATTCAACCTTTTCATTGTTTCCTCCACAGCCTGTAACTGTAACCTTCACGCCCGAAGGTGCCGGTTCAACATGGAGCTGTACAAGCTGTCGGGCAGGAAGAGCGGAGGAGTCTGCCTCAACTGTCGCCACAACACAGCTGGACGCCACTGCCACTACTGCAAGGAGGGCTACTACAGAGACCTGTCCAAACCTATCTCACACAGGAAGGCCTGCAAAGGTACAGTGCTCTTCTGGTTTCTCCTCTGGCTGGGGAAAGATTTCAACATACCAGATTTAATAAAGAAGTTTTAAAAATCGCCCTTCACCGTTGCATCACAAAAATTCACCAGGACATACATAGAAACACTTGCACACTTCATACGACTAAGATGATTTAGGTTTGAGAGGAAACAGTTTAAGATGTATTACAGGAAGTGGGGGAAGCCTGCAGTCTTTCCATTCCTGAGCATGTCTCACCCTCGTCTCCCTCTGTCAGCGGAGATGAGTTGGGGGGTCTGTTGGGATTGTGGAGGTTGTGGCGGTATGGGAGGGTTGGGCTGGGTGTTCCCTCATCGACAGTTGAGTTATTTGGCTTCATTTCGGGCGGGGGGAAGGGGAGGTAAGGGGATGACAGGACAAGCAAAACAAACAGAGCTGAGGTGTGAAGTGATCCCCGCTGCAGGTCAAAGTCGAAGGAGAACCCAGGAAGATCGCTGGTGGAAGGGCTGCAGGATGCAAAAGAAAGGAAAAGGTGGGGGTGGGGATGGTAAAGCCAAACTCAGGTTGAGAGGGGGAGCAAGAGAGTGAAAGATGGGAAGTAGGGTGAGGAGAAGAGGAAGAGAGGACAAGCAGGACACACCCCCACGCAGGTGTGCTCGCTACTCAGCGCTGGATGAATCGCCTGCCATCAGCCCTCACCAAAGCTAATAAGGGTCAAAGAAAAAGGAGGAGGAGGAGGAGGAAGAGGAGGGGTGATTGAAAAGAGAGAGGGTATATTTTCTCACCTCTCCTATTGCTGCAGGGAAAGATAACAGGAGCTGAATCCCTGTGCAAACAAGCCCAGAGACACCTCAGAGTCGCTCCAAATAGATACAGCTCTCACACACACACACACACACACACACACACACACACACACACACACACACACACACACACACACACACACACACACACACACACACACACACACACACACAGAATAACATGCATACTTGTTTGAGGGTTCAGAGCGCTGACTTCCAAAGGGGAAATATTAGCTGCCTGCTGACAGTTTAAGCCAGAGTTTTCTCACATCATTCAGCAGGGAGTAAATAAATAAACTGACCAATCAGTCAGTTTGACAGGAGGCATGTCTGAAGAGTATCTGCAGAAGAATCTGATGTTCAGAGTCAATGATGTGTGAAGTTACATGTTTATCTAATCACAACATTTTATTCCGCTGATAAAATAAAAGAGTTGAACCTTTTCCCTTTGCAGATAGTGCTTTTGCCACGATGGCACGCTTCATGCTTCTGTAACATAACATTTATCAACCAAGGTTAAAAAATGTCGGACGTGTTGCATTAAATTCCTGACATCCAGCGACCATATCAAGCACGTTTCATTCTCTGCATGGACACAAATTCATAACAAAGCTCTCTGACTAATGCATCCATTTTATTCTCCCCTCCAGCCGCTCATGAGCGATATCCTTAAACTGACATTAACACCTTCCGTGGCTTTGGGCCCATTCTCCTGTCGAGCAGGAATGCAAACACACATTCATCACGACGGGACGTTGTGTATCATTAACCCCTATCCTCTGCTGTGTCTACCTGGCTGGCTAATTGTGGGGATTTAACCCCCTTTTTTTCTATTGTTTTTACATCCCTTCTCATGTTTCAGAGACTTGATTCTTTCAGCATCCCATAACTCACTTTCATGGGGGTTTGTTTCTCGTAACAGAAAAGTAACATGCCTGCTGTGCATTTCACAAGATTAAGAATTCTTAAGTTTGCACTCGCAGATAAAAGGTACAGTTTACAATACAAAGTAGAGTAGGTAAAAAATATAGAAATTCTATTTATAATTTAGGGTTGTCTAAGTCAATATACAGCAAATACTCTTTGCCCTGTTCTTGTATTCAAGTCTTGTAAACAATTAAATCTCATTTGAATGAGTAATTGATTATATAATTTCCAGCGTATTTCAGATGATTACAGACTGCTTTTCATTACTGTTTAAATGCTTACACGAGGGAGTTTAATACCCACTGAAATGAGAGATGTTGAAAGTAAGCAGGCCTTTGGCTCACCAGAGGAGGACACATCAGTGAATGGTTTTGTTGTACAGCCAAATAGAGTAAAAACCTCACTTCATGTAATGATAAAATGTTTTTACCATACCTAAAAAAAGTCCTGCCTGCAGTAAGATAAATCACTTCCCACTGATTTATATATATTGTGCATCTAATTTGGAAATTTGAAGCTGGCTCTATATTTTAAGTTTATGTACTGCTTTTTGATAACTAGTGCTGCTGATTTAAAGCCTGACAGAAACTCTGCCTCTTCATCTTCATCTTCATCTTTCCTCTATGCCTGGATTCTGTCTCTTTGCAGGCTGAAAATCTCATCTTTTCCTGACTGTCGCTGAGCGAAACCTACTGCTAATGAGAGGTTTAGCTACGGCACATGCAACATTATGTACTTCTACCATGTCTTTACATTTTTTTTAGTATTGTCTATAAACCCTCTTTAAGAGCACTTTTTAAACCACTTCAATATCTAAGAAACAATAAACAAAATATCGTACCAGTTTATTATTCAAATTGTTATATTAACAACAGCTTGAATAATAAATCATATATATTTTTGTCTAAATTAACATTCTCTGCACTTTCTTGAGTTTTAAGATTTGATGTTATTGTCTAAAAAAGTTACTGTTTAGAAACAAGACTCCTCCTTGGCCTCTAAGAGCCTACAATGACATTTTTTCACTCATTTCTGATATTTAAAAGAAAGAAATTGAATTCATAATTGACAAACTTATTGATTTCTTCATCTGTATTGGAAATAGTCATAAGTGACATCTTTTATCATCTTTAATATCATTCTGAATATTTCAAATATTCCCAATTTCACTATAATGAACATTTCATATAGTCATTACATCAGGGTATTTTCATCGTCATTTATAAAATTGTCAGTCTACCCAAACAGTTTTGTTCAATTTAATCCATGATATTTGCCAGAGTGTATGCACCTCTCCCAGCTCTGTGTAATTATAAGCAAACACTGTCCACTGAGGCATTCGATTACATCAAAACAGACTTACAGTAAAGGATCTGTGGTAACTACCTCAAGCTGACATATGATACAAAGCATGAACGGTTTCTTTTGCCAATTAAAACAATTGTGTAAACTATATTTGGAAAGTTACGGATGAAAACTCTAAAGATGTGTGTCATCGTATAACATGCCCTCTCTCTGTTAATAAACTAAAAGTTACCACACACACTGTCTTTCCCCTACGTCAAACACCTAGGTGTGCTGTCAAAAGTCTTGCCCTGCCAAATTCTCTCAGGTTTACCACATCATAACTCAAGATAATTCAATGAAACTCAAACCGCATAACTAATTGCTGTCCGCTTCTCAACCAGCGTGAGCTCTACATTGAAGTGACAGCAATTAAGAGGTTTGGTTATTTATTGAACTTAAAAGAGAGAGGGCCCTTTTGCTGTGTGGCTTTCTGGAAGAGAATGGGCACTGTAAGGAGCGCAGGGCAGGTCGAGGAGCACAAGAGTTTGCTTTTATATGCGTAATACAATCCTCCCCAAAAGCAGCTCATTTCCATAGGAGGCCATTACGAGTGAAAGAGAGCAGCGGCTTACTGGGGAGCGACCCATGCCCGGTGGCTACATTTACACGCCCAAATTTATAACTTCACCCCTCATTGAGTCAGAGGGTAAACACAGCATACATTTCAAGTGGCTCTTGTTTGTATTTTGAACAGTTTGAAGCCTCTGAATAAAACACACTGAGCGTATTTGACAAAGAAATGCATGAGTTTCGAAAAAAGTGATGCGATTGGAGAAGAGATGCAGCACTCTGGGTGGTCTTTCAATACGTATGACGTATAACTGAGATAACAAATCTAATCTACAGTGATAGCTCTATCAAGAGTTTAGTCAGCCGTTTGTCATCCCTGTTTGTGAACCTTAAAGCCTGTCTTTTTAAAAGTTAAACGTTAGTGATTTCCTGGAGTCTATTTGGAACAATGATGAATACACAATACATTTTGACCAAATAATAAGCACTGTACATGATTACTCGTCCTCTGAGGACCATCTCAACCTAATGAAATCAAGCTTGAGCAGGTTGGCGTCTGTTCTGTGACTGACGGATTGAATTCAAACCTTCACATTGAAATCTGAAGATCAACCATCATATAATTTCATCGTTCAGTGGGATGATGAGGAACATATTTTGCACACAGAGGGAAATTAGGCTTTGATTGAGGATGGTCTATTTCAATAAGAATAACATGCTGGAAAACACACTCCCCTCCCCACAGCATATGTCTTCCATTGACACAGTAGAGTTTTTTTATGGACCACATATAAAATGTTTTCTGCTTGGGATTTGAAAAATATAGTTTTTCATGACTTCACTTTTAGCTTTGGATTTCCACGGGGTATGTGTTATATGTGTGAGAAAAGATCCAACTTTTTAGGCTCACTTTGTGGCCAAAAGCTGTTCAGGGTCGCTGAGTATATTATGCTGATCAATATAACAACATAACAAGAGAGACACACCCTCTATTAGATGAACGTGTCATTTGGAAAGCTGTTTATGTACTGTATAGTAGTTCAACAACCCAATAACGCTATCTCTTTCTGCTCTCCAAAAATACTTGTGGAGGAGCAAAAACCTAATTATAATAGAACACAGACTCGGGTAGTTTGGCTTCAATCCAGGGCCAACAAATTATTGTTATTGGCACAGAACACACAATCCAAATGGGGGAAGTTCAGACTTCAAACGCTAGCTTTATGGTAAACAATTGGCAGAGTTCAAAATTCTCACATTGTGCAATCTCAGGCTGAGCCCCGACTGCCTGCCTTTGAAAAAGCCTTCCACTCTCCCCATTAACCAAGAACATTTTTCATTCTTTTATATGCAACTCCCGGCGCCTAGAACTTCTTTCAGCGTTAGAATTTCTGTCTTCATCTAGAAAAACATGACAGTTATACAAGGCTAATCCCTTGGATTCAGTTCTGCTTGTTAGGGAGAAAACACAAGCTCCCTTATGTTTATAAGACACCTACGCTTCTTATCATAAACTGCTGTCAGTTCTCCTCCGAGGAAGTGTTGAGACTGAAAGTGCCTCTTGCTCTCTTGTCCCCATATCTTCGTAGCCATCTGCAGTAGCCATGAAGCAGAGCACACAGCCACTTAACAGTTAAGTGGACACACACTCAAACCAGCAACTCTCACTCACACCTCCAGAGTAAGCCGTTCCTTTAGCCAGCAGGTGGGTCATCCAGCCAGAGAGTCAGACAATTTGTCATCCAACTGGACAGCAGCTCAAGCAGCCAGTTAGCCTTCAAGCACCAAATGTGGAGGAGGAAAGGGAGGCAGAGTGTTTCCCACCTGTACACCATGTGCTGCACGTCTTGATTTACTGGCAGGCTCCAGGCGCTGAGCTGTGGTTACCAGGAAGAGGCTCTTAAAAATATAACCTGAGCTCTCTGAAGCTCCAAGCAGAAGCGCACTTTGCCCTCCTATGCCTCGAACTCCTCTGACATACTCCTAAATTTACAGGCCTGAAGACGTGCAGCACTGGCCTCCACGCTGTTTATTGAGCTTCCTGAAAGTGTGTGTGTGTGTGTGTGTGTGTGTGTGTGTGTGTGTGTGTGTGTGTGTGTGTGTGTGTGTGTGTGCTGTTCCTGTGAGCTAGACACAGCTAAGCAATGAAAGCGATGACAGATAGGTCTGATAAAGGAACCAATAGATACACACACTTTTAGGGAGGCTTTTCTGAGTCTGATAAGAGCGACGAACAGCAAGCACACACACACATACACACACACACACACACACACACACACACACACACACACACACACACACACACACACACACACACACACACACACACACACACACACACACACACACACACACACACACACACACACACATGCACACACACACTTAGGAGAGATAAGAGAAACAACAGAAGCTGTATCACAGGAAACAGGCAATAGAGATAAAAGCGTGAGAGTGTGTGATAGAAAGGAGGTCTGCTGAGACCAAAATGATGGACTTAACCCACAGGATAGAGTTGTCTTGTAGCACTTTACTTGACAAATCTCAACTAACAACAGCTATGTGGTTTCCAAGAGTCCGAGGTCAATCACAAAGAGGACAGATTCTGTATTTAGTTACTACTTTACAGCAGCAGTTTTCCCTAAGGCCCTGCTGTAATGTGGATCTCCCAGAGAGCGTGTCTCACATGGATGAATAACAACCAAATCAACGCTCTATAGGTCAAAGTAAAGATAAAGAACACATTTTAGCTTTTTTTCAGTCGAAATTTCCAAGCAATGTCTTCTTACAGTCAGATTAAACCATTTGAACTATTGAAATAATTCACAGTGGTTTAATAGTTATGCATAAGCTTTACTGCTAGTTAAAACCTGCTTTGACAGGTTTAGATGGAGGCTATTTTACTTATTGTAATGCAATCGTCTGAAACAGACAGATTGCTGTGAAGCTGTAATTTTGTACCGTGGGTTTAAACAATCCGTGCGGTTAAAATCAAAACTGGCCTAACCACTTAATACTCCCACAAACCTTAAAATACATGATTCAGATACGCCTTTGAAGGCTTTTCAGAGTGACAAGTGACACAACGCAGAAATCTTCAGGGAGGGGCAGCAATGGAGCCCAGTCGGCCCGACCCTGAGGCAGAGAGTCAGCAGCATCACTGGTTTTCCATAGGAAATAAACACTAAATATAACACTCATGGGATGAGGAATATAGTGGTGAGAGTTGCGAGACAAATAGCGCTTTTTAGGTTTTGAAGGTTTTTCAAGTAAATAAGTGGAAATGTTGATAGATTATCAAGACTGTTCTGGTCTGTCAGGATTTACTGTAAGGACCAAAAATAGATGAAAAGAAACATCTCTCAGACAACTATTATTCAACACCGACTTCTAACTTGACAGGGGTTTGGCTGTGAAATGAATTAGGGCTTGGATCGGGGAAAGCAATTGGAAAATGATTACATTCCTGAAGCATGTGTGTTCGATAAACCCCCCAGTTTGGGAGGAAATGTGACAGACGTTTTGGGCTCACGTTCAAAGCCCGGCATTAATCAGAAACAGGCAATTAGGATTATCCTCCATTATTTTATCTTTTGGTAAACATGCTCAGCCCTTTCTCTTTACCTCACACATACAGCTGCAGTCCCACAGAGCGCTCGCACTGGCTGGCATACACACCAAATCAGAACATCCATCTCACACTTTTCTAACTGAAGATAATGCTGATACTGTATTTGGCAGCTTTTGTTTTATGTGATACTTAAATGCTAATTAGCTTATTAGCTAACAATGTCAAGAAATGTCTGTAGACTTAGAGGATGTGTTGCTCTTTTAGTCATGATGCCACAGTCTCTTCAAAATGAGCGCTGTGGTAAGTCCTTTCTCTCTGTACACGCCTCCACCTCTCTCTCACCACTCTATTATTGTTGCCTCCACTGCTGTGTACCCACCTGCACTCTTTATTTATACTATATGTTTGTATCTCCTCACATGCGTGTGTGTGTGTGTGTGTGTGTGTGTGTGTGTGTGTGTGTGTGTGTGTGTGTGTGTGTGTGTGTGTGTGTGTGTGTGTGTGTGTGTGAGAGAGTGTGAGTGTCTCTGTGTGTGTGACCACTCACTGTGCCTCTCTTTCTTCCTCTGTTTCCTCACAGCATGTGATTGCCATCCCGTGGGTGCTGCTGGCAAAACCTGTAACCAAACCACAGGACAATGTCCCTGTAAAGACGGCGTGACTGGTATCACGTGCAACCGCTGTGCTAAAGGCTACCAGCAGAGCCGCTCGCCCATTGCCCCCTGCATAAGTACGTGGAACCCAGTCTTCACCATATCTGCCTCACTTTAGGACAAAAGGGAGGGACACACGCATGTGCATACTCAATATCAACGCATACAATAATTTGCTACACACACAAACACACACACTGTAAGAGCAGACTCTCTAACAATGCTTGAATCCTCTTTTCTTCAGACAAGTGCTTAGTGTCCGACGGTTTTCTGACCAGTAAATCTGCCAGCTTAAATAAACACACCATTAAACTGAACCTCAAGGTTATGGTCTCGGCTTGTTGCTCTCCATACATTTGAGAAAAGACCCAGAACTGTTAACACCATGTATCTCTAAGCCCCAAACTGCATTAGTTAAGTGAAGGAAGCGTTGGGTTTAATTACAAAGTCAATCTTGTTCTCAGCATTAATTTCCCATTGTATTATCCCCAGATAAAGACTTTTATTATAGTAAAATGGTGAAGAGATGTAGTTTAACCTAAGAGATGGCTCTCACTTAAAGCTTTGTAGAATTAAGGCCTGATAGAAAATGGCAAAATCACTGTCTTCTTCCCAAAGAAAAATACATTTTAATTGGAGCTCTTGCCATTGTAATTAGATAAAAGGGATTAAATACTTATAATAAATAGATCTCTACATGGAATTGCATGGCTATATATATATATATAATCAACTTTTAAGCTAGCTATCTTTGATTCCTGTGAATGCCAAAAAATGTAGTGATCCATGTGTGATGGAAATAAAACTCCTCCATATGTGATATAGTCAATTCCCCCTGTTAGATGGACAGAGCTGGCCAAGTTTCATTTTAATACAAAGTCATATTATATCTTTGAGTTCGTATACACCTTCCAGCACTGTCAGCCATAAATCTACACGAGTCAATTATGAGAAACAGGCTCATTATTTAAACTGGCCGCGTGGAGGCTGAATGCTGATAGAAGACTGTTGATCAACAACAACATCAGCAGAGGGACCTAAGGGTTTCAGGCGCTATTGTTTTGGCAGCAATTGCTTTTCTTGTCATTATATTAACCAATTCGTCATGGGAGAAGGCCTCATTATGTCCACAAGTCAACAAACAAGCCTACACATCATTCCACAGATTCTGATTTATGATGACAAAATAGTTGTGTACGTTCAGAAAGCAGGAAGCAGGTTTGCTCAATCCCCGCTGAGGAAATGAGATTTTACTTGATCAAAAGACTTGATTCTTTCTTGATTCCTTCATACACACAAAGTCTCACCTTTGCACAGCTGAAACCACCACTGTTGTGCACCTCTTTCTTTGCATGCGTCTGTGATAAATGTCTGCAGTTTTTGTCCTCCCTATCCCCCCATCTCCTCTGTACAGACCTTTTTGATGAGCCCCTTCTGTCCCTCCTGCCCACAATAAAAAAACGGCATTATGTGTTTTTTATATCTTCTGTTGCCATCCTGCTCCTTTGGAGATAAGAGGGCCCTTCTTCACGCATGGTGTCTCTGAGTGTCAACTTCCTACCCACTAGTGAATACAAGAGTATGAAGGAGTGCTGAAAGAATCAAGCCTTTGGACAATCATACTGGTCTGTTGAAGTTGTAGTAATTTTATGAACATCCAACAAATGAAAAACAGTAATTGGTCCGATATATGGTTTTGAAAGAAATGTGTAGATATGGAGCTTTGGCAGAGCTTCAGCGAAAACATGTTTTGAGGAAGATTTGATGGGAACATAACTAATAAATATGATATAAAGGGTGTTAAAGGAAAACAACTTCCTGACTTCATTCATTTAGACATCTCACACTTTTTACCCCCTGATTGTACAAGTTATTGCGTTGCCACAAGACAAGTTTATTAGAAAGTAGAAAATGACACCAGCACACCACACATTTCGTTTCGACTCTATTCTATCAGATATAACTCTGTCTGAATAAAGAAATAAACATTATTTGGTCAATAGAGTATTAAGCAATTTTGTTGCCTACTATCAACTAAAAAAGCTTGTCAGTTGGATAAAAAAAAATGTGCACATTTACACACAACATGCATGCACAGTATAGATGGATGCATACAATAATGATACTGATCTTTCTTTGTGTCTATGTCATGTTTTCTCTGGGAGTAGAAATTCCTGTTGCACCTCCTACAACCCCATCAAGCAGTACGGAGGAGCCATCAGGTGAGTCAAACATTTGCTTTTTATCTATATGCTTCTACCCATACGAATAAGCACTTCTAGCTTTGAGAGCAAAATGTGGAAGATGCTTTTGAACTTTAAATGGAAATGGGATTTTTCCCTATTCCACAGTTCCACAATATTATTGCACAAATGTTAAAACCGACTGCTGGGTAAATTGGATCCCTCTTGCCTTCCTCCTCCTTATTAAGGCTTCATGAATATTAACTTTATTAGCAGCAACCCTGGGAAGTGCCTTTAATCTCTCACACTTTCACAATTAATCAGTCTAACTGCGGCACAGTGGGGTGTTGGTCCAGCGTGCAGCACGGGGGCCTGACAGTTTGATTTTGTGATTTTTCATCTCTCCAAACTCCCTCTTTCTGAGGAAGTGAAGTGAGGAAAGGACTGATTGAGGTGAACTGGGTCTTCATACCATAATATTGTTGGGTTTATGCTCATATCTATAGTTTAGAGGTATGACATCAAATCAATACATTGTCAGAAAGACTTATAATAATAAATGTAGCGTTTTATCATGGTAAATGTTTTTTTATATACTTTATTTCACATGCCAGCTCACTTCTGATTGGTTTGAAGTGATTAATGCAGTTTGACCACTTTTCGGGTTTCAAGGTTTCTAATTTCAAGCAAATGTATTTGTCAAATGTCTGGATATTTATTAGAAGTTGCTGTTGTTCTTTTCATTTAAATTATATGGGATTCTTGTATTACAAATATAAATGGTAAATTATAAGACACGCATGTTGATGGTTATTCAATGTTTAAATAGTTATACTGTAAATCCTAGAGATGAGGCAAAAGAGCGTGCATTGTGTGCTACAGAAACAGACATACCTGTACAAACCCTGTCTCAATAAGTTCCGCATTGTGTCTTTTGACCTCATGGTGGAAAAAAGGGAGTCATCTGGCTCATGGCATGTTTGCTCTGTCTCACCCATGAAGTTGCTGGAGGCCCAAGGTATATGTATATTATGTATGTGAAGAGGTTCCTGCAGCTGTTGTTGGGCCCTCTGAGGAACCCAATGTTCCCCGGACAGCTTCGATTGACAGAGCAGTCAGGAAACTGCTGGTCCCTAACCCTCCTCCACCTCTTTTCTTTTCTCTTTCAGTCTCTTTCACTCTCCTCCACCTCCTCCGTCTCCCTCTGTTTCACGCTTTGTCTTCATATAACACTGTGGGTGGTGCCGAGTTAAAATATCTGGAGTTGCTCCGGGCCCCCTTGTCAGGAATCTGTCCGCTTTTGGGGTGTAGGAAATATTTCCTCATCTCGTTGAGGGATTACTGGATAAGTGAGACAAGGAACCATATTGCTTTATCAACTTGAATAAATGCAAAGTTTATCAGCATATTTATAGCTTTTCTGTTTTATTTCTTCAACTTTGAAATGTTTTCCTGTGCGTAAACTATTCTCTTACCTCTCCCTGCAAGTCACTGTTATCATGTGAAACCTTTGCCTATGGCTACATCCTGGTTTAAGGCTCAAATATTCCCATTGATTAAACCGTGTCATTGAAATAATGTAAACACAACCAGAAGGAGAAGGTAATGACGGGCTGTGTAGCTTTAAAGATAATCTAATCACAGCAGAGAGTTCTGGGAATTCCCTCTCATATAAATAATGGACCCCGAGACTGTTCGACCCAGAGAGGTTGAAATCAAGCAGATTGCTGGATGGAGCACCTTGATGGACATCCTGCGTCGATCATGTCAGAATCATGAGTAGCCGAGTGATGGTCCCGTCGGACCACCCGGGCATGAGGCCCAGAGGATGCATACATTACCCTCTGAGTCTCCTCAGGAGGTTGCAGAGCAAACGCACCTCCTGCTCAGCCCGGTATTCACACAGCTATGATATCACCTAATATGGGATTGCAAACAGATGTGTGGATTTTATCAGAGCATCAGTACAATGTTTTCCATCCCCAATAAAATAACCTGCAAAGAGTAAAGATTGAAACTATTACATTTGTATTTTTAATAATACATAAACATGTATAGTGGTTGACGTAATAATAGGTCACAACACACGTACTCAAGGGAAAGGAGAAGAAGAAAGGCATTGGAGGTAGGGAAAAAAGGATATAGAAAAAAAAGAGGGGAAATTCACACAAAGATACATTAAACATGAATGGAAAGTGAATAAAGAGAGTAGAATCCAACGGAGAACAAGACATTAGGGAAACGGTAAAAAGAGGAACATACTGAAGAAATGAGGTTCGGATAAGGAAGGTCCAATTTGAAACAACCTATGTGAAAAAGTGTCCACACGGGAAGCAGTGTTGGATACCAGGGGGTGTTGGGCTGACAGCTGTGAGGCAGGTGCCTTGTTGCGCCTCAGTTGAACGAAGGGGGGGACCATTTTTGGGGGGGACTGGGGGTGAATTGAGAGCGTGAGGGAAAATGGAGTGGATATTAATTTGTCTCCAGCAGCAGAGCTCTCCCCCTCTCGACCACACGGAGGGCTGGAATGCATGGAGAATACCTCCGATGGTGTGGCCCAGACAAAACACACATTGTGCTGGTAGGTCACGGATGGTGTGAGTCGCCACTCCCACGGGTCGTGACAGAGACGTCTGCGCGCAGCAACGAAATGTGGAGGAGATTAACTGTTGATGACCTGTGATGGCCGCCCCGGCGTGTCAGGATACGAGATGTGAAAGTAACTAATGATGATGATGAGGAGGAGGATTGGTGTGACGATGATGAGGCTCATAAGGGTTCAGTATGATGTGTTTGCGTGTCTTGTCCGAGGCTGGAAGTGATCACAATCTGTGGCGGACCCCTCCTTTGGAATATTTTGGACATGAGTCTTGCTTCACACACCCTGTTCAACTCCACCACACTCCGCATGTCAACGTGGGATCCTATTACTCTTACTTAACAGAAAAGAGAGATTTTACTATGAGCATGGCCAAAAATAGAGCAGTCAAGTGCCAAATTCTCATTATCAATATCAAACTTTCGCATGCAATTTACTCATTTGTGCTCAAAACTTTTAATGACAGAGTTTTTTGGTCTTTCCGTGTCCATGCTTTGGGCAATAACCAACAAAGGTCCCCACTGACTCTGAACCTCATCAGTAACTCATCAGAACTGATTTCACGCCATCCAATAATCTTAAATCAGGTCAAGACCTGTAACAGCCTCTTCGCTGGCTGTTGTCTGCCAGAAAACAAACCATCTTTTACTCTCTTATGAAAACAATGAGAGAAGAAGTGGGGGACTCCTTTTTTCTCTCTGCATCTTTGTTGGAAAGGATCCAAACTCATGGCTCTTGTGTGAGCAGAGGAGAACAGAGCAGGGCAGCACACTGGGCTCCATAATCTAATTACATGCTTTATTTGCCGCAATTTGTTTCTCAATCAGTCTGGTTGAAGGAGAAAGCCCTCCTCCTGGGCCATCATTTACACCTCCTGGTGTTGTTGTTCTGGTACTTCTGATGGCAACAAGCCTCTGTCGCCATGTTCACACTGATTATCCAGAGTTTATCTAGATCTATCATGTAGGGCGCCTATTTGTATCTAGATTTGACTTGCCAGACCCCTTAGGATCAGAATCCATGTACCATTGTACATTCAATGTTATCTGTGTTAACAGCGGCAACGAAATACATATTGGTATTGCTTTGTAGTCCTGCTGTGTGGTTGCATTCAATAATTTTGTTTTATGTTTTTAATTTTTTTAAGGAGTTACAGTACATATTACCTACACTCCAATTAATTGTGTCAACAACAAAGCTTAATATCAGAGCATGCACAGAGCATTGTCTACTGCCATTTTGGGGAATTTTTAATATGTACTCTTAACACCCGCTACTGAACCAAATCAAGGAATGGTTCTGCTTAAGTCCATGGGCAATGAAACCCCTTGGCTCAAATGCATAAAAATCTACAGTACTGTATTCTGTAAAAGCAGCTTTAGTAAGAAGCATCCCAAATGAAAACGATTAGCTTAAAGGGTTGTACAGCACTTTGATGGAAGGGGCAGAGGTCCACCTCTCAGTTACGCACTGCTCAGAGCTCTGAAAGGCAGGAAACAAAGCGCTGTAGTAACTACATCTACTCAGAACACCCAAAGCACATTTTAGCTCAGTGCTACAGGACTGCTCCCACTTCCCCTGCTTGTAACGCGCGCACAAAGGGAACATTTGTCCTCACGGTAGGGGACTGCCTGGCCCTAAATGGGGATCTCGGGGTGCTCTCAGCGGGGCCCAGAACTGTGTCTCAGGGGTACACTAATGGGGAACGAAAGGCTATCAAAGGGAAGTATCATGATGGCATCAAGGGGGGTTATGAGAAAACAAAGCGTCCTTTCCACAGCTCCCCCCTCCATCATTTACATGGTAATCAGATGCAGCTCATATAGACTCCACTGTTTCATTTACTTTGCCTATTTTGGTTACTCTCTCTATTTACTACCACCCGCTCCAGCTTTCGTACTTCTTGATGATTTTGGGATTTTCCCTATAATCCCGTTCTTCTACTCCTCCTTTTCTTTCCACCCCCCTGATAAACTTCACTCCTGTCTTCTTCTTTTTTGTCAACCTCTCCACCCCTTCGCTCTCTACCAGTATCCATTCTCCCGCCTCCTTGCCTGCATTTTTTCTTGTTGCAGTGTTCCCCAGGCAACCTCATTCAAACAGAGCATAAAGGAGAGTAAAGGCATGGAGCAAAGATCTGCTCACAACAATGAAGTTTGTTCATATTCAAGCTGCCTGAAAGCTCCAATCCTTCATCCGCCATCACTTTCCTTCAGTACTCGCTGTCCATCCATCTCTTCCTCACTCCTTTCTCTTTTACTACAGTCAGTACGACTTGCAGCTCTGAAGTGAACCAAATCAGTGCTCTGGATCCAATTTAAGCCAGCTGGGAGAGCGCTCAAAGAGCAGAAAGAAGGGAAACAAGTTTTTATTTTTCATGATATGGCCTCATGTCACATTATTCTGGCTCAAACTGTATTTGGCTGGCAGCTTGACATCATAGTATGAGGCAATCACTGAAGCTGTATACTCTCTGGATTGCTGGGGCCAGAGAGGTGGAGGAAGGGATATACTGTCGCCTGGTTTATTGTCTGGTAATCCATCATAAAACTGATGCTATATGTATATCCTTAGAGTAGCAAAATAACGCCTTCCTTTCAGTGAACAAAAACACAACAACCAATGGAGAAACCGTATAAGCTACGTTAACTCTGTCAAACATGAAATATATGCACTTTATTTAAGGCTATACTGTACATGTAGTCCACAGAACATTTCTTAAAAATAATATTGCTAATATAAAATGATTGTTTTTGAAGTAGTCTAGATGATAAATCAAGATGAAACCAGCTACCTCCGAGATTGTGTACATATCGTTTAAATGTTTATTCTTTACCAGGAAGTCCAATTTGGATAAAAACCTCTTTTAGCCATCTATCATGATTACCTTAAATTCATCATTGGATATTAATGTGTTTTAATTCATAATATCTTTTGTATTTAGTACTAGTATGGCCACGGTGCACAGTAGGAAAATGTGTTTTCTGGAAATCTAATTCTCTGAAATCTGGAAAACCTGGATACATCAAAAAGGAACCACTTGGATGAGCTTAGCTGTTCACTACTGTCTCCAAACATATTCCAGTACAGTATGTGTGTGAGCGGTGAGGTGACCCCTCTGCCTGTGTGAGGTATTTATTTGTTCGCCCCCCTACCGAAAACAAAAAGGGTCCTCTGCCTAACGCTTCATGGATGGCTAATTTTCCCTTCCTGACCTCCCTTTGTGTGGCATTGACCTCCTTTACACCCCCCAACCTTCTACTCCCTCAAATAGCTGCCAGCTCTCAGCGTCCCCCCCCCTCCTTGTTCGCACTGCAATAAATGCAAAAGCTTGACATGGTCCTCAGTGGGGTCTTGAAGTGATCCCGGGGTTATTTTCTTCGGGAGGTCTAGGGCTGAGGTGACAAGCGAGGTGAGATTTTGTAGGGAGGCGGGGGTTGAAGTGGGAGGAGGGTGGTCTGCTCAGGCCTGACTCATTCCCACAGTCTGACGGGGAGTGAGTGGGTAGATGGCAGCGGTGATTTGTGTGTCTCTTAAACTGTGCTGGTACCATCAGCCCCATTCAGACCGAGGTCCTCGCCATCACACATGGAGGTTGTAGACATGGTTAGAGGGATAAAGTGCCTCCACCACAACCAAAACACACACCCTTAATGATTCCAGCAGGGACAAAACAGCAAACCCATTAGACAAACATAACCAAACCAGACAGAGGTGCGTCAACCAGTCATCCCAAAAACTATTTCCAGAGGTGCTGTCATTGTTATTATTCTAAAAAGTTGTTTCAAGGGAACTTTTCTTTCTGTCTTAGTAAATTCTCTCAAATCAGCTGGAATGGTCTGTCTGTCTTGCTTTATTTATTTATTTATTAAATGTTTATTTTTGGTCCAGTTCCACAAATCGACAAAGGACAGAAACTACAGCTATCTATAGTGTGTGAGCGTTTTAACACAGACAATTAAAACATATATAAAAATGTATCAAAACGTGAATGTGAATGATGAATATATATCATATGGGAGATTGTTTTAAGCCCACCAACAAAATCTACAAATCCTTAAAATCACAAAACTGTTTTCCTCTCATTAATAAATGTACCATAAAGTTTCCATTGTTTGGTTTCACCCCATGTATTTTCTCCCTTCTAATTCTTGCAGACTGCGACTCTTATTGTAAAGCGTCCAAAGGCAAACTGAAGATCAACATGAAGAAATACTGCAAGAAAGATTATGGTAAGTGAACAGATGACTTGTATTAACATTATTTTTCACAGGAAAGCTTAAAAACATTTACAAAACGTTCTAAATGTTTATTTTGGGATGATGTGTATTTGGCTTCCCATTCTATACACCTCCATCCAGCACGTTGCTTGGGAACTGCTATAGTTTACAGGGGAGTCTTTTTACTGATGGCTTACTCCAGCTTTCTGAAGACAGAGACAAAGGATCAAAGAGAAGAGAGCAGATATTCAAGGAGGAAGGGAGACCAACAGGAGAGAAAGGGCAATATAAAGCATTAGGCTGAGGTGTGTGTGTGTGTGTGTGTGTGTGAGTGTGGGGAGGGTTGTCTCCGAGCAAGCATTTAAGACCTGAGTGGATAAAGCAAAGACAGTGTGACGGACAGTTGGTTCTCTCTAAGAGATCCTCATTAAGGCAGCCCACTTCCCCCACAACGATGCGATGCTCGCTGCATTCCTGCGAGCGTCCGTCCGCCACGCCATTCAAGGTGTGGATAAGACGTATGACCTCTCCCCTCTTCCCCTCCCTCTGTCCCCTCCCCTGATTGAAGTCAGGCCGCTGAACCGGTCAACCAAGCAGCGGCATCCTGCGGCATACCTCAGCAGCTTGACAGACAGGCCTGGGCTTTGTTCTGCAGGGATTTGGAGGAGTTAGGGGTCAACTTATAGACACCTCCTCTTCCACCAATGCCTACCTTGCCGCTGATGTCGTGAGAAGAGCCTTTCCTCCAAAATATTGGTCCGTTCATCCATGAATGTGTCAGCTAGATGGCTGTTTGCTTTTCTTTGGTTTGGCCGGGAAAGCAATGTTGTTAACATTTCAGTTTCAGGCTCAATTCTTAATTCTAAAGTTATACATAACAAACAGTGATGTTATCAGTGGAACATTTACATAACATCTGAATGATAACAGCAGGCTGCATCTTTACAAGGGCAGCGAGGCGTAGAGGTAAAAACAGACATTAGGATCTCCTGCTGAAGGATCATCACTCAACATGTTACCGACTTCTATCATGTTTATATATCCCAACAGTGAAGCCAGGAGAGCCTCCCAGCTGATTTGGCATGTGTTCTGCGTGTTTGAAGTGCATCCTCGGTGTAATCCACTATTTACTCGCCTTCACCAGGGGGGCTTTGTACTCAATGTGCATGGGAAGCATTACGCTTCTTGTTACAGCATATTCAAGAGTCATAACAGACCAGAACAAGATCCTAGTACAGTTTTTACCACACGCAGGCTCAGCGAGGCCGATCAAGAATTCAAACACAATGTAAATCTACAGGATAAGTGGAGGGAGCCTTGGCTTTGGACTGTTTTGAAAAGATCAGCAGGGGAGCGGGCTCCATGCTGCGTAGGAAAACGCCGCTACAAGCTTCTGTGGTCGACATACAGACGCTCATAAAGAATCCCATGAGGGAGTGCGGTGTGTAGGAAGGGGGTGAAGAGGTTATACTACTCCTGGCATTCCAGTGTACAGTGATTGTTGACTAAACACAAACAGAGAGAACAGCACCAGTTGGCAGCAGGGACGTGCAAGGTGGTGCCGAGTTCACCGTCAGGTCACCCAAGATCAGCCACTGAGGCCTCAAGAGCACTAAGACAAACACCTGCAGACGAAGCACAATAAGAAAGGTTTAACTATGATTGCCATGCTTCATTTTGGTTCAAAAAATATCCTATCACAGAGTTTAAATTGATGTTATGTGCATAGCTGGTGGTCATCAGACACTGAAGATCTTGCTGTCAAGAACACTGAGAAACTGTCTGCAGTGAAAATGGCTCCCTGGAAGTGTAGTATTACGATCTGTTAGACAAAATATGCTTTTTTCAGGAGGAAATTTGCTAAAACTAAAAATAGCATTCATTACATAAATATTTGTGGTCGTTTTATAATCCAGTAGTCCATAATTTAAAGAAACTGAAATCGCCACTATATGAAAAGCAAAGGATGACTTTGCATACAATACAGAATGTGCGTTGTAATATACAGAAAACATGCTGTACAGAAAGATGCGCAGAAACTATTCAACAACTAAGAGATAATACTCATTAAAGACAAATAAACATTTAAAAGAAGTGTCCAAAACATACTTTGAGTCTTCATGCAGTGAAAATACCAGGATCTTTGGTATAGTGTCATGTAGAAACAGATGTGTTCTCTGTTGCCGAAGTGAGGAAGTTTTAGAGCCAGCTTTAGCTCTTCACCGTTCATGAAGTGTGACTCCCATGGCGGTATTTCAATGTGTACAGGACATATCTCTTTATACCGCCACCATGTTCGGCTCCATTAGCCTGACACTGAAGGAGAAACTGATGACCCAGTACGACGGTTGCTCATTTCAAAAGCTGTCCCATAAGTACAGGAGAAGTATAATGAAAGTTAATAAAGCTCTGCTCAATATAATACATATTGATGCATGCTCGGTTAGGCTCCATGAGAGACAGCCCTCTCTTTCCCTCTCTCCCTCGCCCCCCTCTCTCTGAGGACCATACCGGTTGATTCATCATGTGATATCACTGTGTGTCTTTCCAGCTAATGTCTCTAATAGCCCTACCCTGCATCCTAATCACATTACAAATCATACTGCTCTGTCAGTAGTAATGGACATAATGCATGTGAGGCTCATAGCTGCACCATAGACCAGTCTTTTCCACTGAGAAAAAAAACGTTTTTATACCACACGAGTGTACTTTATTGGGATTACAGTACAGGAGTGCCCTTTCATAAAGGTTTACCATGGTTTTGATGTGATGCTTATCACTTCTTTTATATCTCAATTCAATGTTGGCTGTTTATAATTCCACTTGATTTGACAGTGTTATCAGCAGCTGATGACAGAAGTAATGATGGATCAGCCTTCCACACCAAGCTGGATGTTCCCTAAGCTTTCTTACAGTTTTATGGGCAATACACTGTCAAAAAAATTAGAGAAACCCCAATGTGGCTTGCAGACAGCTCTTTAACCAGACAATAGACACGTTTCTTTCTGGTCTATTATCAGACTTATCAGAATTGTTGTCAACTCTATGTTACTCAGTTTTTTTTCTTCTTCCGTCCAGCAGTGGCTCAGTCAGTAGGGGCTTGGACTGGGAATCGTAGGGTCGCCAGTTCAAGTCCCCGAACAGACTTGAAAATATGGAAGGTGGACTGCTACTTGGAGAGGTCCCAGTTCACCTCCTAGGCCCTGCTGTGGTGTCCTTGAGCAAGGCACCGGACACCTCCAATCCCCCCTCTCCATTGCTCCCCGGGCGCTGCACAATAGCTGCCCACTGCTCCTAGTACTAGGATGGGTTAAATGCAGAGGACCAATTTCACTGTGTGTGCTCTGCTGTGTGCATGTATGTGACTAATAAAGAGGGTTTCATCCTCCGATTCTATCTATCTATAAATACAATTTGTAAGCCAATTGATCATTTGACTGTCACTTATTTAAAGTGACCTTGACACTCTTTGTGGCTTTAATGCAGTGCAACCAAATACATCCGAAATCTAAAACCCTTTTGGGTATAATGAAGCCAAATCAACTAGTCCTCTCAGAAGGTGTCAGAGCTTTGGATACTGTGACACGGGAAGGGTTAGCGCTCCTACAAGCATCGCGCCACACTGGGTAACCCAATGATAGTGGTTGCAGAGGACAGAGAGTTGCTGATGTTCGAATAATGTTGGAAAAAGAGCTGGTGAGCTTCAAAGAAAATGGAGCCTTTACTTTCTTCATGATAGATGTTACTCTTGAATAAGAAGCTGATCATTAAAATAATAAAACATAACAACACATCTTCATTGCAGGAGGGTTGGTTGTTAGTTGAATTACTGTGTCTTATTTAATTGCCTCCATAAATATCCAATGACAATTTAGTAGAATAGAAAATGCTCAACGGAAAACTTTACCTCAAGAGCCAGGAGTATTTGTGTCCCTTGATGACCATGGTGAGGCATGGAAAGACATGAAGCACTGGAACAGATAATAACTTGTTGGCTCACTCTGGCAGCTTCCAGGTTTTTATGTCTTTTGCATGGCTCAAAGAATGTCAATGTCATTCTGTCAGTCGTTCTAATCCTTTGATCCAGAGTGTAATATGTCAACAACTGCTGGATAGATTGCCATACAAGTTTGTTCAGACATTCATGGTCCCAAAAGTTTGAATCCTTCTCACTTGAGCGATTCACTGACTGTTGTTTTCGCACCACAGCCAGGTTAATGGATAGGTGGATTTCGATGGAGATATTGATAGTAGTAGATCATTTGAATCAATTAGGGGATCAGGTTACATTTTTTTGTTGAAGGTAAAAATGTATTGACAACAATTATATATAAAAAAGATGTTGGTAGGATGGATTGCAATAACTTTAGTGATTCTCTGATATTGAGTCTAGAGCCACTGAGTGGTACTTAAAAAAATAAATCTGTCCAATATTTTGATTAATCACCAAAACCTAAGTGTTGACATTGGAATTAGTCTCATCTTTTACATTTTTGCACTATTTAGCAAAAGTTGTTAAAGGTTTTTTGTACATCAGCATGTTAAAATTGTCATGGTTAGCATGTTAGCCTGCTGATGTTAGCATTTAGCTCAAATGACCTCACAACACAAGGGCCTTTCCTGTTGAATATAAGAAATCTCACATTTATTGATCATTTGTCATCTCTTTCTCCTTTACTTCACTCTGCAGCTGTCCAGGTACACATCCTGAAGGCTGACAAAGCCGGCGAATGGTGGAAGTTCACCGTCAACATCATCTCCGTCTACAAGCAGGGTGAGAGTCGTATCCGCCGCGGGGACCAGTTCCTCTGGGTCCGCGCCAAAGACGTGGCCTGCAAGTGTCCCAAGATCAAGCCTGGGAAGAAGTACTTACTGTTGGGGAACGACGAGGATTCCCCCGGCCAGGGTGGAGTAGTGGCCGACAAAGGCAGCCTGGTAATCCAGTGGAGGGACACGTGGGCACGAAGGCTCAGGAAGTTCCAGCAGCGTGAGAAGAAAGGCAAGTGCAAGAAGCCATAGGTGGAACAAGACGGAGAGCACACCGTAGAGGGAGAGGAAATCAAGAAAAAGCTGATATAAAAAAAAAAATGTAAAAAGTAAAAGAGAGGCCAATAGAGGACCACGGACAGACAAGAGACTGTTTATGTCGCTGCTTTTTTTGTGTAGAAGCATGAAGAGAATGATTTAGGATGATTTGTTTTTCTAGTGAACTTTGGTTGAAGGAGCTCACCTTGCAGATTTGGTTTTATCGTTTATTTTACTTTGAGAATTTTCTCTCTTGTGGATTTGCCGAATTTGCACCTATTACCAGCATATACAGTTATGTGTCCATTTTCTTTATCTCAGTATGAAATCATTATATTTTATGTTTATGGATATTTTCCGCTGGTGCAAAAATGACACAGAAAAAGCCACTTAATTACCACTGCAATGTTGCCTCTGCATGGTTTTCTTGTTGTATTCTTAGCTAAGAAGCAATCTTGTTTCATCAAAAGTCTTCACTGATCTGTTTGAGGCAATAGTGTTTCCTCCATGTGCCATAATTAATATTGTTTGCAAGCCACAGAAATACATTTAGCAGTCAATGAGTCGCCATTCCGTTTTCTCTGTTCAAATTCAGGTAAATCTGCTACTCAAGAGTCAAGAAATATGTAAGTCTGGACTTATGCGAATATGCAAGTGATAAAAGAGAATCGAGGATAAACACAATATTCACTAAAGCATACTTCACCCCTTTCACTGGTTACGTTTTGATGGTTCAGTATTTGAAAACCCTGCTTGTGAAAGCATCTCATTTGAGACTGTAACTGGTGCTGCTTTTTTTGGAAGATCGACTGCATTTGAAACCACTGTTTTTTCCTTCAGTACTTACAGTAACTGTGATTTTTCTTTTCACAACTCCATCAGGAGTTTAACAACTGACTTTAAAAAAGGACCAGAGGCCAGTCTCTTATTGTTATAAATATACCTTAAAAAAATCTTCACAAAATCAGGATTTGTTGTTTAGTTAGTTAGCTAATTGAAATCATAATATTACGTATTGGTTCCTAAAAGACTAGAAAATGAAATGGCAGATGTTTGTTTTTTAATTCATAACATCCACATTTTAATGAGAATATTAACTTTTACCACAGATTGATTAGAGCTGTTAAAGTTACTCGAAGTCATTGAGTGTATGCAACATTGTAGTTGCGACAATGAAAGTACTGCATGTTCTCAATGCGGGCTTACAGACTTACAGTGTGTACATGAGGTTTTTGTTTAATTTTAAATATATAACTTTCAACTTACATCAGCTCCTTAAAAATACTTTGTACAATGTGTCAAAATGTATTTTAAAAAATGTGTCACTTAGGGCCTGAAATGTGGATAGCTAAAAACCACTTTATCTAGTGTGTTTGTTACCGTGGAACAAGATGCTTAAGTCAAATATTTAATTAAACTCAGTAGTAATGCAGTATGTTAACAGAGAAAAAAGTCATTTTGAAGACAAAATAATGTCCTTACCTTATGTGGTGAAGAAAGCAATCCTCAGAAAATAGCAAAAACAGCACCTTGAAAAAAGTGCTCAACAATTTCTAAGATGTATCTTTTTAAATCAACCTCACAGTTGCTTACATTCATCTAGAATTCTTCTTAAAGTGCTTTGAGATTTCAGATAAGTCCACACACTCTTTGCGAACACAATGCATGACTGTACATTCACTGTGCGGCCAGTCAGAAGCCACGGTGTCGCATTGACCTGTCACGTTAATTCTCTACACTTCAACACTTGCACAGGGAGGAATGGGGTGAATTGCAATCACTTGACGCTGCTTGATTCAAACCACATTGCTCATTTATTTGTATGCAGTTCGGTTTGGATTTCTCTAAGGAATGCGTGGTAAAAACACAGCTCAGGTTTGTAAAAGCCCACAGTGTATTTGATGTATCATAAACTGGAGTTCCTTTCAGTCCATCCCAAAACACTCTGAGCTACATGTTTCATGTTGCTGTTATTTGTTGTTTCACAAAAACATTTAGCACCTTGTATTGTGTTCCACAGCACAAAGTAACTGTAAAACTGGGTTTAAGGATGTTTGCAAGACACGTGGTTTTAATCTAATGGACTCTCTACTTCCTCTGTTTAAAATGGTAATAACTTCTGATTCCACTATCTGAGAAAAGTAATAATTTGTTCAGGAATTTTCAGAATCGACTGAAATACAGGCTTTTTAAACCATAATCAAAATCACCTGGGTTCAACTGCAAGATAAAAGGAACACGTGTCCTTGTTGCTAAAGTGCTTTTTTCAGTATTTACATTTTGGGTTTGATGGAGTGTGTTTTTCTTAAATGTTCAATCAATCAAACGATTGTGATGTGCGTCCATCATAATGCTCTAATGATAACACCACATACAGTATATTTACATGTTCCTGCCTTTCATTGTTAGTCCTACAACATAACATTACATGTCAATGTTTTTCAGTTTGGCACAATGTAATCTGTAATCCCACTCCTCTAGTCTCTGTAGCCTCATGCTGTAAATTTTACATCCGTCTCCTGAGCGATGGTTTGACAAGCTTCGTGTTGAAATGCTACACACATACCTGTCAAAGCATTGCTTTGTGTTCATACTATGAATTGTAAATGTTGTTTAGTTGTCACCATTGCCAAGACTATTTTTTTTGCAATGTTGTTTTACAATGCGTACTAATATATTATGGTTATTATATATGAATATATTTAATGACACAAGACATTGTGGATTTTATTGTCTTTTTCATTTATTTTTTTTACTTTACTTGTTTGTGGTTGTTTAGATCGTTGACATTAAAGAAGGAAATAATAACTACTGAACACACAAACCTGGTAGAACTAAATTCAGATTTTCAGTTGAAATAAACTCTTGTTACATTGAAAAAAACATTTGCCTCTGTTTGAATAATGATTTTAAACGTATTCATTTAAGTTCAATGCTTTTCTCCATTTACTGGTCGTCTATTCATAACACTGAAAGTACAATATTATGCAGATTTCGCAATGGAAATATGCACTTGGTACCCGTCTGCCCAGCTTAATATCATGTTACAAAGCTCTTCACTCCTCCAGAGTAATCCCTTAGCAATATTACAGACAGGAGTCCAGAGACTATTAACTGGAAGTGTAATTTATTAGAAATTACAAGCTGAATTGATTTACAAGGAAGGAAAACAGTCTTGTCAGTTACACATCCGAGGGGTTTGTTTTTATAGGGGTTAGGGGGTTTGAGCTATTCTAGAAACGTTATGAAATCCAAAGACAAATGACAAAATTAAAGTTGCTGCAGTAATGGAAGGGTAAATATAAGTTAGTGTAAATGTTGCAAAATAACTGTACCAAGTGTGAGTCTCAGACCACAGACAGACTTGTGAAAGAAAAGCTCCCACCTTCACCACCAACATATTTTTCAATAGACGGGCAAACCTCTTAATAATTTAACAATTTAATACATTGAGAATTTAATAAACAAGACACTTGAACGACTTTTAAAAAGAACAATTAACACTTAAACAGAAAAGAAAACATTCGGTTCAGGGATACTAATGCCTCTCACCTAACCAACAACTTTTTGTATAGAAAAATGTAACTGCTGCAAGGCCAGTGGCCTTTGCCTCAATATGAAGATAAAGAACTGAGAAAAGAAAGAAGGTTTGTTGAGACCATACAGGTGCACTGTCGATGCAAAAGTGGTATTCTGCACCAAACTGTGTTTGTAGTAGTAGTTCTACACAGGTCCGTGATGACTGCCATCCTCGTCAGCTACACAGGCCACACGGCGACCACAACGATGGCTATAAGAAGCAGTACAATCACCACCAGCATCCCTGAGGGAGGAGAAACAAGAAAGAGAAAATCAGATGGTAAAGCCCCAACCATGTGTCAACCTTTTTTTATTGTCTACCAATTCCATGAAAAGACTTGAACAAACAATGAATAGATCGTACTACAAAACTCATTTTGTGTTTCAAAAACCTGATACAGGTGAAGTTGATGTCCAGAAAGTATAAAAAGCTCATTATCGTCACACTTTTGCAGTTCTTAAAGATGTGCAAAACTGTTGTCATGATAACTATTTTACTGTTTCTCTTGAACTTAACGAACAAAAATGCAAATGTAAATTAATCCAGAGCTGACAGTCCCAAACAAACACATGTTTTAATCCTGTTTGAGTGACATTTGTTAAAAATACAGAGCCATGATATGTTAGTAAGGTAACTACCCCAAAACCAAAAGAAACAACACATTTGTGACCAGAAAAGAGAATTGGTAAACACTTGAAGTGACTTTGTAAATGGTCACTATTTAATCCAAAAATGTTTTGTCTCATATTTACTTTACTACAGCCTGTAAATAGCCTGTAGCTTTTGCAGTTCAACACATTCCCTGTAGTTTTTATGTGGGAAATGTAAATGTCAAGCAGCTGAGGAACTCCAAAGCTGATCTGAGGGATGCACGGAGAAGGAGGGGAATGCAGCAGACTTCAGGGAATACACTTGGAAGAGGTAAGAAGCCTACATACCTCACCACTAATTTATAAATCCTTGATCTAACACAAGTCCCAAGTGCCTATGCCCTCGCAGCATATCACCATTCTCCTCCTGATGACTTAATGCAATTTACATGCGTTCGAAAGCTTTATTGCCACAGATTGCACACCGTGATAGGCATGTGTTTCTGATTCTGCCTTGAGAGGATAATCATTGTTTTTCACTGATACCATGGAAGCAGAGCAAAATGTGCAAGAGCTCACTCACACTTCATCAAAGTGTTTTACCCCCAGGACTTGAAAATATTACACTTTTTATTACAGTCACCACCCTAGGAAAAAAAACCCTTTCTGTTGTTAAATCCACTACAGGTGGAATTTCCATTCTTCTCAATAAAGATGAATGACGTTTTGGAACTCAACAATTGCATTTTATTGAATGTTACCAACTTGAAAGTGAAGCAATAGTCCAACCGGCCTATCGCCAGGCAGTTTTCTTGTCCACTATTTCTTAACAATGATGTATAAGTATCCCAGAAGCCAATAAGTAACACGTTATTGAAGTACAGAAATGCAGGGAATATAGAATTTGTTTTTCTACAAGAGAGCACAGACAGGTATTTTTAAGTTTAGGTTTAGAGTTTTTTTTTCCATATCTCATAATATTGACCAAATATATTGGACCCCTTTTAAAAATGTGTTTCATTAAGAATATTAATATCAGTAATATATTGTAACTAGATTAGAATATCAACATCTGTATCAGGCTAAAGGAACAGGTCAGGCTATAACTAAATCCAAAACAGAAATGGCTTTTGAAACCCTACACTGGAAAATATTTGGTACATCTGTCATGGTAATAACACTATCAGGAATTTAAAGAGTGGTTAGTCCAATATATTAAAAGTCTGACAAATCAGGTCAGGTATATTTGATATATTATACACATCTTTATACAGTTCAGCTAGTACACAGTATTTTAGGGGAGGTATATACAGAGAAGTGAGGTTGGGTGGCCTATATCATGCACATCAAACACTTTAAAAGGATTTGGGGGTCTGTCCCCAGGTATAGTATATATACTCTGTGACCTATACCACACACACAAAAGACATGGAGAACTCTCTCCAAGGGCGCGTTCAACCACTATATACATGCTAGAGTGGCACAGGAGTGAAGATTTCAAACAACTGCATCCCTGGCCGGTCTGACAGTCCCCTCACTGACTCAAGATGTCCATTGTTATTTAGCATGCGGCTGGTATTTCCCCCAGCCTTTCACTTTGGGTTTACATTTCTCTCATTCTTTGGCTCTCTCCTCCCTCGTTCCCCTGCACGGCCTAATTGGTCGTCTTTCCCACAGGGAGAGAGACAGGCGGAGATATAAGCCATGCTGAACTAATTGCTTGCGGTGGTCGTGGTGGTGTGGTGTTCTGATGAAATGTAAGGCTGATGCTAGTTTCTCTGCAGGATACGGGGTATGGCTGTTAGGGGACCAGATGTCTTTGACTCATTTTGCCATTTTTTTCCTTTAACATATTTATGGCAGATAGTCATTTTCTCTGCATATTGTTCATTACTTAAGCAGAATTTTTCATTCTATTTGAGAGGAAGGTGTTCATATAAATGTCCACAGGACGAACATGTTAGAAGTCATCACCGGTCTAGACAGGACCTCTCCTCCTGATAACTTACACATGTGAGCATAAAATAAATGTCCAAGTAGAAACACACGCTCAAATAGTTTGTGTGATGGCTTTTTAAAAGCCTCATGCTTAAAGCAAATACACACACACAAATTTCCAGCAATTATCTTTGTTTGGGTGTAAACGATACTGACGCAACACCCAATCCACATTAGATTCAGACATGAGAATTTCATTCAGCCGAGTCCAACATCTGTCAGAAACTCCATTTGACGACACCATAGCAACAACAGCAATAAAGGCTGTGCTGCATAACATGCCATGTTGGAAGCAGTACTGAGATCTTCGAAAAAAAATCAATCTAGTGACTTCAGTGTATAAATACTTTGTACTAAAAATTAAGTATAAAAGCTATAGCATCAAAAAATATAATCATAATAGTACCATTTTCAAAATAAAAAAGAGGGATGAAGTGAAAAGGAATTATTCAGGTAAAATAAAATACAATTTAAAATCTTACCTGTACAAAACTCGAGAAACTATGTGCTTTGTAACTTTCGGAAACTAAAGTCGGGAGCAAGGCTCTCACCCACTATAATGTCATGTACCAGTCAGTCATGCAGCCCCACTGACCCTCACCCTTCTGCTCCCCATGGACCAACCCCGTCTGCCTCGGTAACTAAACATCTAGTCCTGACCCCCAGGAGGCCTCCAGAGACTAATGACAATAACGGCGTTTGCTTGCCAAATAGATTAGGGCTGTGGTGTGACACTGATGCTGAGGGAGATAGTCGGTGTCTGCTGATAGACTGACCACCCAGGAGCTTCGGAGGCCAGAGTCTGGGTTCATCCCATCTTAGAAATTTTCAGACACATCAGTAAGACAAATCACAGAGAAAAGGAATAATTGGTGAGAGCTCCGGACAGACCGAGACAACCCCCGAACCTCCCTCACCACTCCCTCCGTTCCCCCTGCTTATGGTTCAAAGATCTTTTTGGACCACAAAAGGCGCGGATGACCTTTAAAGAAAAGGAAATTATTTTATTTTAACAAGGTCAATTTGATGCTCATCATTTTTCTCACAGCATAATAGAAGAAGACAAAAACGTTTAATGGTTTGTGGCCTAAAGTATTGAATAGCCATTCAAATTGTTTTATATATTTCTTCATTTTTTCTAATACAACATCTGATATAGTGTGAGAATTAGCGTGAGCTCTGCTTTGGCTAAATGCTAATGTGAGCATGCTAACATGCTGATGTAAAGCAGGAATAATCATCACCATGTCCTGCATCTTAATTTACCATGTGACCATGCTAACTAATCAGCAACAAACCTTAAGTATAGCTGTAATGTCGTCTTAAGTATTGAGCCCAAAATCAAATATATATATTTAATTGTTTTTAAATATTTCAGGCTGGACCGACCGACTGCTGCTGTGTCGCTATCATATCTCAATATGGTTCTGTGATGATATTTTAAAATGTTTGTAATAATATCTTACAGGCACTGTGCCATTGGTCTGCCAGTAAATTACTTTTAATGTTGATGTTATATGTATTTGTTAAGGTAGGATATTCAGTTGGTAGAGGAACCCATATGTGCCACTTTGTAATTTTGTGTTGGCACAATAACTAGGATTACATTGTTGTCACTGAAACCCTGACGTTAAGCAAACGTGGAACATTTTAAAAAGATTTAAAAGATTTCTCGAGTCGGGTTCAAGTTACCTTGCCTCTCACTATGAACAATTTCAGATGTGGAAACATCACTAGCAGGATGTATTACTTTAAGCAAACCTTTCATTAACCATGTGAACTGATTCAATTGCCATTTCTAGATTCCAACAGTTGCCATTTTAATTAGGGGGCGAGAGGGAAAAGAGCTGGAAAAAAGATTTACCGGGTGAAAGTAGACCACGTTTTAAAAGTTAAACTACGCTGTTAAACAAAATAGGTGTTTTCTTGACAACTCTCATTTCCCAACTATACTGAGTGCATTTACTTGCTCTACATGTTTTTTTCAAACACTTTCAAATGCTGCCCCTCACCCACAGTCCCTTTAGACATCCCTTCTAGTCCAAACAGTACGAACCTACTTGAGATGCAAGCCACCTGCAGGATTCACGGGGTTGCAGAAGTGGCCCTCAACAAACTGAGGATTAGCTCTGTAGAGAAGGGCTGCTCAAGCACCGACATTGCCTGATGGTGATGCCTAAGCTCTGGGGAACTCACACTACTCTGCAAGAGACCCTTTGGTCCTGTAGACTAATCTGCCACACTAATCCAACCCAACTCAAAGCCTCCACTCCTCAATTCCCACCAACATCAACTAAAACAAGTGGTAATGACTCTGTGAATCAGGCTTAGCTTTTTTATGTGACAGCATTGGACCAGCAGAACAAAAAAATAAATAAGGAGTATGTAAGGAATATAAATGAGGAATATAAGCATGTATTATATTTAATTTCCCTTCTTCTAGGTTCAACAAAATAAACAATCTCCTAAGAAGTGTTTTAATTTAACCCTAACCCTAATCTCAAAGACCTTTGTGTTAAAGGCAAAAAAGTAAAACAATTTAAAAAGTGTTGTTTTTCTTATAAATTCAGATTTCTTAAATAATTCATCTTTTGTTTTGTTTTTCCACATTTGTCTCTTTTGGTCAAGCCCTATGTATTGCAGGGTACAAATAATAATGAGGTATTTCAACTTGGGAATTGCTAAAAAAAACAAAACAAGCCTGTGCAGCAGAAGAATCCAGTATGTTTCAACACAATGGATGTTTCACAACACTTCGGGCACCAGTCATGCACAGTATGCCTCAGTAAAAACATGCTTGAGCAATATGTGGGTCCTTCCCTTTCGGACAGATGACCCGACCCACAGCTTAACTTTCTCTCCTGCAGCTTTCTGAAATTCTCCAGTGCAGACTCACAAAACTGTTACGCCCCTAACTGGGTGCAATGTCTGATAGTTTAGATTGGTAATCTCACAGTGAAGAACATTTTTCAAATTTCTTGAAATGTTTCCATCTTTTTAGCACAACTTTAATCTGTAAAAACTAAGAAGCCTCTTTTACAACAACGGAGCTAACAATAGATATGTTAAGTATGCTCTGGCCTGTCAAACCAGACGTTTCTAGCTTCACAAGGAGTTGGCTGAGACATAACACCAAACGCTGGCTTTGGGTGAGAGGTGGTTTCAAAAATAAATAAAGCCTTAAATCTAAGGAATTATAAACACGCTGCCATGGAGAAAGAGGGAAAGCCCTCCAAACAATTTGTGGCATGTAGTATTTTCAATTCTTTCTCTGCTTGACACAAAGACGAGTGTCAAACAACTGAGGAGACGAACAAGGGGATGACAGAGAGGAATGGAAAAAAGAAAGAGAGCATTGAGGTGAGTGTGAGGAAGACCATGGGGGAAATTTTCCATTCACAGAATGGAACACACACACAAAAACACACTCATACTCGCAAACACAAATGCATGCACAAGAACATCTTATGCATATACATATTAGTTGACACCTTTGGAAACTGTTGGTGCACACTAAGTTAGCACAATGCACATACATGCAATGCATATAATCATGCAATTGAACACAGGCACGCAGACGCGCGCACACACACACACACACACACGCCATGAATATTCTTTAGCTTGGAACTGAGGGGGGGGGGGGGTTAGGGTTGCAAAAGAACAAGTTAAACAAAAAGAAAGACAGAAAGAAAGAGTCCTGATTCTAATACAATATAAGCTCTGGGATCTACAAACAAACTCACGCTCGGGCACCATGGGGACACGACCGACAGAACGAGGCATTGGGAAGGCTGACCTTCCTGCAGCCTGCTCTGCTTCTGTCTGTGACCGCCAGGTCTCCTAGCACAACAATGCAGCCTTTTCCATAGCAATGCTGTCTGGCGTTTCACTGGGCAAACTGAGCCAGGATGAAGCTCTCCCATTCCACAGATTGGCCTTAGCTAGTTAACACACCTCTCATGGCAGCTGTTTTCCTCTGAAAAGCATAACTTTTTCAAAAATGGCAAACAAAAGTTAAACTCAATGCAGCAGATGGGTGGTAAAAGGGAAGAAGAGTCATGTCACAAGGCTTCTTAGTGTACAGTCGAGATAACACATTCAAATCTGGAGTAACTAATACCTCATGCCACACCTACACTGGAGGAAAAGCTTTAGCAGCACGCTAGCAGCCTTACATAGGATGCAATCAGGAATAGTATAGATTTGTAGGATAGCTATGGACAACTGCTATACATAGACAAAGTGTCTCCTGCAGCTGATTTTCAACCCAAAATACTAATTTGGGGATTCCTCAAAGGACTAATATGAAGAACCCTTTTTTACGGCCAGGACACTATGCTAGCAGGCGTGACAGACAGAGCCAGTCTACCCACATCCTCTGTGCCAAGAGGGCTTGTTCCCATCAGCGTCATATTTTCTGCACCATTAAGCACCATTCTTTCCAGAAAAAAAGGCCAATTGTAAGTAGTTAAAACATGGCTCATATCCTGAATGCTAAATAATAATTTTACATTGCTAGAAATGTGCTGAACCCAACAATACGTATTGTCAAAGGGGTTCTTTTGTCCAATTATGCGTCCCACACAAGCCAGAGATACTTGCTCTCAAAAAACTATAGTCTGTTAGATATCTGCTCTGTGGACTGCAGGAATGTAAGAAAAGGATAAAACTGATAATCATTTATATAAATAAACTGAATATTTGTAATTTGCTTTCAAGGACACAGATCAGATATCAGACCTTCATTATACTAGACCAAGATACTCCTCTGTTATGAAAAAACAAGGCAGGCTCACCACAGGAGGCTGACTTTGTCTCCACAAGCTTCACCCGTCGTGTCTCGTTACGAATCCTATCGTCCGTCTTGTCCACAAGATGTGTAAGGTCGTCAATGATTTCTGTGAGGAAAAGATAGAGAAGAAAGAATGTCAATATGATTCATTTAATCTGGCTATTGTTGTGACGTCAGTGTTTCTTCTGGTTTTATTTCCTTTTAGACCCCCCAATAAGTTTAGTGTAGTAAAAGAAATTACTCAAATGATAAAATGACAGGTTAAAGGACTTGACATAAGAACAGTCAACAACTTCAAAAAACAGGCTGCAACCGCACAGACATGAGTAGTGGTGATGAAGGGAGTGGGTTGTGTGAAAGCACTCCTCACTCTTTCAAATGGTTTCACTACTTCCTGCATCCATTCTGGATTTAATCAGGTCCTTATTGTTCATGAGTTTTAAAGACGTAAGCCCAGGCTTCAGGGACTATGCCTGGGCGTCTAACGAAAGAGAGTGTGTGTTTTGTGTATATGTGTGTGTATTTAGCTGTGTGGATACGGGTCCTTCAGTAGGAGTTCCTGACTTGAAGGTTGTCCAGATGGAAGCCTGTGTGATTTGTTAGCGCCAGCCACGGTGTTGACACGGCCTCTCCAGAGGGTCTGGCCCAAAAACAAAAACAGATAACTGCTGAAAGATTTCAAAATTCTTGATTTGTTAAGGTTAAACATCAAAAGGTGATATTTGTCAGAGATCATTTTTACTTGGAGTAGTGGTTTTCAGTCAGAACTTAAATGGAAACCATAACTCATAAATTGTCTCAAATAACCAGTCGCTCATTATTCATACTGCCCTAATAACACAACATTATGAATCATCATTACTCTTTGTGTATGAGTTTTATTACGTTTCAGAACTAGAATTGTAAGCCGTTTTTATTTCTACTCCAACAGTGACTACTCCAGAAGCCTTCGGAATTGGTATGGCAAAAAAATTAGTGGCTGAAGAACAAAGAAATCAGTAAGACAGAAACCAAAGTCGAGTCAAAGGAAGGGGAGTTCCTCACAGACTTGTATCACCCTCTGATAAATGGACACTTCACAGAGATGGGAAGCTACACTCACCCATAAAGCAAGTTCAGTGCCAAGTTAAACACAATGCTCCTTCAGGGAGAGAATAACATTTTATGGCTGCTGTTATACGGTAAAATAGTACAGTCAGCACAGTCAGTATAATCTAAGCTTACAAATTCCCACAGGTGAGAGCTAAGGGTCGTCTGCATCATTTGTCTTTGTGAGCTTACTTGTCTTAAGCTCAAGCTGCGTTTAAATTGTATCGACAAGAGTACATGTTTCCTCAACTACAAACCATCACAGCTTGACAAGACAGTCAGAGTTTTGGCTGACATCAGATGATTAAGTTGCACCAATAATTTCGAGGAAGGAAAGCATGTCAGTTTGGAAGGCCAGAGTGTACAAGGGCAAGGACGAGGGGATGGGAGACGTGAGAGCGCAGTATGTACAGTGTCCCTGCAGACTCCCACATCATCATCCACGCATCAGGCAACAATTTAGAAGGAAGAAACTCTTCCTTCACTGGCGGGCAAGGGTTGTAGACGCTGAACCATTTGTGCGGCGAGCCACTCCAACTATTCATAAAGGATGTTTTTGGTTTGCACTGCCAAGACTCTTTTCTGGTCTTGCAATAACATCTCAATTTATTGATGAATTCTTGTCCGTGCTGAGATTTAGAAGTGAATGTGACCTTTGACTACAGCTGCAATAAAACACAAGGTATAGGCTTTTCTTTTGCATAGTCATTCAATTCACCCTGATATCGAGTCATGTTTTTAACAACATAATTCTCAATTTCCTTTTCTAACTTCTGCTTCCATGTATGACAGCTGCTGGCCCTGGTTTGGATCTGCCAGACCACAAAGAAAGCCCTGTTTCAGGCAAGGGTTGGTTGTTTAAAATGTTATTACTCTGGATAAACCTCCAAAGCCACAGTGTTGGAGAGCATGGCACGTGCACAAACATAGATTCATTTTTTTCTTGTGCTAGTTGTTTTAAGATGCAATAATTAAGTCATATTAGTCCTTCGAAGCACAAGGGATGATGTGTGTACTCTATCTGAATGATTATTAATAAGTATTGTACTCATTAATCTCTGGAGCTGGATGTTTTTACACATCTGCAGTTTATAATATCCAAAGATCCTATTGATTAACCACAAAAAAAGATACTTTCTCCCTATTGGAATGAGCAACATTTTCAGAGCGCTTGGCTAAGCCCTCTGCAGGTGCTGGTGTATAAAATGAGACTTAGAATATAGATATCATCTAAAGGAGTCTGTTTGACAGTGAAACCAATTCCATATGCCCCTATGGCTTGATAAGTTTAAGTCTGGTATTTATGGGAGTAAAACGCATTTAATCATCATCCTATAGTAAAGCCCAAGTAATTTGTGCTAAATTATAAATACAGAGACTTAAAGCAGGATGCCAGCTCTCTTTCTTGTGTCTCTGCTATCAACAGTGCCTTTTAGTCACACACAAAAATAAATGTACGTAAAATCTGGCCCTTCTGTGTAAAGGAACGAGGGCCCTGGAGCACATACACCAATGGGAGACAGATGTTGCTCTCATATGACGTCACCCACTCCCTCATGCCTCACACTCCCTGTGCAATCTCAACGCCATTTCATCTCTGTTCCAATACTTTGCAGGTTTTACATAAACAACCTCTCGCTGCGACCATCCCGCTCTTGGAGGGCTAACTAGTTAACAGGTCTGTTTCTATCCCTGCTGTCAGCGTCATCTGGAACCACGTACAGACACCTCCTATCCCTGAGACTAGCTGACGTTGGTCTGGGCTAAATTATTACGTGGCCAAGGCACAAACTAGAAGAACACAAGGGCTACGTTTTGACAGTTAAAGTATACCAATATTCGATTGTGTACAAAGGCAGATGAAGCATCGCCACTCAATTTCTGGGTGTTTACAGCATACCCACGCAACAGCCTCATAGCTGGACTAAAAGGTGTCACACAGACGCAATAACCCCTCCAGTTGCTGTCTCCACTTAATTACGCTATTGAAAAGCAGTGTTATCTCTTAGAGAAGTTTTAACCAAATATCAAATAGTCCATGCTAAAGTAGAGAACTGTTTTATATAATAATTGTATATCATTCTTGCATTATTTCCATCATAAACCCATTGCTTCTAATTCCTCTGGAATTTGGCTCAATTCTTATTTAATGAACTTTGGATTCTGTAAACCAATTGATCTCTAAGATTCTCCAAGTAAGGTATAACACCAATAAAATAAGTCATATCTAAGGTCATTAAAGAACTGCTGAGATTTGATACATTATCCAGACCTACAAAGGCAAGTGGGGAGCAAGGAAAAAATAACAGGATAACAGGGAAAAGTTGTCAGGTGAGTTAGACTGATGCAGAGAACAGGAGACGTACAAGGAAATGAATGAAACCCTTATTAGTCACATGCATGCACACAGCAGAGCACACACAGTGAAATTGGTCCTCTGCATTTAACCCATCCTAGTATAGGAGCAGTGGGCAGCTATCGTGCAGCGCCCGGGGAGCAATGGGGAGGGGGGATTGGAGGTGTCCGGTGCCTTGCTCAAGGGCACCACAGTAGGGCCTAGGAGGTGAACCTCTCCAAGTAGCAGTCCACTTTCCATATTTCATGTCTGTTTGGGGACTTGAACTGGTGACCCTACGATTCCCAGTCCAAGCCCCTACTGACTGAGCCACTGCTGGACACTGCTGAAGCAGAGATAAGGGGATTCAGAAATAGGATTCTGCATGTAATCCTTTAGTTTTCATCTTTTAAGATGTGATTCTGCCACAGCCGGAGAAACTGCGATGCCTGTGAGGATGCAATGAAGACACTTAAGGATCCCCACAGATAGTCATTAAATACCACATTGGGTAAATGCGAGTCTGGCACAAGGTCTAAACATCCATTTTAAAGCCAATCATCAAATGGTATTATAAAGCCTAATTCAAGTCAGGCATCAGATATGAAACTCACACGCAGGAGCATGGTGAGAAGTTTGAGACACTATTTTAATGATCAAATTCCTGCATCCCAGATCTATATCCGCAACATGCCTTGGAAAATTGCTGACTCATCTTCTCGAGTCTAAAGCAGAGGTGGTTTGGGTTTGTGTGTGTGCATGTGGTGGAAGCACTGCCATAAACACTGACACCCCAGCATGGCTCCAGGATGTGCTGTATTAACTCTGTGTGTTATTGTAGGACTTGTTCCCAGAGAGGGCACAGCGCACAGAGAAAACGCTTGTTTTCTCTCACCAATTTAAACGCAATCTGACTCAGTGGGGCTAATTCTGTTGTGCTTGTTCAGGAGATGATTTCTCCTGGGGAAATGGAGAAAGAGGGAAGTAAAGATGGACAGTTTTTTCACTCAACCCTCCTCCTCTATCCCTTGTTGTAATGCAAGGGGGTCTGTTCACAACTGTTACCAATTGGCCCTGGTGTGACTGACTGTGTATAGAGGGTAGAACTTTGTTGCCAACGAAAACACACACATTTCTGGATGTAACGGGAACTTCACTTGGCACACACAGGGCACTCAGCATGATGATACAACTCAGGGCAATTATTGTATTTACAAGAAGTTACACGGTCTTGGAAGACTTTCTTTCAACCTCTTTCTTTTTTCTGTCCACTCTTGGTTGCTTATTGCAAACAAACTCACCCTGAGGATCTTTTGGGAGTGAGAATTGGGAAGAATTTCAATCAAAATCTAACACTTAAACCACTTTTTAAAACTGAGTGTAAAACCCATAAAAAAGGGCATGCCTGCCAAAAGAAATATCTCAATTAAAGAGCAGTAAAAACTGCAATGTCTATCCAGGGAAGCTTTGGTATAGAAATAATGTGTTTGGCCAATCTGACATGTTAGTAGTGAGGACAGATAAACACAGCCACTTTCTTGTCCTAACAATCCTCTAGCACAACAATAAAATGGCAGTTTATTTATAAATGTTGGACAGTAAAATGAATTGCTTTCTTCTGTGGTGTCAAACAGTCATAATGGGATTCAATAAAAATCAATGAGCAAGTAACATCGCTATAGTTGTTGCTAAGTGAAAAAGAGGTAATGTCCAAAAATCTGAATAGACCTTTAACATAACGGATGGACTGAGCAAACACATTGATTGTTGTTAGTATTTTCAACTCGATACTGCATGTCTTTTTAAGCATCTAACCTCTTTTTGTGTCTTCTGAAAGAATGTGTATGAATATGCTGGTGGGGTTTGTGAGGGCATCACCATCCACACACTTCACCCTTCCAACATCTGGCCTTCTGAAGTACCGGGCCATATGTGAGATTAGTCTCACTGCTGGATATTATCGCACCCCCCTGGCCTCAATGAACCTCTGAGTCCCTCCAAACGGACTGACAGGCTCCCCCAGTCAACACTTTGGGGGGTAAGTGAACCTTATTGCATCATTATACATTTTCTCTGTTATAGGTAGTGGATAGCCGAGTGATGACAAACAGCTTGCTTTATACAGATTATGCCACTGCTACATTTGTCCAGCACATTGATTATTCATTTTCTGGAGCAGCAGGCTCTACAAAACAAAACGCTGTATCGGAGCGATTTCCGTCAACATTTTTGTCAACCTTGGAATAAATGTAACTTTACAAATCCAGTGGGATAACATTTAGCCTCCTGACAGCTGAAAGGAGCAACTCTTCTCCTCTAAATGTTTGATTAAAACAGTGTTAGCGCTGTTGGACCGGAGCCCTTTTCGCTCTCAATCGAAAATCAGGTATTCTCAATGACAATGGTATGAATGTAAATGTATAATTTCATTAACTTGAAAACAGAGCCACATTGTGAAAAAAGGCATAAACTTTGTTACAAACAGTCCTGATATGACTTGAACTTGGCTTCCAAATAAAAAAAAGTATATATAAAGATAACAGCAGTGACCACCAATGTGACCACCATTACATATGTGGTCTCAAAATTTCTAGCCTTAATCCTGACCATTTGTGTGCCAATTTGAAACAGAAACTATGTGTCCACGGACAGCTTCACCTCGCTAACCCTGCTACGTTTACCCCTAGATACATCACCTAACATGATGGACAACAAAAAGAATGACCAACTGATGAATGCATTTCTCAAAGGTGGACTTCCATTTGAAGAACACACTTCAAAGAAAAAGCACATAAATTAAGAAAAGAAAAAACGTTAGCTTTAGCACGTACAGACCATTGGGTTGTTTGCAGATACATACTTATTGCATGACATTCATCTCACCCTGCCTATACCTTGACAGATTTGGATTAAAAATGTCCCTGAACTTTCATCGTACTATTGCTATTTTAAACATGATTCAGCATGTTGGTAAGGCATGTTTGGATAGCCTGACATGATGCTATCACTATCACTTTGCACTTCTAATAGTCAGCCATGTTGAACAGCAACAAAGGGATCATTGGAAAATATTGATGTTTTGTGTTTATTAATTTATTAAATATATTTTAAAGGTCTTCCTTCCTACAGTTGCCCATCCTATGATGATCCATTGTATCACACAGAATTACACAGATCATATTAATTTAGCCTTGATCAGAGGAAATCTGGGCCTATTCTGTGGAGTTTTGCATGATTACAATAAGAGTCACGCTTTTTTTTTTTACCTGGATAGTAAATCTGCAAAGACTGAAAATGCTCAGCTCTCTGCATATAACCCGCGATCCTGCTCACAAACCCAAAAACAAGTGAGTCATGCTCTCTTCTTAAAAAACTACGAATTTGTCAGCAAAATAAGAGGTGTCGTTAGGACCTTCCGCCATGTGTTGCCTCTATTCCATTTTCAGCAATTACAAACCATTGCTGTTCAAGACAGCTGGAAACCATCGATAGGATCTCGCAATAATTAAGATCAAACCCATAATGTCATCCAGAGATGAATGAAGACAAAAACATGGAAATAAGACAGGAAATAATAAGAGCAATGAGGAACATTTGTACCGCTTTACCAGCTTTTCAGAATGAATGCAACTATTTCCGAGTATGGCTGCCAAATGTACCAGTATCCCTAATCATATCAGGCATCATATTATCATGAATACAATGGACATCAATTGATAAATACACACATTATTAACTCCGTCATTTAAGGATTAATGAAAAAAACAATTCACATACGCAGAACACAGTGAAAAGGCCAGCATCACTGAGGAAAAGTCTGATAATCACCAGGCTTTCCCCCATCCTCCTTATGGCCAGGTGCCACCGAACAATGTGTGCATGATGAGAATGAGGGTGCCAGCAGCAGCAGCAGCAGCGTGAGGCAGGGACCACCCTGTCACTGGCACAGAACCTCCAAACCAGTCGCTGTTGCACTTCATCACTACTATCACACTTCATTAGCAGGGACACCCAGGAGGGGGGGACATACTGACAGGCTATGAACTGATAGAATAAAAAAGTATGAAATAAGTTTGATTGGATTAGATTCATATGGTTGGACACAATACCAGTGAACTACCTTCTGAAATCTGGCACAGTTTCCAGTCTATCCTCTCTACCATCTGGTGACTGTATTGCATTGTAGACAAAAACACCAATACGCTGTACATTAATTTCCCCTAAAATTGATCTTAGTGACTTGGTGAATTCTTGTATGAAAACAACATATTTTACCAGGAATTATCTTAAATTAACCAGTAGATTCCACAACTATTACATATATAAATAGACAAATAATATATAAGACAATCGTGGGTTATGTAGGCGTTGCATGAGATTGATTACATACAAGAAAATGTATATAATAGTGTAACATAAATCAGAATTGAAAAGTGTCAACCTTTTTATGTTGTTATCCCACTGTCTACAAAGCAGTGTTGGAAGTAGCATGGCCTTAAACCAAAATAATACATATGACTTCTGATGGTGATCATTTTTTGCACATTGCAACCTATAGCTGCTACATCAATTTGTATAGCATCTGAGTGTGTTTTTTAATAACACTAAATATCAGTTAACTATTAATTATCTATATTACAAGGGACGGAAGAGATGGAGAGAAACAGACTGGGAATTTCTCATTAACTGAACAACTGTGTTTTAATTGAAATAATCTGAGTCTAATAACTCGATAAACCCAGCAGTGAGTAGAGCTTCCTGGCAATTCATCGGCTGGCCGACCGACTGACTGAGGAGTTATGGAGAAGACTTTGATCTTCATGCCAGACCCTCGCTTCGCTCATAATGCACTCACACGCATGGAGACACATATGCTCCCATGCTCAGACGCTGACACAAACACACGTGTATCCAAACTGATCTATGAACATCATACAGACAAGCACACCATAACAGGCACGCAAATAGAGGAAGGCGCACACACACTTGCACACCCACACACTTCCCGGATGTGACAGGATTCTGACAAACATTTGCCGCGCAGACTGATGAGGAGTCATCTTTACTGTGTTAACCCACAGTGTTATGTGGAGGGAGAACAGGAGCAGGAAGAAACACAGAGCCATATCACCTCTGATAGAGGTGTTTTATTGTGGAAAAGAGTATTCAGAGCCAGCTGTTATTTATCTGCTGAAGATTAGTGGGGATGCGGAACATAAAACATCACAGAGTTGTTGTTCAGCCTGGAAAAAGTCTCAGATAAGGCAGGATCAAATTTTGCTTTGTGGCTGTCGGTGGACTTTACTAAGTTCAAAGTCCAAATACGTGATATTACTTCCCAGATAGAAGAATATCAGTAGCTAGAAAAACAGCATGTTATTTGAGCAAAATTGAAGTTTTGTTGTAGTTTCTAATAGGTGTAAAAAAAGACTGCAACATTTGCAGTTAACAGAAGCATTTCATACGGAAGGAAGGGGTGTGTAAAAAACAAATAGAGAGTGGTAAGAAATTGCAGGAAGAGCCAAATTTGGTGATGATGGAAACAGGGTGCAAAGTCAGGTGCACCATGCACAGATTTTGTGGCTGGACCTTTTTCACATCCTGGCCAGATGTTGGCAATCCTCTGGCCAGTGACCTTCTCAAACAGCTGTGTAAGGTGAGCCCTTAAAGTACAACAGGTGCAGGACAGGGGTTAAACAATCATACTTCCCCTGGTAAAACAACATGCCCACATGATGACAGAATGAGACAAACACTGGTAAATATAAATGCAGGCTATGAATGCTAAGGGTTAGCATTTTTGAATCTCGAACTGACAGAGGGGGTCACACTTGGCATACAAAGGAGGCACATCATTGCTAAAAGTGTTGGTGAGTACTGCGATGGATTTAAGGTAATTGCGCTCTATACTCATGGAGGCCAGAATAAATGTTTGGCCAGCAGTGCGGCTGAAACAACTTCCCATCCTGAGAGGAAACAGCCTCCCACATAACTTTTAGACAGGAGCGATGCAGGGCATTGAGCTTACAGCAAAAACATGAAGCAACAAGACCACATGCTCCCCTGTGAGCTACACTGACTGTTAAAAAAAACATGGATGCACAGCCAGCCAGCTACGGAGTAAAACCACAAGCATGCGCACGTGTAAGTGTAGTCCTAGTAGCTCTCTCACACACAGAGCATACAAGACCTATGAATTAACAACCAACCAACACCAGAGTACAAGTCTTATTGCCGCACTGTCGTCGCTATAAAGTCTGACAGCACACCACAAGCGTCTGCCATTTAAACAGCTGCACCTACAGCTGTCATGCAATTACAAAGCTCCTCCAGGAGGTGAAAAGGAGGAGGCGCTGATTACTGGAGAAGAAAAGCCTCGGAGGAATTAAACTAATTAACAAATCCTGTGTGAGATCCTGTGAATCCCTCCTCATCTGCCCTAAAATTGGATCATTTCATCAACCATAACACATTTATCCCACGGAGGAGAAAGCACACATCAGTGAACCATTCCAGTAGGGAGGTGTAAACACAGAAAGTTAGCTCCAAAGCTGGTGCACCATCACTGCTGCCTCTACTGCCCACTAGTGGGTTCATGTGTGTGCTGCATGAGGGACAGGTGATTCTTGATATTTCTTTATTTTATTTAAATTGATTTGTTTTATTTTAATCAATAGTTAAGGGGAAATATTACGTTTATTAAGATAAATATTATGATATTGAAGATTTAAGAAAAGGTGTTACCATAAACAATATGATATAATATTGAGAAACCACCCATATATGTATTAAAAAAAACAATGTATGTTTATCTTCTTTAGTCTGGAAAGCGCAGATATGCCCACATGCGCAGCCTCTATTGAATGCTTAACAATAGCACCTTGGAAACCAAACGGGAGGCTGGTATTAAGCCAAGAGTAAAAACTGATGAGAATGATTGGATAACAGATCAAAAGCATTTTTTTTTTTTAGGGCAGCACAGATATGTGAAGTGCACATTACACATAAAACGGATGTCAAAAATGTTCACTCGTATTTAAATTGTGAGGCAAACATAGGTTTTGAAACAGTGTTGTGTGTGTGTGTGTGTGTGTGTGTGTGTGTGTGTGTGTGTTAGTGTGTGTCGGGGGGGGTTTTCATACTGAGTTCGGGCTGCAGATTGAGTCTGATAACACACATGCGGGGTTGTCGGATAACAGATCAAATGGATGGGGCATGAAGCGTTTCCCACTTCAAGGTTTTGGTCTATAAAAAGGTAACATATCAATGGCGCATTTGTTCAAAGACTTGCAACTTGTTTCTAATGGGCCAGATATACAGTATCACTTTGAAGGTTAGGTGATAGCGATCACACACATTTCCTACAGTAAAACACCTGTCAGATGAACGATACATGTTATGTCTACAGTAACCTTGTGCAAATATGTTAGTACAAAAGGGCAGAATAATAATAAATATAGATAACTGTAGTTTTTGCAGAAATCTTGAATAGAATCTCTTAAAAACCATATAGGTTTATAGTGGAAAGAAAACAGAAGCAAAAGAATGTATGTTGGTAAACCCAAATAGCACAAGCTAGTATTTCTCCTCCCACTTTTTACATGGGGGAACCTTGTAAAGTGTTACTGGGTTTTTTTTGAGAATGAGTTGATCTCTTTGTATCATAGCTCACTTTTTGTTCATTTTTTAAAAAGAATGCCCTGAGTTCCAAGTCTCCAAATCTTTGTTTTTCTCCATCACCCTCCTTCCTTCTCGGCCCCTCACTCTCTTTCTCCCTGGCCTCACTGTCTTTGCAGGGCATGCGTAAGATCAGCCCACCCTGCTCTCTACTGCACTCTGTGTGTGTGTCGGTGTGTTTGTGTCAGCGTGTGTGTGTGTGTGTGTGTGTGTGTGTGTGTGTGTGTGTGTGTGTGTGTGTGTGTGTGTGTGTGTGTGTGAGGTCCTGCAATGATGTCTACCTGGAACTCCGTCCCATCTCAGGCTGGCCAGTATCCTCTGAGCCCCTCATGCAGATATAAATATGGCCTGTGTGCCAGTCACAACCTGACAACATGTGCTGGACATGTGGTTTAGACTTTCAGAACAAACACAATGATCTCACACTCAGACAAGGCACTTACACCCTCAAACATACGCACTCATCTGTGCGCAAACACACATACACTATTAGTGCTGAAGAACAGATGTATATATATGTGCACTTGTACACACACATAAACACATAAAAATACCCAGCAAATGAAGGTGCAATCCTCCCCCCATGAGCTTAAATGGGAACCACGTGCTACTTTTGGGTTGAGGCAGACTTGGTAAAGTAAGTCCTTCCACTCATTATGTGGGATGACCCATGCTACCCCGTGGCTGCGGGGAACGCGAGGCAGCCCTCCGCTCGTCGGCCCTTTGAACGTGGCCTCCAAACCGGAGCGGTTAGCAATTAAATAAACAGAGGAGGAGATTTGTTCCCTCTGTCACTCGCCATAGCCAACCTGCTGGGCCAAGCCTGAGTCAGTCTGAGGTACCATTAAATGGCAGGGAATCCTTTGCCCAGAGCCAAAGGAACTGGCAGCTGAAATTGCAGAGGTTCCCAACCACCAATACCACCAACACATACAGCTAACGTGCTGCAACTGGACAATCTGCCCACGAAAGCTCTCCTGGGAAAAATTACAGCAAAGTATCAACATCAGTTTGCCGTTAAATTGTACACATACCACACGCACCAGGCAATTCTCCCCAAAAAAACATAGCAGTGGCTTGGCTGTGCAAACTAAATTCTGTCAAATCATAACATCCTCCTTTGAGCAGGTAATCCAGTGAGGTAATGCTGACTATTGCGAGTTAGAAATGACCAAAACATGAAGTAAATACAAAATACTGTCAGATATTTTTTGACTTAAAGTTTCATAACTCCAAAACCAGTTATATGTTAATATCAGTTTATCAATATCTTGGTGGTCTGCGGTAAAGGACTACATATGCCTGAAAGAAAACAAAAAAACCTTGTGAATATCCATCATTAGATTCTCTATGATATTAACAACAATAACTTGTTGTGTGTCTCCAACAAATATATGATTTGCATATTGCAAATTGAAAAGAGAATGAAATTGTGAGTAAAAGTAGCTTAATAAAAATATAGCACCTTTGTGTGGTTGAAAGTAATTGAAGATAATGGAAGCAAAATCAAAAGTCAAGTAGAACCTGGTATTGGAAAAACATGTCAGACTTTAAATAACAAAAAGAGCAGGCACTCAAATATAAATATAAACAGCTGTAAGTAATTGAAAGTTAAGTGTTCAAATACTACATCCAATAGTTGATGTGTGGATGGTTAACACATTAATATAATAGAATACATTGCAGAATAGCATTAGCATCACAGTAAAACCCATAATGACAGATAAACCCTCTCTAATGTCCACTGAGATGGTATTAAAAAGACGGATTACTCAAAGAAAGGATAATGAGACCAAACCCTTCAAAGAACACACAAAGCCCAATAAGTGTTTGTTTCCAAGTGTTGTGTCATCCCCTGCTCAAAAGATTGTGGTGGGAAAGAACCGGATAACTCATACCTCCCTAAATATTTTTTCTCTTTCTTATGCTTTTTTTCCCGGGATAATGCACAATTGATAGTTTGTGAGAAAGCTCGCGACTGCCAGCTTGGTGGCTGTGCGTGTTGTGAAGGATGGATGGAGTCGGGAGTTGAGGGGGAAACAGCCTCGCCCAGTCTCTACACGGGCCTGTTGGTGGACATCTGGATGTGATCCGGCTCTGTAGATGAGCTGAGCAGGACCGACCACACCTCATTCCTGCATCATACCGTGTATTGGGCTGCTCTAAGTGCCTGTCTTCACTAGAAATATAGAATAACTTGGTGTGTAATATGTGTGGTGCAGGTCAGTAAGAAAGAAGGTATGACCGTAAGTGAATCTCCTATTCCGCCAAGGTGCTCGCATTTGCCCTTTTGTGCCACATCGCACATTCTTCAAGCTGAAGCTGATGACTTTATTCGAAATCAATCTCACAGCTATCATTTGTCCGATTTCATTGCTGAAAAAAACGCGTCAGCAAAATAAACTGTATTCTATTTTCAGTTTTGGAACAAGTGTTGTGCTAAACAGGCGATACTTGAGTTTAATAGACTCAAATGAGAGATTTCTCTATTACCCTTTTAAAAGCTAAAATCCCCCAAAAGAAACATCAGGTTCCACAAACGTGCAGAGTAAGAATCATTTGATCCATAGATCTGTGAGGTGGATAGGTCTTAATGTGCTATGATATCCCTTAGACAACAGAACAGAGAAACATCCAGAAATGAGTCCATGAAATTATGATAAACCTTTGTTGGATTACTGTCAAACGTGATGCTATCAACCATATTTGAAAACCTTCTGAATATTTTCACCTTGATTTAATCCATCATCCATTGGGCAATAAAATCATTTATAAATTAAATTGAGTTCTAATAGACAGCTATACCAGGAAGCTCTGCATCAAAAGCATTAATACAGAAGTTGGGCCCAAAACTAGCAAATGAAGACTGTAAAACTGCCCCATTCTCAAACTGTTGCTAAATCAGCTCTGAAAGTTATACCGGTAGTTAAACCATCACTCTCTTTTACTACTGCCACACAAGTTGTCTCTTTCTGAAGTCTGAGAATTTTTGCCACCAGTTTTTGATGTGGGGTCTTTCCTACTAATGACTGTCACCACCAGCACATACTTGTTCCAGATGGATCGAGAGAAATAAAAGCCATGATTTGACAACAAAGCTTTCAGCTTGTAGAGCAGAGAGCATGAAGGAGGGAAACCTCTTAAAGCAATAGCCTCGTACATATTGCCAGCTACTCAGAATCAGAATACATTTATTCGTCCCACAGAGGGGACATTTTCATTTGTACAGCAGAAACAGCCAAAGACAACTTAATAGTATCACCCCAAGATACAAAAAATGTATGTTGATATTATAAATAACAACATATACAAACAAGAAAATACAGGGTAATGCCACAGTCACTGTAGATACACACAACTGCACACTCTTCTAGTTGGTCATACGTGAAATCTTTTGTAGGTCTAACATGTTTTTTTTTAAACAAAAATCATGTTTGAATAATTGCTCTGAATTCTCACTGAATAAAGCTTTTTTTTTTTTATCAGAAGTGAGTGTGTAACTATTTTAAAGCTACTGGCACTGTGCCAGACACTGATTCTGATGCCTTTACATGCCCTGAATAAGTTCAGCACAATTAAATCACATAAGAATCAAACTTTTTCGGACATAAAATACACGAAAGACCAACCTTTTTAACCAACACTGTTAAAAAGCTACCTTTCAAAACAGAAAGTTGAGAAAATCTTAGCCAAATCCTATGCTTCCTGACTGTTAAAAACGGGGCATGAATCCGCTGAGGGAAACAAAAGAAGATGTGATTGATGAAACGTCTCAAGTTGTTTTTCTTTAGCTACCAGACATGTTAATTTAACTGCTGTGTCTAAACTGGAATATTCAGCACAGGCTTGTGGTTGATGTGACCAAAGTCCCTCATGTCATTAGGCCCCTCTTCTTCACAACTCTATCAGTATGACACCAACAGGCCTTAGACAGAGATGGATGCTGGGAAGGATAGATAGAAAAACAAAGACACAAGGGCTCGTGATTGATTGTATCCTGGTTAGGATGCTTGGCACAGGACGCTTGGCCTGGTGACTTGAGGTGCATCTTCATTCGGCCTTTTTGTTGTCATTCCATCACTCATTCACTGTCGTCAATGTCTTTTGGGAATCTTAAAACTCTCTAAAACGTGCTAAAATGTATAAATAAGGGTCCTCAAACTTTGTACATAACTTTATTTTCTTGTCTGAAATCCAAATGTTTTTCTATATGGACACATACCAAGTATCTAAACATACAATTAATTCATATATGTAAGCATCAAAGTATTTGAAAGATGAACTCTTTTATTCCTCCTATTTGAATCCTTTTTGACAAACAAAATAGCTTATTTAAAATGGTAAATAGAATGTACTTATATAGTGCTTTATCAGGTCTTTTGGACTCCTGAAAGAGGTTAACATACTAAGAGTCATTAACCCATCCACACCTCATTCATGCAGAGCAGTACCACTTGCTCTAGGAAAGCTAACGGTCATTCACATTCATTCACCGTTGGCCATCGGAAGCAACATCAACATGTTCACTGCATGGGATGGGATCTAACCCGATGGGGCTTTTATCCCTTTTATTTAGAATCGGAGTATGAAACCCTCTTTATTCGTCACATACATGCACACAGCAGAGCTCACACAGTGAAATTGGTCCTCTGCATTTAACCCATCCTAGTACTAGGAGCAGTGGGCAGCTATTGTGCAGCGCCCGGGGAGCAATGGGGAGGGGGGATTGGAGGTGTCCGGTGCCTTGGTCAAGGGCACCACAGCAGGGACTAGGAGGTGAGCTGGGACCTCTCCAAGTAGCAGTCCACTTTCCACATTTCAAGTCTGTTCGGGGACTTGAACCGGCGACCCTACGATTCCCAGTCCAAGCCCCTACTTACTTAGCCACTGCTGGTATTTAAGAATAAATTACAACTGAATTAATTTTTTTTAAATCATTGAGATGGAACACATAGTGGATATAATCATTAGCCCTGCATACATAGGTCATTCTCAGTTCACAGAAGTATCTTGAAAGCTGTGTAGTTGGCATTGAAAATGTGAACAAATAATATTACAGCGCGTGTGTATTATCCCTCCATCATGTACAGACAGTTCTTGATTATTTCCAAAGTCAAACACCAGTCAGCCAATCTGGTGGTCACACAAAATGATGCCCTGTTTCGCGGCTCATTACAAACTTGCCATTCCTCTGGTGACAACACTCTTTTGAACATCACATCATGACTCTGCATTTCCATGCCGTCTGGAAAACACTACTCACTACTACTAGCCTCATTTTAAAACGAAGCAAATCAAACAAACAATAAATCAATCTACAAGTCTAACCACATTGACTTTTTGCCCAGTGCCATCATTAGTATGGTTTATTTGCTCACAGAGTTTCTAAAAGCAGAAGCAAGCACTGGGCTGTGTTCTCTGGACTGGATGCTGATGTCACTGCTGCAGCAGTAAGTGCCCCTCTCTTCTCCCTCTACTGTTTATTTGGAAGTCATTAGTTCTGTCCAGCTTGGGCCTACACATGCTCCACGCAAAATCAAATCAGTGATCTAATTATTAGCAAGAGGTCCATCATTGGAGCTGGCCTACTACGTTTCTTACAGTAAGTGGTTGGCACACACTTTTACTTAAAAAATAAATTAGAAAAAATAAACTCCTGTTGAACTTCAGACATGCTAGGAGTTGGTTGAAAATAGATAAACGCATCACTCATGCATTCATTTGATTAGTTTACATCTGAAAAGGGATTTTACATCGTCTACATCACATGGTTTTTAATTATTTTTACTGTAGACAAGAGTTATAACAGTACATGGCACATGTCATAGCTGCGGTATCCCACCACCAGTCAAAACCAATTTAAACGAAGACCCTAAAAATCTGACAAACGAGACAGCCTCGGACTCTTGCCGGCATTTTCACAAGCTAGCCACTGTCTGTAGAGACAGAAGTACAAGACATTGACCCAGAGTGATGTCATTGTCCAGGCCACAATATGAGAAATATCAACACCTATAAAGTGAAATTAATGTTGATCTTTCTAGGCGGGAAGGCAGACTACTGCTGATGCAAGCCATTCCTGTTGGTATGTGCCGGACTATTTTCTGCAACATTTAATTTGGAAATGAAAACATACCATTACTATTCAGTAACATCATGTTAGAAATTGAAAAAAAAAACTTGCTGACAGCACATCGTTTAACTAACTTTACCACACTAACAATCATGATTGAATTTCTCTTTTTGTTATGACTGGCTAGTAAGATGGGAAAATGTTCAGTATGCAATGGATTAATGTTATGAGCTATAGAGCAGACTGAAATTGAGGTAATCGGTCTGCTTACTCGTTTTTATATTCAATGCATTCTGATCCAGTTGAGAGTGAGAGGGTAGTAACTGGGGGCTTTGGGTTCATCTCTAAACCTCTGAAAAGGGTCATCTTCCTTGCTGACCTCAGCCGGATTTGTTTCCCGAAAAAGGAAATGATTGCAACCTCCACTGCACTTGGGTCATGAGCTAGACTTGAGGAGCCAAACTACAAAGAGCTTAATCTATTTATAGGAAAACACTGCCACAGTGCAGTGATCAGGGGAAAAAGGAACCCTACGAGACAGAAAGACAGTCGGACGCCAAGGTTACGCGCCAACTGTCAAGATCAACGAGGAGCCTTGCCATTCGCCTGCTTTTTAACTCATATCCATTTTCCTTGCCTCTCTCAAAACATTACTTACTTTATACATTGTCGATTTTGACATATAATACAAGTTAAAAATGCAGCGCCAACAAAGCTGTCTCTTGCAATAATAATAAAAACTATTGAGTACAAGAATACCTGTCTTTTCCACTTTTTATACAGTCTACATTAATTTGCTGAGACTCAATGTCTCATATTTGGAAAAACAGTACTAGGAGAAGCCACACTTTAGCCATAGTTTAAATCGGAGCATCGTTAATGATTTAATAACAGGGATATAAAACTAAAGAATACAAAAGCTACGTTCCTCACATACTGGATTAACTACCGAAGGGAGCTGAAGTGAGGGCATAGCCTACAACGGAAAAGTAACAACAGTCTGTTCATAAACATACTTGAGTTACACGGTACCATATATTATTTTGTTATAAATAAAACCGTCATAGCAACAGCACTTACACAATAACTTGCTATGCCCAGCAGGGATGGGGGGAAAAACAGTTATGAGTTGCCATTTTCTTATTTAGTCATTTAAAAATAGTGACTTCAAAATCTAGAGCTGAAACACACAAGACTGAAAGTGAAAACAATGAAGGAGGATACGCATACTTTTTTTCTAATGACAACATGAACAGTTCAACACTAATGAAAGAAGTCTGCTCAACAGACTAAAGAAAATTCTGTTTAGGTACATACCCCTTAGTCTTTACAACTGCACATGTGGGCATCATTCTGGCAACACTTAGTCTGTATATACTTTTTCAAAAAGAAATAAAATACATGAACATATTTTTGATTGTGTTACTATACTTCAACAAAACTAAAAAAAAAACACAAACCTAAATCAGGCTAAGAGAACACGGGGACTACACAAGCAGACCCATTAAAACTAGATGTTTCATATATTCCATTTTCTCCATCTGTGGAACACTAAGTAACTAGGACATCTCCCATAATTTAAGATGAGAGGATACAGAAGAGACGGAAAATATCTGCACTGTTAAAAGTCGCAAAGGAAAACAGGGAATGAGATGAGAGATGGAGGGGCAGTAAAGGTCCCACGAAAGGAAAGAAACACCAGGAGGTAAAGAAAAGCTGTGGAAGGCCACAGCTCTGTGAAGTATTGCCTGTTGTCAGGAGGCCTTAAGAACACGGAGCTCAGGTCGTAAATTGTGGAGGGACAAGGAGGAGCTTGGATTGGTTTGTGAAGAAATTCTACATCTACACTTTATCAACTTTCTCTATGTACACAGGGACAAGTTACACAGCATGCGCCATAAATATATTGAGTGAAAAAAAAGGGACGTCTATATCCAAGTGTTATTATATCATAATACCAAGATACGCTTTCCGAAATGTAACCAAATATGATGAAAATGTGTTAAGGTTGTACGCGTTCATATGGTTTTTATCTACTCCCACAGAGCTGATAACAATACCCACAAATAGTGTGGGGTCATTAACAAAATAAATAATTGAGTTTCAATTAATTAATTGTCAAGTAGGGTCTCAACACGAGTTGTTTCCACGGCCAAAATCATTTGTATTCTCGTTTTTTTTCCATTCTCAGTTACAGCTCTCCCATCACCCATTCACGTTCATATTATTGGAAACACTGACTTCAAGCTGAAAGAAAGAGAAGAAAAACAGGCCAGTCGGAGCATTAGAGCAATGATCCATCTCCAGTTCAATATGGTAACAGGAAAGAGGGCTAAAACAATCAGCTTTCCTTTTTTTCTCTTCCATTCTCCCATTGGTGTCAAGCAAACATCTGCCATTCCTTCTCAGCAGAAGGGAAGGTCGTTTGTTTCCATGCCGAGATCACTTAGTTATACAACCTGTTTGGGAACAACTGTTCAGACAGGATATTGCAGGGTAGTACAACGCCTTATTTTCCCAACTAGAAGTTGGTCAATAGTGTAGAAACAGACAATAACTGTCTGTACTTAATGTGTGGGAGACAACTGCACATGGACAGCTCGTCAGGGATCTCCTCTGAGATTGCCACAAAATTAAAAACCTTCAAATAAATTAATTTCACTTGAAGCTAGGTTTCAAAAATGTTTTGGTCTGTTGTTTAGTCGATATTGAGGCGTTATCCCCTTGTTTTTCGCTAATTGTATAACTCAGAAAAGCAGCAAAGCTCGCTAACAACGAAAGCCCTGAGACTGTGTATATTAGGTCTAGGTGTGCGAGCCATTGTGAAAGAAATATTAAGTCTAGAGTGCCTTCCTAACTGTCTGTGACAAAGACACCAGTCCCCTCTCTACACTAAGTAACTCTCCCTCTAACTGACCTGCAGTTTATGAATTGTAGCATTTATTTTCCTGAATGTGAGAAAACAAGATGACAGACTAATGCACTTGTTTGGTTTCCTGTGAGTGTAGACATTTAAGATAGCCCTCACAATTTAAAATAAAATATAAAAGGAATAGAAGTGTACATCCTCTTTGTAAAGTAACACTCTCAGGCTTTGGCATATTAATTGCCATAGTCTTGTGAGAGTGATGCATTAAAGGATCTAATTGTTCTCTGGTTGACAGATGATCGTCCCAAAGTCTTATGTCTCAAGTACCGCCTGTCTGGGGCAATGCCCTCTGTTCTGTATCGCAATATATACTTGTTAGGGAAGCTATTTAAGGACTGATAAAAAGAAACAGAAATAACTCTAAAGCACCATTATCTCTGAGCAGATCTGATTTCAGAACACAAAACTCTCGCAGTTTTTTTCAACGCATTTAAGCAGAATTCTTTATGTATGCAGGAGCCCTTGACCTGAATTTGAGGTCAGTCTTCCTGACAATGGTAGTGTGAGGGTGTGGGTGTGCTACGTCAGTGTTGCGCGTTGGCGTGAGGGAGTATCACTCGCCAGCAGTTTACATGAGGCAAGACGTTCCATTGCAGAACAACTATGTCTGGTTGCTTTCGCACAGCAGTGTGTAATATGTCTGGAATGTTTCTTTTGATGAATATGTACAGAAACACATGCAAATTCAACTTTACCATTCTGTTCATCCAGCTCATTGCCAATCTCCTGGCCCATTATCTTCTGCCTGCTGATGACAGCTGCGAGTGCATCCAAGCCTGCATCCTGGACTGTGTAGAGAGAGGAAACTTTAATTTTATACCAGATAAAGTAGGAAAACTTCACACTTTAAAGCACTGAGATTAAGCAATGCCAGATAACAACACAGAGAAAACGTTTACTGTAATTTTAAGTCAAATTTACCAGAAGGGAACTACAAACAATAAAGTAACACTTCAGTCGCCTTTGAAAAGCCAGTTGTAAGATGAGAGCAATTACAGTATACTGTACTTTTGATATAATGAGGAAACTATTTGGGAAATAGGAATGAAAGGCTGCTGGGGTCCAGTTCCCCTCGCAGTGCCACATGTGAGTCATTCAGTACCCACTTAGCCATACTCATGTTGTTATAACTGCGGGAGGCCAAGGTGCAGTAAAAAAACAGTAAAGCTGAAAGAAAATATATATGAAAAAGAAGAAAAGAAGAGAAAAGAAAGAAAAGAAAAGAAAAGCAAGACAGAAATGTTTTGGTCTTTGTAGGTTTCCAATTTTGACACACTGGGTACCACAGGAATTCTTTATTACCACAGGTTCAGGCACAATTACCCAACCACACCAGAAATCCCACAGGGAAGCCACATGGAAACCTCCATGTGGTTTGGTTTCACTGTCTTAAGGGGAATATGTGATCCCAAATTGACAATAACCAGAGCTGTAATGGAGACATAGCAATGAAGTGTCACTTGGAGTAAGGTGAACTAATGTTTTAGTGATCAAGTCATGTCCAAGACACTCAGGGATCAAGAAAAAAGCAAGTGTGGCTTTTAATGTTTTCTAGATGTAAATGATCATCCTCATCTTTATATGTTAGCACATACCAGTGAAGCCTAGCAAGGGTCCTTACATATTAGGGTTGGTTAGATTTAAGACTTGATATTAAGTGTTTTTGGTTCCTCTATCCTGATCTGCTTTTTACATTAATAGTAGAAAATGTGGAAAAGCCCTTACAAAGTCATTACACTTGTTAAAATATCAATTATGTGTAATTACCTTCGATGACTCGTTGTTGCTGCTGTTTGATTTCGCCAAAGGTCAGCCCTCTGGTCTCCTCTGACTCATTGATCAGCCAGGGGTTGGCCGCAACACCTCCAGTTGTTCCTGACCCTGTGGCCATCAACGTCGACCTGTAAAAACATTATCATAACAATGTTTTGTTTCCAAAATGTTTCACAGCAGCTTTTCGAGTTAAAGAAAACTTTGTTTTGGAGAGACTTTTCCCACCAAAAAGCAGAGCAGCAGCTGTGAAAGTAACAAAGACCAATCCCCCAGTAGTGCACTACAACTGAGAGTAAATGGCAAAAGTCCTTTTTGGCTGACAATCACCATTCCAGCACACAAGTCTAAAACACTCATCATGCATCAGTGACTTTTGGCTATATAAGTAAACAGTTATATGCTTGTTTGGGATATCAGAGCAATGTACAACTCTTACAGCAAACACATCTGTACAAGGCATGTTCCCTTTCCAATACTGTACTCTTTCAAACATTTTACAACAACATCAAAACCATTTAGATCACAGAGAAAAGTGTTTACCTATTTTGTATTTAAGTTTTCCCATCGAAAAATACCAGGACAGCTTGTGCATTGTGTAAATAGCGTGTGTTTATCTGTCACAGGACTGTGGACTGCTGAGAAGGCTTACACTCTGACAATGTGACAGACCAGAAAGCTCTCTGTATTGTACTATGATGTGCTAAACAACGCTCTGTGGTTAAAAAGCTATTCCTCTGCTGATAGCTTAAAGCTGTGTTTCAGACCCCCTTTTTTGCATTGATGGGTTCAGAATCGCTGTGTGAGTCTTGATTTAAGCATGTCTGCTGTGAGCAAGTCATATGCTGGTCAGGACAAGGAAAAGTGATCTGAGTCACATGTAGACACATCGATGACTAATGCAAAAAACTGCACTTACTAACAAATGTTTTGCTTTATGATGTCCGTCTAACATGATTACATTTTTCCTTGGTGTAGTTGAACCAAGAACTTTCAAATTGCAGAGCTACTTTGGTTGAACTCTCCTTTGCCTGAACAATACACAAAACTACTCACACTAACTCATTCATTCAAGCGTGATGACTAATTCAAGTTTCTTTTTAAAGTGGTCAGTAAAGCATCTTCAGACCATTCGCAAGGCTAGCTAGTTGAAGCTGATACAATCAGAGGAGAAGGGGAGACGAGGCATTTGGTCCAATCTCTCTGACATGTTTGATTACTATGAAACTGTGTGGCAGCCCTCCACTTCCTCCACAAAATTGCCCGGTGTGTGAAAATCCAATTAAACAGTCAGTGGGGAGCGCCAAAATCAGTCGGGCACATCTCTTGGCAGCAACAAAGTACTAGCCTGCCGCCATCAGGGCCTGAACGCCCAGGTCCTGACTGAATGACTTGGACAGGGGAGATTGAACTAATTACAACTATTTTCACTGCAATCAAATACCAAAAAAAGGTTAGTGAATAATGGTGGAGAGGTGGGTCTTAGGAGTGACAAGTTGAACTGAGCCTTCAAAAATAGGTGCCATGTCCTTCTTTTGCTCGGTCTGAAATGGAGATGCTTAGAAAGTATTGTCTTAGGGATAGATTAAAGTCTCCTCTGTAACCTTTATCCCTTTTTCTTTTACCCAAAGTTCTCACAAAATAAGAGCGGCTTAGATTATCCAAGCATGGCCAATGCACCCCCACTGTCATTCTGTCCTCAAAGACCACACAGTGGAAACAGTTCCTACCCACAATTCCAAACTACCCACCACATATCGCTATTAAAGTTTGGTCTGACTGAGCAAACTTAAAACCACATGATTATGCCATGATAATTTATGAGAAAATTTCATTTGAGATATTTTTTTTCAGAGCCTTTTATGTAATTGGGTGTGTGGTCTGTGAAAAGATGAAAGCGTGTGCAAAGCACCACTAAGTAGATCAATCTTAAAACCAAAGCTTGTGAAAGTTATCAGAGAGAAGCATCAATAAAAGTGTTTTTTTAATCTGGTTCTACTGATCAGATGAAGCAGTAATGCTTGGCTTTATTATGCGCTTTTTTTTATTACTCCTTAAAACTCCCTGATACTAATCAGAATACCTTGAAGAAGACATACTGTACCGCACAGGAACTTTAATATAAATTCTATACAACGTAAAAACGTATTTATAAAAAATAGATGAAACGCTGGAGGTAGTAGTTCACAACATGACATCATTTCCTCTTCCAGTGGAAACAAATATCACCTGGACCAGACTAGGCCAAACATTAAACAAATAAATCAGTGCCTATGGTTTGCAAAGCTGTCACATTGACATGACATCAAATGATGAAAATGATAAAAACTGTGTATCCATCTCTTTGAAAAGCTCCATTAATACTGGAATGAATGCTCACTGGAGAGTTATAATTTGTAAACTTGCTCATTCTATTCATCAAGTCAACCACACACCCCACACATTCATATGCTTTTGTGTGTGTATGTGTGAGTCCATTTCAGGAGGTGCCAAATGTATGATCAGCAGTGCAAAGCGAGAAAGTCTCCTAATGAAAAAGAATTAGCCAGGAAGTTGATCGCCTTGTCAAAATGGCAGACAGACAGATTTCCTTCCGTGTGATAGCACAGGGAGAGGTCATAGCACATGGGTCATACCGGATGTAAAAAGGCTTTCATAGAAAGTTAGTGACCAGTGACACATCATCAAAGCAGAGAACAGAGCCTATGACCTCTCTGGTCAAGAACATGGACAAGAGAATGAGGATTCATTATTTTTAATTGGACAACCAGCACAAGATATTACTTTTTTTTTTAAATCTCAGAGAGGAAAACCACAAAATGAAAGATGGCATGTTCTGAGCAAGATACCTCCTGAGACATCATGGGATGATGCTTGGTTTCTGACCTTCTGACACTGACTGACAGTGACAGTCAAAGAGGGAGGGAGGAGAAATATTCCTCAATTTCCTTTAAGTACTTAAAGGAGCAGAATGTAGGATTCAGAGTACTAAATACTAAATACTCCTCTGCTCAACCCTCCCCTTTCAATTAAGTCAGAGAACTACAATGGCTCTCAGGTCAAATTAAAAGCTAATGTTTAGTGTGTACGCACTGGAAATCTGCTTAAAGACAGCAGTACAGCATGTCATTCTCCCTGGAACAGGACCCTCTTTATGTATAGATATGAAGGGCTGATTCTAAGCTTACAAATACACTCACAACCACTAACATCACCACTGATGCTAGCAGAGGATGGGTTATTGAGTCAGCAGCATGGCTTAGTATTGAGAAAACCACCCTTACACAGCTGCAGGGCCTATAAGAACAAGGACATACCCACTACTAGTAATTTAAGTTATTTACCACATTTATTATATATGAAGATATGCCCACTCATGAAAATTCACCCAAACCTTTGAAATTTGGATCTAACGGATCTGATTGTCCAAATCAAGTTTGTGTGTCAACCCATTCTAGCAGAGAATGCTTAATTAGATTTGCAAACATTGACTTTGTTTACTTTTCCTGTTATGAGAAATGAAAAGATATTTCTTGAATCTTAAATACCTTGAAGATTCAGGTTCTGAGGTGTCTCCTCTGAAGGTGGCATTGAGCTGCTTCTCTCTTGTGAGCAGGTCATCAATAAGGTTCTGCCTCCTGTCAGCTTCTGGCTGCATTCTGTTGAAGCCATGTTAAGGTCATGCATAAGGTCAATATCACTCTGAGGTGAAGTATGTTCTTTACACTTTTATTTGAGTCAGTCTGAAGTTAAAGCATATAAACAGATAAAACCTTTCTACTGCTTTTGTAGATAGGCATACCTTTTCAAAGCACTCTAATTCCCTCTACAGGAAGACAACTGCTACTGCAAGGAAAGAAACCCCTTCAGCCCAAATGTAATCTTGATCTCAAGACTTCCACTGCTTGGAACATTCTCAGAAGAAAGGATACAAGCGGCGAGCTGACGATGCTCGCAACAAACTCTCTTTAAGCTGGGCAATATTCTGTTTGAGCTTCTGCAGGGATGCACGTAGTGTCATGTTGATCTGAAAAGACAAAATATATTAACAGCAACTGACTACCAGAAACACTTGACGACGTCAGGAGAAATGTCCCATGCCACATTCTTTGGTGAATGTAACGTCTTACCTTTGCAGGGTTTCCCCCTGTTCTCTGTTGCCTGTTTCGTTCATGAATGTTTTCTGCTACTTCCTGTGCCAGACGACAAGTGGCATCATAATTCTGTAACCTATAGATCAATGAATGGAATAGAGATGTCATGTTATTTGATCTGTTATTACTGACAGATAACAGTGGGAGGCCACAAATAAATAAGGAACAACAAATTGCAAATTTGTTCAGGGTAAAGACAATTAACCTCATGTTTCCCAATGTTGTGCAACCTACAATGAAGTAATTTAAGAATACATGAAAAATGCAGTAAAGACTTGCTAGTCTGGCTATGTAGTTCATACTTATTTTTTAGTGTTCAGGATGCCAGAAGCTTAGTGGTACTCATTGGTTGTGTTTGATTCTAATGTTTTTTTTAGCAAACATACCTGACTGACAGCCTCAACAGTTTGATCTGCACCATCAGAATGTAATACAGCACTAATGTATTCTATTGTATTGTACTGTTATGTGATTGTGTGATTAAAGTTCAGTACAGTTGGGGAAAAGGTGAGAGAATAAGACAAAGCTTCAGTCACATTCATCATGTGACATGTTAAGCATTCCCATTTCCTCTTTCGATTGTGCTTACGTTTATACAATGTGAATTGTGAATATAAGTAAACCACCCACAAAAACAGGGATTTCCATGACCTGATCCATTACCGCCATTCAAAAATGTTCAATCCATAAAGTGATCATTCTTTTATGGCTTGCAAGTAATAATATTTACAAGAGTTAGCTAACGTTACTACTTTAGCTAGCAGAAGCCAAGAAAGAGTAGCTAACTTCTGAGCGTTAGTCCCGTAATGTTTGCAAGTTAAGTTAATTTGAGCTTTCGAACACATTACTTACCACGGATCCTGAGACATTATGATCAGAGTAAAGTAAAAAGAGAAATTTAGTTTGAGTAATCAGGCAGTAATCACCAGCGAACTGTTTCTTGTTTGGGTGTGACGTCACAACGGCACCTTGCGAGGGACATTTGAGTCGGGGGTCGCATTTTGGCAGAAAAACAAAAGAAACAATATTGATATTTAGATTTTTACACATATATATATATAGGGTTCACACTCTTAAGTATTATTTGCTTTAACATGAATTACTTTTGCTCTTGTTGGTTGATGTTCACCAATTCAAAGTCAGGAATTCAGCATGCATTGACTAAACATAAGTATCCTACATTTCACAATTAAAGCTTTTTCTTGTAGTTTAAAAGACAAGAAAGAATAGCTTTACTTGCAACATTAACAAGTTGGAAAACAGTATAAACATGTGATGTGAACCACCTCTATGTACTGTAGACACAACGTGTGTGTTCCTCTTGATGGGGGAGATGCAATTACTGCAAAATTTAAATTTGTTTTGCAGTAAAGAAATTGATAAATGGGACTTAAAAAGCATGTAAATGTTTCAATATGTTAAAAGACATAGAAAGGTGGGACAAGAAACCACAACAAAAGTAAAAATATCAAGGTGAATTTCTCACAGACCAATGAATTGTATAGTACTCAGTCTGAATAGTTTGTGTTTAAACTTCTTCTGTCTTACATTATACCGAGGGTCCAAGTACAAGTTATACCAGCCTTCAAGGAAATTGAAAGAACAACAGCATGCATGCTACTCCGCTCCATAGCCTCTCTGTGACCACTACGCTTAAACCATTACATACTGTACATTCTATACCTATTCTAATAAATTCCACATCTGTCACACTTATTGTACATATCACATCCTGCTTTATATTTAGTTTTTTTATATTTTGTATTTTGTTTCTGTTAATATTTTCTGTACATGTTTTTTGTTTTTTTTGTATTGTAACTATATTGCCTTGTTTTTATGCTGCTGCAACCCAAACATTTCCCAAATTGGTATCAATAAAGTAATTCTATTCTATTCTATTCATGGGGCGAGAGTTTGTTATTTAACTCCACGACATGTGGAGCCCACATATTAGATAAGAACTCATTATGTGGGTTTAAGGCTTTTATGTTTCATGACCAAACAGAAGTTGTGTTTGGATCAAAACACATATCTGTTGTGTAGAATAATAACCTTAAGAGTACTTCTTGGAAAAGACTAATTTGGCATTTTGTTTCTACGTCTAAAGCTTTTTCAGAGAAAGACACATGATTGCACTATTGTTTCTGATGACCTTTATATGAATAATACATATTTAGCTTGGTTTCCATATCAAACTCAAGCTATACAATATCAATGGAAATATATTGTGGAAACTGAAACATTGAATTTAATTAAATTTATTATGTAAATAAATTTCACATAAACAAATACATGTGTATATTTTTAACAATACTCTTGTTACTTATCTGTATATTTTTGTTTTGTTTTAGAATTTAAGATTTTTTTATTTTAAACCTGTGTTTCATATCCCTGTGTGAACCTGTACTGTTTTTCCTCTTCTCTGTTGCTGCTTAAACACTCAAATTTCCCCACGGGGATTAATAAAGGTACATCTTATCTTATAACTGTATTAGTTTAGTAGAAAGCAATAATATTAAGTTGGATCTAATATTTAGTATTTTAACTAAATATACTTGCTTTGAATGAACCTAATAGAGTTATGTGAAATTTGTTGACATGATATTTCTAATTAAAGTCTAACGTTTCAGTTTTTTCAGTGTATGTTGATTGCAGTGAGTAGTGTTATTGAAAGGATGCTTGGTCAAGTCGTCATTTTAGTGCCTGTATTGTCATGTCATCTGAACATTTTTGGTTCCTTGTATTTTAGTGCTGATTATGGTGGTATTGTGGATCCTTTCAAGTACGGTCATTTACTTCTCAGAGTGAGACACTGTATGTTGCCAGTAGTAAAACTGTTAAATCACAAGATGTTTTCTCTTCGAATGACCGGAGTCACCACAAACAAACCATACCACCATAACAGGCTCACGTGACCACAGGCTTATATAAAGCCCTCATCCTCAGAACGTGCAGCTAGTAACAGGAGGCAGTTAACATTCCAGTTTGTATTAAGTGGAACAACAAGACTTGAGATGATTGATGTTTCAAGAACACCGGAGTTCTCCAATTGTGGAAACATGAATTCAATCTCAATTCATACATCCTCTGACCAAGACCTGGACTCTGTGGCAGGAGGCAGAAGCAGGCAAAGGTCTCACTCCTGTAACAGTTCAGAGGAAAATAAAAACTATGATGAGCGGAGACAGGCAGAGGACACCTTTCTTAGACCTCGCTCCAGGTATGTTTTCACTTTCAACTTGCAAGTGCTGTTTTCTTTTCATCCATATTAATTGACTAATCAAACAACAATGAGCAACAGACATATTTACTGATAACAATATGGATTTATGTTTAACATTGTAGGAAAATTGGATAACAGACAGACTATGCCCAACACAAACAAAAATGTAAAAGAGGTATATTTTCCCTGAATACTTTTTTGATATTAATCAAACGCTCCACAGGTCTTTTTATGACACGCCAGAGCCTGAGAAGTCCAATCTAGGAAACTTTTCAAGGTCCTGTCCACTGAGGCAAAGGGCAGGCTCCCTACTCCAGTATCAAGTGAACAAAAAGGAAAAGAAGGCAAAGACTAAACCAAACAGGCGCTCACCAACAAGAGAACTTAATGGTACAACTTAATGTTTTTATTAATAGCATTTTAATACTTCAAAATCTATTTACATTGTTTATTTAAATACAAATCAAATCAATGTATGCATGCTTTGTTCAGGCAGTAAAGGTAATCTCAAGTCTGTGTCCATGATGACCATCTCTGAGTCGGACAAATGGGAAATTTGCTCCAGCTCGGGAATGAAGTACGGACAGTTTGTGGACTGGGAGAAGATTGACCCTGAAGCCGCTATGAGATACCAACGTATCCTGAAGAGTGATCACCAGCAGCTAAAAACTATGGCCCGAGAAGGATTTTGGGCCATGCCCCATACACTAAGGGCCAAGGCTTACTATCACATTATCCACAGCATCAATTCAAGGTTAAGATTATAAAATGTAGTATAGAAAACATATATATTTTGTCATAATGAAAGACATAAACGCATTTAAGGGAACTGTGCCAAATTAACTGAATATGCATTGATGTTATATCTGCAGTCGGACTGTTACTCCAGACAGAGATGTCCACCATGAACTGAACAAGGAGCTCTTTGGAGAACAAAAAATCAGCACCCATCCAGTCCCAGATTACATGGAGGCTGGAGATATACCAAGGTAATTTTTGTGGGAAAATATTGTTTCACATATTATAGAAATGTTGCTATAAAAACATTTGGTCCAACAACATTTTTCCGTATTTTCTAACATACTCCATTTTAATTATTTTAATTGGCGCACTGTATAAACTTAAACAAAACAAACCTGAATAAATGCCTTCATCACATTCAAGCATGTCATATGATATTTTTTGTATTAATTCTGACTTATTTTAGAGGCCTTTGGTGAATTTTGTGTTTTTGAAAAATGTCTTGCCCGTTGAGAATGCAAGGTATGCAATGATTTGTTGATTGTTCTTCTCTTATCCAGATACTGTCTCAACAAAGCAGGACTGAACTCAGTTAAAAGGATTCTCCTTTGCCTTGGTAAATGTTTCCCAAACATGAATTTCTGCCCTATCCTGCCTGAACTGGTCTCCCTCCTCCTCCACTTCAGTGAGGATGAAGCAGAGTGTTTTCACAGTGTGTCCAGACTCATCTGCTACAATGACCCAAACAAACGTTATATCGACCAGACCTTCCTCACATATCGTGCTTCCTGCATGACCTTTGGAGACCTTGCTAACAGATGTTGCAGAGGCATCCGTAAGCTGATCGCCAGCTCTTACCAGAACCTCTTTGACTTTTACTCTGACTGGATCATGTGGATATTCGCTGACCTACCATTCACTTATGCCATTAGAGTGCTTGATGTCTATCTATTGGAGGGCTACAAAGTCCTCTACAGGTTAGTTGCTGCTACATCTTAAGATGGAATCTTTAAATCAAAGTCCCTTCTTATGACATAACCATTACTTTTGAAACAATCAGTACAAGTATTTATCAAACATTCTTTGTACAGGGTGGCATTGGCTTTGCTCAGTCTCTACAAAGTGTCTGTGTCATCTCGAGTGGCCGACGTGGAGGACTTCAGAACAGATATGAAAAGGTTTGTGGAGAGTGTAGCTCGCCACTGCACAGCCGAGAAGCTTCTGGAGATGGCCTTAATGATTCCTATGGCCACGCGGAGAGAGCTAAACCTCCTGTTCAATGCCAATAAGGACGCCCTCATGCAAAAAGGTGTCAGCATACACCAGAAGAGGTGGGTTAAAGCAGGAATTGATATAGCACACCTTTGAGAGGCATATTTGTAAGAAACCTAGAAATATACGATAAGGAATACATTTCTGATATGCTCATTATGTTTTAAATAACTTTTCATGAGGAGTAAACATTAAGCCGAAAAATGGCACATTTCCCTTTTTTCAATTTAAGATTCTCATTATAACTTTGTTTATGCTCCTAAAGGCAGTCTGTTGAGATGGTGGACTTTAACAACTTCACCTCCAGTGTTGTGACAGTGGCTTCGATGAGAGTGGTGTGGGCCTGGATACCTGAGCGCTTTGCCCTTTTCAGCCCCATTAAGCTGTTTAGTACAGCTGAACATGGAAGAAGCCTTGCTTCGTAAGTCATCTTTGTTCATTACTTACACAACATTGAAAAAAGATCTTCATACAAAGAACTAAGTAAATATAACTAGCAGTGATTTAGTATCATATGTCAAGAGTATTCATTTCCATGAGGCCAAGTTATCAGGGATCAAAAACTGCTACATACCATGTATAAAAAGTGAAAAACACATTCTCAGTAACAGTTACATAACAAATAGGGGCAGTGTGTTTTCACTATCAACATGTTTGCTTTGAGTGTACAAAGTGACTCACGGTTCAGTGGTGGAAAACACTGTGAAACGCTCAAGTTGAAACAACCTACTGTTTAAATGTCTTTATTTTGTAACACATAAAGAAGGATACAATGAAAACAAGACATAGAAGGATATTTTAATTGTGAGTTAAGTTATGATTGTGTCTTGCATTCAACCATTCAGCTGTTCTTAATGATAATAACAAAGACAATAATTACACAACACTTCTTACCCAACCCACAGTGCAGGCTTTGTTGTATATTGTCACACAGGCAATGTTTAGTCATCAGAGACAATGTCTGGCTTTATATGTTACAATTTTTATAGGATATTTTAAAAACACATGTTGTTTCTCTAATACAGATTATATTCACATGTCGAAGGTCATGAGCCAGCACTCTTGATCATCAAAACTGTGGATGAAGAGGTAACATTAGATAACATATTTAATATTTGTTTTCATTGAATAATGTTTGCTGGCATGCTTTGTTTAACCTTAGATTTTTAACTTTCAAAAATAAAAATCACAAATGATAATCATCATTTTATCATCCAGGTCTTTGGTGCCTTCCTGTCAACAGATGTGATAGAAAGAAAAAAGCATGACTCTGAGGGACTGACATATTTTGGGACTGGGGAGTGTTTCGTCTGTACGGTGAGTCATATTCTTCCTTTTTTTTGGGAAACTCATTCAGGTTTGCTGTAAAATGCATCAGGTCATTCAACTTTATTTAGAGAATGTTTGCTAAATTTCATCAAATACGATATTTCATCACTCCTTTTTAGATTCGTCCCAGCAAGGAGCGCTACCAGCAGGCCATGGTAAACATAATGACCAGAAGAGTTTCCCCACAGCAGGTTAGAGACAGCAGCTGTGCCTCCTCTCAGTTATCCAATTGTGGCTGCTCCCCAATCACCACAGGCAGCACAACTCTGACCTGTCCTGCTGGAACCCCCCAGGACCCAAGCTACCTGACCATCCCCTTTACCGCCCCATCAGAGGAACCCACGACTGCCAAAGAGTCAAAGAGACCCAAAGAACAAGAAGCTTCCATGTTCATTGCAGGCACTGACAGTCAGCTCATAATTGGTATGCCGGTTAAACAGATTGCTCGGCCTTTACAAAAAAGTCCAAAAACAGTGTGTATGCAATGCTCATGTCTATGTTTTCTTTTAGGGGGTGATGGAGGCCACGCACTCTGCCTGCAGGAAGATCTCAAGGGTGGATATTCAGAGGCCTGTGACACATTCAAGAGCATCGCACTCTACAAGGGTCATTTCAAGATCCAGGCCCTTGAAGTGTGGGGCATACAGAACTCTATTTCCTTTTCTCACAGTTTTCTCTGAGTAGAAAAAGGAAGGAGCTTGTATTACTTGGTAAACAGCAATAAGTGTTTCATGATGTTTGTTCATTGGACTCAGATTTGATGTCAATCTCCAATATTTATTATGTGAATACACATATTGAGTGAGATTTTATTAAGTTCTTGTCTACATGTCATGTTAATTTGTCATACATCATACACTTTTTACTGGACTTTACAAGCCCATATAAACAATAGTTTATATCTCAGGATGGCTCCAAAAACACAAGGGAAGTTGAGACATGTGAGCTACCAGTAAGCATGTGACACAATTTGCAGTCTAGCTACTTCTTTTGAAGAACCCTACACATGGGTGTAAATAGAAGCATTTTTTTATTTTACAGTTGATCTGCATTTGGTGAACAATTAAACGTCATGCACTTATATATTAATTATAATATGTGATGATCAGTTCAGCTGTTTTTCTTCTTCTTATCAATGTGTTATAACATATTAAGATATGACATGTTGTGAACATTATCGATTTACTGTGTTATGGGGTTCAAATTAAATAAATGTAATACTGAAACAACTTTTTTTTCTCTTTGTCTGACTCCCTATTTGCTGAGACATTTGCTGCTGTTTATGTTGTTGAACATGTTGAAAGTGAACGCTACAGTTGGCCAATCTCATTATTTCTTTCTTTCTTTGTTGTGATAACATACTGAAAACAGGTTATGTGTAGAGAATCGATGCCCATAACGGAATACCAGTTCGTCTGGATACCTATGTATGTCAGTGTGGGATGTGGATGTGTCTACCGTAATTTGCTTACTTTTTTTTTTAACACATTGTTCTTCACAATAAAGAAATAAGATTTACATGATGCGTACCGTCCTCTCAACATAATAATACCACAGAATAAACCAGGTTAGCTACGTGGCGCATGAAGAAATACAATAGTAATCTATTACACCTAACTTCCACATTTACGTGACGCAATTGAAGGGGCCGTGCAAGGGAATGGGTGGCTACGGTTATCCACCACGCTACAGCTGGTTAAACAAGCTGCAGTGACTAGCTATCTTCAGATGTGAAGTAGGTTGCATTTAAACCTAAACGGACTTAACATGTAACAACCGTCGGTTTTAAGGAGCATTAGAGGTGGGACTCCGTTTAATATGGCCTGACTAATGTTATACACCTTTGTTATGCTAGCTCACAGCGTTAGCTCCAGCTAAGTTAGCCAACGTTAGCTTTTTAAAATGCATGTGCGTCTCATAAAATCAATCACCTGACCATTATTTTTTAAAGTGGTTTAGACATTAACCATACAGCAGTTGCGGTTTCTGTGTTGTGACACGGGGTCAAGCTAAGCTAAGAAATGTGAGCGTAGTCGCCCTGTCTGTTTACAGATGCTATTTTCACAAGGTATTTAGGTGCATTCTGTGATTACAGCTACATTTTTCGTCTTTAATACTTGTATGCATTAGTATTGTTTTTGGCATTGTCTCCTATTCCCTTCACAAATTAGTATGTTGCCGACAGAATTATGAACATCTAAGCTAAACCGCTGCATGTTAGGTCACATTTAGTGTATATCTCATCAGGCGAGAATCCTATAAAATACCTAACAATGACCCTTTGGTATTGCTCAACCCTACTTCAGAGATGCTGTGTATAACGTAAAGTATGCCAACTGGGGGTTATCATTCATCATTAGCATGCCATACTGTAGATGAAAAAAATATGTAATACAGAAAATAGGGCTGGCTGAGAGAAAAGTTAGATTGTTCTGCTTCATGCTCTTCTGTGGCGTCCTTCGTATCTAACCAGAGTTGGGTGTTACAGTAATGTATTACTTTCTGCTGTTTTTAAGAAATCACAAACATCGAGAGACATTCGGACACCTGACAAAACAATTGTGCCGGTAGAATAGTAACTCAGTAAGCCTGCTTACTATTGGTTTAGAGGGCTGCAGAAACAGATTCGCGATTGAGAGCTGCAGGCTCACGATTGAGAGCTGCAGGCTCACAATGGAGAGCTGCAGGCTCACAATGCAGAGCTGCAGGCTCGGAAAAGTAGTGTAACGCATTACAGTTCAGAGACAGTAATACTGTAATGTAACTTATTACTTTAAAAAGACAGTAACAAGTAATATGTGCTGTATTACATTTTGGAAGTAACTTGCCCATCACCGTATCTAAAACTCCACATGTATGATTGTCAGCTAGCAGCAGGCATATGGAAGCTATGTATTTATTGATAAAACAGAAATTTGACACAAACAACTGAACCCATATTTGCAAAACATGTTGCATTATGTAACAGTCCCTTGCTGAAATAGTCTTAAACATGATATTTCAAATACTTCCATCACATCAGCATGCTTTTTACACATCTACAGTATATCATGACACCAGCTCCTTGGATCTTTGAACACACGTGTTTCACTGTCAGTTTTGATTTCCCAGGTGAAAATACAATTGTGAATAGCTATTAAACAGATACAATTCATTTTCACTGGAGCACATATCTGTAACCTAGTGTGCAACTTAAACCGTGTTTTAATACCATTTCAATTCATAATTCATTAGAGCTAGCTGATAACATGCTCAGTGTTCATCATGTTACATTAAAACAAAACTGTTGGCAAATATAGTCAGTTTCAATATCCAAAATATTGAATAATATCTCCACTATACTGATGTCATTTCTTAATCCTCTGTGTCTGTTTTTGTGTTCAATGTGAATAGGCTGCAGTCATGGGCCCAGACACGGCGCCTGTCTCTAAAACAGAATCTCCGGAGGAAAGTTAGTGTTGAAGCTTCTTTGTAATGTATTATTTCTCAGTCAAGTTTATAAAGATGTTTAATGGCAGAAGACTGAATTTCAATTCAGTAATGTTTACAAAGGTGTTTGTCAATAGTTACATTTCTTTTAAATTACATTTTCAAAAGGATATTTTTTATGTGATTTTTCTTCAGGTCCAGGACAAGTCATTGTGAAGGTCAACACTGATTCAGATTCCTATGAAGTATCTACCGACTCTGAGCCAGACAACTCTAAACATCCAGAGAAGTGTTACACTTGTTCCATCTGCAGCAAGGCATTTGACAGACCATCAAAGCTAGATAGGCATAAACCTGTACACACAAGGAAGCCTAAGACTCTTCATCAGTGTGAGCATTGTGAAAAGAGTTTCACACAACAAGAGAAGCTTATCCGACACCAGAGTTTCCACAATAGGACTAACAAGCACCCCTGTCCTGACTGTGGGAAAGTGTTCAACAGGCCTTCAAAGTTAGAGAGACACAAGCGCACACACTCGAAGAAACCAAAGGTGCCTCATCAGTGTTCTTACTGCATGAAGACGTTCAGTAAACTTAACAAACTTGTCCGTCACAAGCGAATGCACACCGGGGAGAGGCCTTTCACCTGCTCCGTCTGCGGAAAAGGATTTTCTGAGTCTGGTCACTGCAAAGCACATGAAAAAACGCACGAGGAACAGCCAGAAAAACCTCACTGCTGTGCAGACTGTGGGATGTGTTTCTTCAAGGCATCAGAGCTCCGTCGGCACTCTCGCTCTCACACAGGAGAGAAACCTTTTAGATGCAACTTATGTGATAGCTGCTTCTCGCGCTCAGAAGGACTCAAAAGACACATGAGGAGCCACACAGGAGAGAGACCATACAAATGCATCATCTGCGCAAAGGGATTTTATTCTCGTCAGGATTTAAATATTCATGGCTTGACCCACTCTGGAGAGAAACCACATCTTTGCCCCGTGTGTGGTAAAGGCTTCTCGCAGCTGGGCAACATGAAAGAACATGAACAAAATGTTCACATTAAGTCAGAGAAATATATTTGCAATGAATGTGGGGCAACCTTTACACGGTATAAGTCACTGACGAAACATCAGCGGACACACACAGGTGAAAGACCCTACTTGTGCCTCACCTGTGGTCGCAGGTTTTCGTGGAGCCATTCTCTCAGCAGGCACCGGAGGACGCACACACACATGCAGATGTCTATGGAGACAACCAAAGACACATCACGTTTTGAAGGACCCTCTGAAAATCCTAGCAATTGAAAATGGAAGTGAAAACTTTATAGAAGGACATTTCATTTTGAAATTATCCTAAGCTAAAATGTACTAACTTGGAGCAAGGAGGTTAGGTTTTTTGAGGTTGTTCTTTTCCTGCTGCTTGTCTGTTTGACAGTAGGATTACAGAAAAAGTATTGGCTGGGTGTCCATGAGACTTGGTGGAAGGATGTAACAAGGGCCAAGGAAGTATCCCATAACTTTTGGAGCAGATCTGAAACTATCAGATTGATACATTAGTCATGTTTCACTTTTGGAACATTGTGAGATAGGAAATGTGGAGGAAAAAAGGGGAACACAAGTTCTAAACTACGGAGATTCATGTGAATCAGCCCTTAAGTCAGAACAACCAATGCAAAACAGCTTTAGTGTTGTTTAAACACACAGAGCACTAAAATACAACACATCTTTGTAGCGTTCATGTTGTTTCCACTACTAGAAGTTTGTAGTTATTTAGATCTCAATTTGAAACTACGGTACGATTCACCTCGCAACTTGCTTTGCTATTATAATATATCAATCAGAGCTTCTCAGTACAAGGCTCCAAATATTTTCCCAATATATGTTTTTATCTAAGCTGTGTTATTTTGATGAAGATAGAGGACTCGGCTAATTAAGTACAATGCAGTGTGCTTATCTTATGTAGTGATTCTCTGTTTACATCGTTACTTTTAGACCTGCCTTTAGATAGTGTGAAATAATATCTCATTGTGTAATGAATTTCTGTTACTTACTAACCAAAAGGTATGTCACAACCAAAGTAGAGATGATCTAAACAAGACCTAAAACTCTTTTTGACTAACAACCAAACTGTTACGTTTTACAAAATGTACCAATTATCTGCAACTGAAATGTTGGCTTTCCGATATAGGTCACATAAACTAATGTAATCCCCTACCTTACAAGAGGGCACCCGTGAACATTAACCAGCACCAAGATGTGTGCATGGGTTTTACCATTAACTCTGGTATTTTATTTCTGTACTTTCTTTCTAATAACAAAGAATGCCAAAAATAAATCGTGTTTTGTACTCTTATATTGAATTATTTCTCTTCTTTTAAATAATTAAACCTTTGCAGAACTTTTAATGTTACACTGAATCAGAACAGAAACATGCTATTACATTTTTGTTTATGCAGGTATATTACGCTATCCTCTAATGTGAAACCCCACTGCTGTTAGATGTTTAAAGCTTACATAATGAAAAGTAGTTTGTGCAAAATATTAAGAACTGTTTTCAGTCTGACTTTATTTAATACATATCACATGTTGAAGTTATTTAATACTTTACATTTATCTTTTTGTGAGTCTATCTAGGTAGGCCTACATGGCTTACTTTCAATACTAATGCCTTAAATTGTGCCGTTTCACCGCAGAGTAACCACACACAAATAGATATTCAAATAATTTGTCATATTTAATTCTATTTTATAAAAAATATAGCCACACATAAACGTTTACCATATAACAGCTATTACAATTAAAACCCTTTTCTATTGTGTACAACGTCTGCTGTTGTTTACCAAATCATTTAGCTGCGCGTTGTAAAACCTAGCATGTAAGGTTTTAGTGTAATATGAGTTCGCATTTTAAATAGTAGATCAATCAGTACCAATAGCAAAAATAAAGTAAATCTGCCTTAGTACATGTATTGTTCAAGAAAACATTAATTATCCATCTAGATTCAACATCAACTAATTACTTATTAAATGTCCCAATTGCAAACACCACGTAACCTTAAATTGGTTTGTACGCCTCTTTTAAGTTCTAACATTTCCGAGAGGATGTGAATGCAACGAGGAAGTTTCGTCGACCAATGAGTGGCCAACAGAATCCCAACGGTTGCTAGGTAACGTGTGTTTGTTGTCACAGTGGTTTGAGAAAAAACAAGAGTTTTTCTTGCTAAATTTAAATGTGTTCGATAAACGTAGGCCTACCTTAACAATTAACAGTGAAAAGAGATAAATTACGTTTCTCAAACATGGCTTCTGAAACACAGGGCGTGCCTCAGCTTGAACTGGAGTCTGTAATTGGGTTCAGCGGTAAGTTATCCTGCACACCTCCAAACTGAAGTAAGCTAACTAATCTTGCGTTAAAGCAAAACAAACTAAGGGATACAACAAGCTAGCAGGCTAATGCACATTGCCATTGCTGTCTGCTTATTAAACGTTACTTTTTAAATCAAGGGGTAGTCATAATGATCCCAAACTGTTTTTCTTTGCCATTTTTATTATTATTTTAAAACACGTTATATCTTTAATCTTATGTTATGCTATATTTTGTCCCATCAGGTCAAGTGATTTCTGGTTTGAGAGTGCATCCCGACAGAGAGTACCTGATCTATCCTCTGGGGAGCGCTGTCATCCTGAAGAGAATCAAAGATGGCAAGCAGGAGTTCCTGCATGGACACACCAACAATGTGTCCTGTATTGCAGTGTCCAAAGGTGGACTGTACATTGCATCTGGTCAGGTCAACTTCATGGGCTTTAAGGTAGGTGTAGTTGCTATACATTATATTTCATAGTTTCCGATATGGTAACACAATAACACATTGTTTTATGTGCAGTAAGTAAGCAGACTGTTTTTTTGCTTCAGAAATATATGGTCTTGAAACTGTTTTTAATTAGAAAAATGACAAAATAAATGTGTCATTTTCACATTTAACATTTTAATTAATATCCTAGGCTACGGTTATCATCTGGGACTATGCCAAACGAACAATCTATGCCACGCTGCTGCTCCACCAGGCTAAAGTAGAGGCCCTGGCCTTCTCTCCCAATGACAAGTACCTAGTGTCCCTCGGAGGTCAGGATGATGGCAGGTACATTTTAAGTGTGGGTGGTACAGGTCAGAATAAATTACGCTTTCACCCAAATAACCACATTCCTTGCAAATTAAATTCTGCAGTTAAAGGAGGAAATGTAATGGAATAGAAATTCCTTAGTAGTATGTAAATTCACTCAATAGTACTCTTTTTGTTTAACGCGTCAGGTGTTTTTGGTGTATTTTCAGCATTGTAGTATGGAATATTGAGACCAAGAAGGCCATCTGTGGGAGTCCAGCATCAGCGCACAGTGCCGGGCACTGCCTCACTGTGCAGTACTCAAACACAAATGACAATATTTTTGTTTCTGCGGGGAGGTGAGTGAATGCTGTTCACTAGCATTCTGTAAACCCGGTATCAGCCATGTACTCTAACTGTTCTCATAAAGTATTTTATTTTCATTGTTCTTTTTTGAGCAGTGGTACATTGCGAGTCTGGGAGCTGGATGTCCCCAACAGGAAGATCAGGCCCACAGAGTGTCAGAGAGGCAAGCTGAAGAGGATTGTGAAATGTTTAGAGGTATGAGGCCTTGAGAATCTTTCATTCACATCAGTTTATTTGTGCCGTTTATTTTACTAGTGTGCCATTTTGAGGTCTATCTGACTTTTGCATTTGCCAAAAGTAAGTAAATAATTAGGGGCACAGTTGCGGTAGATGTTTTTGGTAAGATACACAGCTAACAATCTATTACCATGTCTTGCAATTTCATGTGATATTACAATTTATATTCAGATACACTGATATTGGAATGTGTTGTCTATGTTGCGACACAGATCTCAGAGGATGATAAATTCATTTTCTGTGGCACCACCAGTGGAGACATAATGAAAGTCAACCTGAAGACAGGGCTTCTGAGTGACTGTGGTCCTCTTAAAGCAAAATACAGCCTGGTAAGTTTGGGTAATGAGACTCATTATTCGTCCTTGTGAAGGTAATATCTGTTGTTGCTAACTCACGCTTTGCCTAACAGTGAGGACTTCTGCTGCGTATACTGACTTAACTGATGGTCCTGATGGCATAATTCATTGTCTAATCTAAGAATGGCTCAATTAGTGTATCTCACTTGATTTATGACCAATTTATTTTCTATCTTTAATGGATTGGTATGTACTCTCCTCTCGTTCTTGAACTTAGTCTTGATTGCAGGTAGTAGCTTTTACTGTAAAAAATGTGGACAGCGCTTCAATATGTAAGAAAACTGTCTTTCCATCTCAGTGCTCTGTATGTTCTGCGCAGGGTGTCAATGTCCTAAGGGTGCTGAAGTCTGGGGACCTTCTTGTAGGCTCTGGATCTGGCACATTTACTCTCTGTTCCAGCACTAACTTCAAAACTCTTAAGTGAGTCCAACAACTGTATATCTGAATCATCCACATGTAATAAATTGTGGTGTGTGAGGTTCACGGCTTTTTTCCCTATATGTTATATATTAAATGATCTATCAGGGCTACTTCTGTAATATAAACAGTGTTACTATGTGCCATATTTTCCCACATCAGGAAAGTGGAGCTGGAAAAGGCGGTGACCTCCATCGCTATAAGAGGAGAGGGCCAGCAGTTCTGGGTTGGGACCTGCGCTGCTCAAATGTTCCGCTTCAGTTATGATGACTTCAAAGCTGAACTCGTTTCCACAGGCCACAACAGTGCTGTCAAGGATGTAGCCATATGTTTGTAAGTGGCACAGAGACTATTCACGGAGAAGCGGTTACATTTCAACACGAGAGAATAAAATGGCAAAAGGCTTTTGACTGCTTTTACATTTTGCATAAAATATATACTCAACTAATTGAGGAACAACATTATTCTATTCAATAATTCCTTTCTCCTACAGTCTGACAGTATACATTTTTTTCCAAGAGAGTTTTCATGATACAGGGTTTTAAAATCAGTCAAGTTTATGACATTTTGGAGAATAACATTCAGTTATTTTCCGATAAACCTGAAACAAACAAAAACAGCAAACAGTGTTGGGCCAGCTGTCTGTTCAGTTCTTCTGCCAATGTTTTAGCTTCCTTCCTAAACCTTTATAGTGAATGGCTATATGTGTTTTTTTGAGCAAACAGTTTAAACCGTATTAACCACTCACAATGCATGCCTTCAGTACCCCACTGTGCTCGCTAGAGGGTGACACATGCTTACCTTATCCATGTCCGGTTTTAACAGTTTTCGTTTTGGTCATAATGTTCAAAGACCTGGGTAATGTATTGAGTTTATATATTAAATAATTAATCAATGGATGCATGGCTAAACCTAACACAAATACCTTTATCTCAATTAGCACTATGTTGTAACAGACAGGTCATACCCGTGTTCACTATACTATGAAGCCAAATCTTCCTCTCTCTCTTTTGTATATTTTAGTGGAACATCTGAGCTATTTGGAACCTGCTCTGATGAGGACATCAGGTTGTGGCACATAGACAAGCCCAAAGAGCTGCTACGCATCACTGTGCCCAACATGACCTGCAACTCCCTGGACTTCATGGCTGACGGACATAGCATCATCAGCGGTTGGTTTCCTGCCGAGATATCAGCTAACAAGACATTAAACTGATTCACACAAGGAATATATCGACTTTTTACATTTATTTTAGGTGTAGTGTAGTCATAAGATGTGGATCAGACACAATTACTCGTTGCTCAACACCTGTAACAATTGTTCCCAAGTTAGATACTATACACATTGAATCAAATGACTGCTCTTGTTAAATTAACAATGTGTTTCTCTCTCTTTAAGCATGGAATGATGGCAAGATTCGTGTGTTTGCACCAGAAAGTGGCCGGCTCATGCTCACCATTGACAATGCACACAGAATGGGTGTGACAGCAATTGCTGGCACCAGGGACTGCAAGAGGATCGTCAGTGGAGGGGGAGAAGGGCAGGTCAGTAGAAAGGACAGGGATGAAAACATAGAATTTTAATGTTCTCCCCAAATGAAAACAAAAAGCACCCCATGGACATTCCCCACAAGCCCGATTTTGTGATTAGCATGATAATATTATCTTTTACAATTGCAGTACCCACTAATTCCCCTCAGGTGAATCTTATGCTCGAAGACACCATGTGGAGTAAACGCAGAAACAGTTGGTTGCACAACACACTGTTTCTGGACAAATGTTTTTTTAATTTAGAAGCCATATGCTTAAATGAGTAATGATAATGCAGCTCAGTTTTGGTAGTTTAGGTAGACACGTTCCTGACACAGTTATGTCTAGATTTCTTCTAGAGGAGCTGTTTGTGCATTTCTGTTATTTATGGTGGAACTGTGAGAAAAACACATTTAAAGATGAACATCATGGAAGAAGCTATGACATTTTATTAAGTAACTTCTACAAAAATGTGAGGCTGTGAATTATTAAAGATCATTTCAGTTAAGATGCTTGCATGCAAATCATGATATAATCCATTATACATCTATGACCAAGATCCAAAACTATGCGTAACACACGCTGCAAATACATACTCAATATTTTATGTGTTTGGACACTGTGGCACACAGTACGATTGCATTTTGACAGATAAAAAAAGTATGTTTTTTTAAAGAACTGCTCAGTTTTGTATATTAGTTCTACAATTTTATTCCAAATCATTTAAACATAGAGAATATTTTTAGGTTTAACATCTGATTTAAAAGAGATTTCCTATGAGATTAAACAAGTTTTGGCTCATTTGTTGTAGGTCCGTGTCTGGGAGCTGCAGCCACCTGGCCATCGGCTGCTGGAGACCATGAAAGAGCACAAAGCCACCGTCACATGTATCAAAATCAAAAGTGACGACAAAGAGTGTGTGACTGCCAGCTCTGATGGTGCCTGCATCATCTGGGACTTAGTGTGAGTAGGCCACCTGCATACACAAACACTTGTTTTTGAACAAAAGGCAACAACAACAACAACAACAACAACAACAAAAGACACACCTTACATATACAGGATGTTTTATCTTTAAACCTTTTTTTGTGTATCGTACATTAAATACTCACATTTGCCTTTAGTAGAAGTATGAAATGCAGTACACAGCGGTAAAACAGCCCCACTTAGTCACTATTAGTTAATTCTTCATTTTATACCTTAGAGTGATTAAACCCTAGTTTAGATTTTTCCTAAAATTCAGAAATGTGTATTTTTGCAGAGAACAACAACAAACAAGTATAAATGTGCCTTATTTAAACAATTAAAATAAATACTTATGCTTATGATTTACAGTACATAGCCACCACAAGAGAGAGTGCAGCTTTTTATATTAATGTCGTCATGAGAGTGAATTGCTGAAGCTGGTCACATGTGTCTGGCTGGAACAGTAGGAATAGAAGAAACCCATTCTTTATTTAGTTATCTAAAAATCCTTTAATCTGCGGGGCTTCTCTGTGGGGAGAATTAAAGCTTAACTTAAACTCTGATGGTGTTCATGTTTTATTCACGGTCTATCCTGTCCAATGAACAAATCTGATTAAAGCCTTCTAAAAAGTATGCCTATGATTACTAACAAACTAAAGGAATATTAGTCAGATAAGAACCTTAATAAATCCAGATTGGCAGCTTATTCAGCTAGATATAAAATGAGTGTGTGTTAGTTGTGTGGGCGGTACGTGCTTTATTTGCATTGTTTGTGCTCAGAATCATTTTAAATGTGTTTCTACACTGTTACAAGTTTATGTTATGTTGTTCCCTGGTTGGATAATGTTAAATACATTAAACTGTGCTTAGCAGTTGATGAGGACACTTTTCTAGACGGCTACTACACTGTCCTCTCTCTCCTCTTTTTATTTTCATCTTCTGCATATCCTGCTGTAGGCGGTTCGCGAGTCTTCAAATGGTGATTGCCAACACAATGTTCCGGACTGTGTGTTACCACCCAGAGGAATACCAGCTCATTACCAGTGGCACTGACAGAAAGGTATGTTTAAGAGCAGCACTCACACCATACTAAAACCACATTTAAGAAAATACTCCTCTTCAAGTTGCATTTCTGCACTCTAAACCTCACTTAAGTTAAAGTGTATGTACATTTTCTCAGCAGGATTCATTGAAATGTAAGTGTGTATGGTGCATTATGACTGCTTTAGTACTTCATATACTGTTAGGTAGTTTCATAAACGTCATCACAGTTATACGAGAACCACATATCTCTAAAAAGACACATTTTCCTGGGCTCAGAAAAACAGTCCATTATTCCGTTTTTGTGACAATGTTATTTTCAGTCTTAAAAAGGTTTATTTTCTCAAGAGCTAGGAGACATTTCTCAACCCATAACGTTTTTTATATAGTTCTTAAAAAAAAGTCTAAAACTGGAAATATTGAGACACATGGTCTCCACCTGACAAGAAGTTTAGGAGAAATTCTTATCTGTAAAGGAACTTTAGCCGTCAACCACATGTTGGAGAAGAAAACGTGGAATGTAGTGTATTAAATCTATAAAGTAAGGGGAGAAAACAGATACACAAGTACAGATACGTCTTGTTTTTACTTGAGTAAATGAACATAGCTTGTACACATTACATTTCTATGATTCATTTATTATATCTTCGCTATTTCCTTCTATTCCTATATTCTCCGAAATCTGTCCATGTGTCTTGATGATGGGATTTGTCTTGGTTGGTTTCATGCACTGCCGTGTAAGAGTTGGTTAGCAAAGAATTCCCAGGGACAAAAGTCCCATGACTCTCGGGGGAACAATAATAATAGAAAATCCCTGCAAAGAGACTGGCACTCACACAGTCATAATGTAGATGTCTCATTATGCTGTTATGTTATTATAATCTCCACTCAGTGTGCATGAGAGAATAGCCTACCGCTGTGGTAAGATCAGCAAAGAGAAGCACAGTGAAGACTTCCACAATCACACACACTTGCACGTCTGTAGATTAGTTTGAAGGCTTGTAATTTGTTTCTCAGCTGAGAATAATTACTGACTGCTAGTCAGTGTGACAGAGACACTCAGCCCTCTAAGTATGTTATTTTGCGAGTCATTTTGATGACTCTTATTTACATGAGGTCAGAAGTTCACAGTGGCAGAATGAAATGCTTGTTTCCTTGATTGTGCACTTCATCCACGCCCCTTGAACCCGGCCACACACTAGACACATATTGTTGCCTCCTCTGCATGCTGAGAGCTGAGGACAAGTTGTGCTGATTAACACTGTCGATGTGCTGAGTGAGCAGAGGGAGAGAGAGTGAGAAGGAGGAATTCATTGAAGGGGAGAGAGAAAGAAGGGAGAGATGAGACAGGGTAGGGGGGGGGCGGTGGTGTTCGTGCCTTCCTGCGGATGTGCCCATACCACCCGAGTGCCAGCCAGATCCACCATCTGCTCATCCCAGGACACAGGCGCTCTGTCTGGGGGAACAAATACCAACACTCTGCTCTCTCTCTTCTCCTCACTTCAACCCTTCAGCATATCCCAGCACGCCTCTATGAGTAGAAACCCAGACCGATAGGACAGAGAGAAGGTGTGAACAGAAAGGAAGGGAGTGAGAGAAAAATAAACAAAATAAGTAAAGGGTGGGGGGGGGGGGGGGGTGTATTTACGATGGTGATGCATATTTTGATGCTGCATTTAGTGAAGATAAATGTGCTTCCTTTAGGAGGACGGGGATAGTGGAGAGCAGGTATATCTTCCAGTTAATGTTGCCGTGTTTTGAGAGGACGTAGCTTTGCTAACTTTATTAAAATGTTGGAATTTCGCTGTTGCATGGTTTGTACCTTTCCCTATCAACCCCACAGGTGCCCCCTTAAGGCTTTAAGATAAGAAAAGTTAATATGTACTTTATTGATCCCAAATCAGGAATTGTTTTCATTGAAGCAGCATAAAAAAGAAGGCATTGCACATAAGTAGAAATAAAAGAGTAGATATAAACAATTCTACAATGTAAACATCTCAAAATAGAAATAAAACAGCATTCGAGAGTACAAAATATACAATTGGACCTTGACTTTTGTAAATCATTTGTCTTTGACTCCAATCTGTTGAAACAGTCGATTTAAATAAAGAACCTCTCTACATACAAATATGAAGAGAGTATCCAACCTTAAAGCAAGGAATCTCTGTCTGTCTGTGTGTGTGTGGATGTCCTCTGCATACAGTAGGCCTAGCGTTTCTTACTCGCCCGTACGTTCATGTAATTAATTTCGGCCCATGTTGTGGCTATAAGCCAGATTCTGAGGCTAAGGTGGATGGAACACAGATGGGCCTAGACAACTCACACAGGTGGGAGTCTCTAATAAGCTGCTGAAATGAGATAATGGAGTAGGGAGAGGTTGTGACTGCAGCACAGAGGAAACCATGGCGGCTATATGACATACGCCAGAAATAAATGATCGTGACAGCAACATTGTCATACTGGTTTGAACAGAAAATTGTACTTAAACAATATTTGTTTCTTTTGTCTCTCATTAGTGTTTTTCAAGGGTACTGTCTTGTTGCTGTTTGTTTAAAAGGTGGTACTATCATTTTGCATTATACAGACACACTTTAGCTGAGTTGAATTGCTCATCTGTAGGCCTTCCTGATCTTGTACTGAAGTAAATATAGCATTGCTTTGGTATTTGATCTAGTTCACCTCTGGTTGAGGCTGTGCTTTCCTAAATAAGGTTTTGTAAAGTTATTTTGTGGGAATATTAATCTGAAGTATTTGGCAGGCCCTCACCTAAATGTTCCGGAGGTTTGTAAGGGCAGCTTATTGCTTTGAGAATCACTCTGCAGTTCTGTAACTATAAATAAGACTTTTTTTTTTCTCCTCTTGCCTTTTGTTCCTCTTTCATTCCATAATAACCAAGAGTATTTGATACGTCGGTGTGAGATTTCATTTCCCCTCCTATAATGCAATACAGGAATGGTCTTGTGTAGAGAAATGAAATCCTATCTGAGAGGCTATTCTTGTAAATGTTGCGCCTATTCTGTGAAGCTCTATAGGTAACATTTATTGTACTGTTACACACAGCCAACTAAGGTTAGTCAAAAAGAAGAGTTCTGCATATTATTTGTAAGCAACATTAGTCAGGATATTTTCAGTTGTGTGATCATTACATTTTAGATTTGCTTTACTGACTTGAAAATAGCTTCTGTAATTTTACACACACATAGAGACTTTGAAAGAGAGCCGCTCAATCTTATATTTTAAATTAATTCATACAGGATGAGTCACAATACTGATTTTAATGATCATCCGCCATCTTTATTTACGGTCTTCAAATTTTAAAACATAATCAGCTTGGTCATATAAATAACAAGAAAGGACTCTTGTTGTTGTGTGGTACTGTGATGTTTCTGCTGCCTGCGATATATAAATAACTCAGGTTTCAATTGCCTTTTGTGTGACTTGATACTTTGACAGCTATATAACTTGTGGGATGATTAAATCCTATTTAGATCAGCAAACGTGGTTTCAATTGGTGTGTGTGTGTGTGTGTGTGTGTGTGTGTGTGTGTGTGTGTGTGTGTGTGTGTGTGTGTGTGTGTGTGTGTGTGTGTGTGTGTGTGTGTGTGTGTGTGTGTGTGTGTGTGTGTCTGGTTGATATAATCCAACCATAGATATACTAATTTCCATACAGAGTACACATAATAAAGCAGTAAAGGAAGCTCAGGGTGGCTTGAGGTCACATTGCATATTAACATAATAGGAAATAATACAAAATATAATGATGTAATTGAAATATAGCACAACTACAAAGATATGCTGTCAGCTGTATAATTTGTTTTGCGAGCCAATAGTCTGCATCAGTCCATAAATCAAACCACACCAAAGAAATAATGATGTGTCATTGAAGTTGCCTGCTTGGCTCATTTTCATTTCCTTGTTGTTAGTGGAAAAAAGTGGCTCCACAACAACATGCAAAGTTCCTCTCCCTCTTGAACAGTGAGTTGTCCATAAACAATGCCAGTGATGAACAAATGCGTGTTACCTGCCTCCTCAGGTTGCCTACTGGGACGTGTATGACGGATCTGCCATCAGAGAACTGGAGGGCTCGAAGGCTGGGGCCATCAATGGCATGCACATCACACAGGATGGCAAACACTTTGTTACAGGTATGGCCCATTAGACGTCCGCTGCCTGTTCGATTGTGTTTGCTGCATACCTTTGAGTGATTTTCCTTCCAGTATAATTTAACCAGAATGAAAAAATAGTCTATATCTGCCAAAGGGGTTAATGGGCACTCAATGTGTAGAAGATTATCATTTCACACTTGCTGAAAATGTTCAGATAAAAGCATGATCAGCTTTTTCTGTCTATGTAATTTCAGATGGTATTTGTATTGATCCTGGCATTCCTGTGGGTTTTTTTCTCCAGTTGTCTGATTTATTTGCAAATACAGATGAGAGTTTGGCTCTCATTTTTTGTCTGCATATCCTGTATTGACAATACTCTGCTCAAACTTCTCTCATGTTACTGACATATTCTTCACCTTTTCATGACAGGTGGAGATGACAAGCTGGTGAAAGTGTGGGACTACATGGAAGGTTCGGTAACCCATGTAGGAATAGCTCACGGTGGCAGTATCACCAGCATCAAGGTCTGCTCCAACAACCGCACCCTGGTCAGCACCAGCGCAGACGGAGCCATTATCAGATGGAGGTTCCCTCACCCTGCTTCCTCTTAATGTCACATGTGGAGTCCTGCAAACTACGGGTTCTACTTTTAATACAGGAACACTACACTCATACTCATATGTATCCAACATTGTCCCCTTATTGTTCTTCTTAGCAAATATTTCTATGAGAGTTCTGACATTGCAGAAAAGGTTCAAAACCAGACCAAAGGAAAATAATCCTCTGTTAGATTATTTTATATTTTCCAGTAAGGATGAGATTTAAAGAAGTGTAAACATTACACTTTCTGAGCAGTCTGGTCTCTTAAATGGTAATTCCCCACAGGAGCTGAATATGGGTTGGAATTCACAGAGCGACACTTTACTTGAATTTAAAATTACACTTCAAGGCACAAGAACTTACTATTCACATCGAAGTGTCGGTATTCTTTAACTTCATAAGAACAACAGAATGAATGCTGTTTTACAGACTGTCTCAAACCAGAATATGTAAAAACAAGTCCATATAATACAGCATATTAAATGTACTTAGTTATGGTTCTTTAGTCTGTTTCTGTAGAGAAAAGCGGAGGCTTAGATTGTTGGCTGCCTAAGCACAGGGCTGCTGTCAGCTAATCTATCAACAGTGACTCCCTGAAGGATTCTAGTTTAGACAGCAGAAAGCTTCTCTGACTGTCTCTGATCTGAACCAACTCTACCCACCATTGTTTAAAATGGATAATCTAAATAATTAATCACTCGCCCCTGCTTCCCCCCAAAAAAGTAAAATGGCAAACCTGCAGTATATTCAGTAAGATCATCCCTGGATCAGTAAAAGATCTCTGTCTTAGTACACTGGTTATGCATAGAGGACAATTGTGGGTCCTCTACTGTAGGGAAGCTGAGTTTGACACATAATTAGATGTTTTTTTTACAATGGTGTACCATACACGCTTTTTTCTTACATTGCTGGAATAATTGCATCGGGGAAATTATGGAGATTTTGGATGGGGCTCTGACGATCTATTTCAATAAATCAGTACATCTGGCCGACTATTTTCAATCTTTAGTACTGCTGAGCTGTGAAATTAAGCTTCAGGATGATTAGATTCTGAATTCAACACAAAAGCTGCTGGATCCCCCTTTAAAAACTAGGACTGCATGTTTCTGGCCGAGTGGTTCTTTATTTTATTAAGAACTCTTTTTTCCATCGTTGTTTAGACTATTACTTAGTCAGGACAGTTCCTTTGAAATACTAGTAAAAGAATGGAGACTTACAGGCAATACCAGCAATATCCACTTTCCACCTGAGTCAAAGCTCATGTTAAACAGTAGTATGTTTCCTTAAGGGCAGTTTGAGGAGACCCTTAAAGATGTCACAGAAAAAAGCATTTCTAAGGTAATGATATTTTTAAACTAATTCCAAGCCAAGGGTGCATAGAAAGAGAAAGCTTCTTTTTTTTTACCAAGCTCTGAGCACATCCATTTGTTTTACCTTGTGGAGCTTCCAGGGTGTATAGCAGCAGCATGAATGTGTGTAAAGGCAGCCAGGCTATTTATAGGATGCTGTAGATGTGTATGTAAATGTTGGTGTGTTATAGATAACACATCTCAATGACAGGGTCAAGCAAAGAAGTAGCTGGTTTGTCTTCATTGTAGGCTTGAGGTTGGACATATGGTGAGGTTGAAGTGTAAGATTAATGTAGACAACAGCTATGTATGGAGACTGATTGCCTGCCAGAGCCTCTGTTTGTAGTCACCATCCATCCATCTTCTCCTGCTTTTCCGTCAGGGTCGCGGAGGTAACAGCTCCAGTCACTGTTAACATTTCTTGTTATAACGATAACCAAACATAGAAATGTACTTAACAATACCACAGAGAGATGCACAACTACCACATAGAAACAAAATGACCACAGCAAGAAACAAAACGACTAAACAGACACAAACCAACCCAAAAAAGACATAAAAAGACCATAAAGAGACACACAGCAACCAAAAATAGACGCTGCACGTCAAAAAAGAGCTGCAAAATGACCAAAAAGATACACAAAACAACCAAGGACATGTCAAATGAGCACCAAAAGAGACCAATCAAAGATACAAAACAACTAAAAAGATAACTCTATGTATATGTGGCTCTTAATAATAATAATATTTTTTTTAATTTATGGTCGCCTTTCAAAGCTCTCAAGGAGAACTTACAGAAAATAATAGTTAGGAGGAGTGCTCTTTATATGTCTGTACTTATGAGCCTATATTAGGATCATCCAACAAATGTCAATGATTTCTTCTTTAACACCTCCTAAAAGGTTAAATCAGGTGATGTTGTAATTGGTCCTACAGGGGGCAGTTTAAGGCTACAGTGCTTGACAACATTGTGTTCTCTCATCAACATTAAATTAATCAACTTCCTTGTTCCTTGTGCAACAATCAAGACATGTTAATGTTTGTACTTTTTGCCATTCCAGGAACAATGTGAAACTGTACGAAACATTATTTCCTGCTCATTGTATGAACATTTATTTTGATAGGTGTAATTCAATACAATTAAAGAAATGTCTAAGGGGAGGGCATTAGACGTGATCATCCCAACATAAACGTGTTCATTGTAAAACCCCATTGAGAGGACGAAGGGAGGGAGAAATAGCGGTGGTGAGAGAGAGTCCAAGACCGCCAGCGTACGATCCTGCGCTGAGATGAGGAAGTGTGGGTGAACCTGCTGAGCGAAGGGAGGAAAGCGTCTCATCGCTGTAGTTCCTGGAGAGAGCGTCACCTACAAAAACGTGCAGGCTGGTGACCACGTCGTAGTTGGAATTACCGGGATGTCGGGATTAATATCAGTAACCATGTGCCTTATTGGCACCGAGTGGGTGCCACCTCAGCGGTAAGGTTTGAGGAGAGAAGGGAGGAGGAGGAGGGGTAGACAGCCCGGCTTGCAGACAGGTGCGACTCCACAGTCCGTTTTATTTTCTCTCGGTCCTTCTTAGTAATACAGCCATGGATACCCGCAAGGAAAACAAGGTAAGAAAAGCTATGAAACCCAAAACAACAAAGCGAAAGGAGAAGAAATACAAAACCGGAAGGTTTACTAGGAGGAAATCTCTGCGATCTTTTGGGAATTTCATGGGAAGGATCCTTAAAACTTTGGGCACTTTTGCGCACTTTGGCGACGCGGAAACGGCGGACGCGGAGGACGACGATGGCGGGTTCGGGCGAAGCGCTTCTGGGGGGCTCAGAGACGGCAGTGGGCAGACCTCCAGGGAGGGAACCGTGAAGAAGAGCTCCACGGTGTCCTCCACTCACGGCTCGGTGAAAGACAGGCTGTCGTGGTGCTACGGCGACAAGACCCCGGGTGTGCTGGGACTGAAGAACCACGGAAACACCTGTTTCATGAACGCTGTGGTTCAGTGCCTCAACAACACGGACCTGCTGGCCGAGTACCTCGGGCTGGAGCAGTACAAGTCGGATTTGTACCACAGGAGGGTAAACGGGGAGGTGAGAGGCTTGGAGCCCCAGCCCGCCAGGGGAGAGGTGACCGAGCAGCTGGCGTCGCTGGTCCGAGGCTTGTGGACCCTGGAGTACACACCGCAGCTGTCAGTGGAGTTCAAGGTGAGGACAGAGAAGGCACTGGGTGATATTGAGTATGCTGCTGATGCTGCTTGCGTTGTTATTTATTTTTTGGTAGAGACTTGTCTTAATTCCAATCCTCTCCGTAAAAAGGGTTGTGCTTGCTTGATTCCTTGACATGCTATTGAGGAAAAAGTTCAGAGACAACTTTTTCTTTCTAACATATTTACAATTGGAAATAAAGCTACAATGTATTCAATTGTGTATTGTATTCAAGTGAATTATAGCCACCTTTCTATCTGACCAAAGCATGCATCCATGGGCCCTGACACCCCCAAGTTAAACCCCTGTGTTTCAATTGGTCTGTGATTATTTTATTAACTGCACATTTGTCTGGGAATGTGCCCTTCTGCAGCACAATAAAACCAACATCATAGGGCCTTAAGGCATTCTAAATCAAATCATCACCATCTAATTGACACGCAGCAAACCTGTAGCCAGGTAGTTTTACAGCTCAGGAGTGCTGATGGTTTTCTGGGTCTCTGGGCAAAATATAATTAAATTGACTTGAGTTGTCTGCTGTGTCTAGTGCACTCACTGAGTACTTGGAAAAGTCATTGCACAGAGAAAGGGATAAAAGAACAGATGAATTAAGTTCAACCGGATATTTGTGTCCCAGGGCCCCACTGAGAGCTACCCCAGCAATAAAGAGATGTCATTATCTGCAGGTAGGATTACGTATACACATTCTTCCCACATGGAATCCCCCCAGTTACAAGCCAAACTGTTTTTTTCACTCAAAGACAGTGAAATCCTGTGTCCTGTGGAGCCAGCCTAACAACACAGTAGGCATATGTCAAGAGGGTTTTGTAGGATTTGTAAGTAGTATACATATCACAGACTATATTGGTAACACAAATGTTTGAATGAACACACTGGGTGAGGACATGGTTCGCTGTGGTTCAAAGGGCAACAGTCTACCTGTATGTCCTATTTTGGTGAATAAAGAGACACAGGGGTGTGTCTTGCCACTTTGTCTCTTAGTTTCAACATTTTATTATTGTTTATTGAGCTATAGTGGTAGTTTTGTGTGTGCATGCAATGTAGTTACTGATTACACACTGGTTGCAAAGTCTCCTCCTGACTCACCTGCCCTACAATCCAACATTTCAGTAGGTTTGTCTGCATTCCCCGCCTGTCACTTGGAGTGCGCGGAGTTAAGCATTTCTGACTTATAGTTGCATACACTTCTAAATGCATGTTATAGGAGTTGCAAAATCTTTTGACAACATATAATGAGATATAGATAGACAATAGATCAACAAGTGGATAGCACTTACAAACAGAAGGCTTTCTTTCTGTTCCACTCGTTTATGGCTGTTGTGAGCCAGGGCTGCGGGGTTCCCTTCTGGCCTTAGATGACAGTCAACCCGTATTGGCTTCCTGAGTGATGACTGCTCTGTTGCATCAACAGACAGCCTGGGGGAAGTTGTAGGGAAGTAGGTGCACACAAACACATATATAGGGAGACATGAGTGAGATATAATTTTCTAATGGAAAGGTTTGATATTTATACTTTACTTATTTTATCACAGGTTAGTGATACATTAGTAATGTGTATCAGAAAGAGTGCAGTTTAATAAAAAGCTGTAAGGGAAAGTTATAAACAAAGAGGAACTGGCTGTTTTTTTCTGAGAAATGTAAGGAGGCATGGTGTTATGGATCTTTAATCCTGAGTGTCTGCATGTGTGCAATTTGAAGACCAACTTAGGCCTCTGTAGTCCTTTTTATTTATACATTGTTTGGTCTTCAAGGGTATTCAGGTATAGTTTAAAGGCCTTGAATGTAAAAAGCAGGTGTTATATTCAAAAACAGATCTCTTTGAAGTAGCAACAGGATGAATATGATTCCTCTAAATCCCATAATAAAAACTATACAAAAACATACTGTGGCAATCTGATATTGTGTGTTTACTCCGGGCCAAACATTAGCAGTCTCTGACAGGTGATCAGATAGTCCCACAATGTTTGATTCAGTATACGTGTTTCATTCAGGCGCTTTTATAGCAAAATTGGTTAAAAATGATGGTTGATGAAAGTCCCTGAGTCGGCCATCTGCTGGAAGGAAACATGGATTATTAGCCCTTGAACTTAATGTCTGAATTTGCTGCTCTGTTGTCACTCTCTTCTTTTCTTTGTTCTATTACTTCTCATCATACTGGTCTGCAAAAAAAATAAAAAATCCATATACTTCACTACCCTTTTCTTGACTCGCCCCACCGCATGGACACAGTGATTTGTGTTTGTCTGCTCATCCCAGGGTGAGGCAGAAGAGAGGATGTTTACTGTGGCAAGTGCTTTCAGCCTGGAAAAGCAGGATGCCCCCTGCTGAGACGCCTCCATTGGTGTGCACTCAGAGCGAGAGAGAAAGAGAAAGTGGGAGGGAGAGACATGGCTGGTAAACAAAACTATATTGTCCCTCGCTTGACTGTCATAAGACCACTCAAGGCTCTACTTACAAAAAGGGAGAGGCAACTTTGACAACTGATGGTCATTACCAAATCTGTTCACACTATTGCATGTCCTGAAAGTGGAAAAGTACGTTTTTCAGAAAGTTCTCCGACTTCTTGCATATTGGGATCTGTATTGAGATGAGCAGGAGTCATGTGATTCTCAGGAAAAATACCATTATATAAACTGAAGAATGACCTCAGGCTTAAAAGCAGGGAGTTAAGCCAACATTTAAAAGCTGGAGGCATTCCTTGTAAAAAAAGTTGGAGATAGTTTTGTTTTACTTTCTTGAATGGTTGTCATATACCAAAGTGTGCCTCTGTTTTGCTCAGCTGCACACATTTAGATGTATTAACCACATAATGACGGTTTTGTTCCAAAATATCAATAGATTTCACGTGTAAAAAGGTGAATTGTGTGATTCACTAGCATGGTTAGGTGGGTAAGGTTAGGTTATAAAAAATGTAGTCTTTAAGGCTCAGACATGCTTATTCCTGGTGGGTGAGGATGAATGATGAGAGAAAAGGAGCTTCTCGTAGGAATCATTGTTAGAAGGTTGTTAGAAGCTGTACTCATTAGATTCCTAAAAGTCTTACACTTTTGAGTCGATGATATGAAATGTGTTACAAAATGCAGTTGAGCTTACAAAATTGACAGTGATCGGGATAATGGAGGGGCTGTATTTAGAGGTCAAAAGTCATAGATGCCTTGCTTCACCTTTGATGTTGAAGGAATCTGGAGACATGAAGCGTCCTTTTTCGGACACTCAAAAAAGGTAGTCTACATCAATTTAACTTTACGACAGAGCGAGCGTGTTCTTTTTATTGCGTTACACTCCTGACCTAATGGATTTAACAACACTGTAACTACTTTGAGAAGTTGTAGTGGAGGAGCCAGGGTTCATCTTTTTTACGCTTGACAGAATGCAGCTCTGCGAAGCCAGAGGAGCTCAGCCGTGGAGATGAAGCCTGGTGTTTTAAGCAGTCTTGTTTGTTCTGGGAGTGCCTGGCAGTGTGTGACAGAGAGGCAGGACAGCTAGACTGATGGTTTGTTTGTCTTTTCTTGTCTCTGCGCCTCTTCAAAGACCACTCTTGTTCGTACTCTTAGTGCTGAAGGTGTATACATTGTTTGTGGAAAGACACACATACATTGCTGTGGGGATATGCACCACCTGGACTGTGCTGAGTATGCACAGCGGGGCAGCCTCTCATTTTAGTTTGTTAGTGGCAGTCTTTCAGGGAAACAGAAGGGGACTCTTTTTTGGGAGTTTTTAGCATTATGCGGCTAGAATATTATTAGTATATGCTGTTTTTAGGAAGACTGAAGATATAATAATTAGAGGTTTTTATGTTTTGCCACTGATATGCAGGGAGCTCTACAGTATGTCTTAGCTGTTAAAGTACGTGGGCAAGTGGTAACGCTTCAAACATTTCATCTCAAGATAGACTACTTACAAGTACTGTAACAGAGCCACCATATGCTGTTTGGGAGCAGCATGCATTCCCACGACTCAGTGAGCCTCACTCCATTATACCTGCACCACTGTGACAAAAGGCAATAAAAGAACACAAGGAGAAGTGTGTCTGTGCTGTATCTGTGTAAGCACTACAATATGAGACCATTTTACTCCAGGTTTATTATCCCTCCCATGATTTATGTACAAAGCCTGAAAGACACACACAGTGCAGGAAGCCATGAATAGGAGTAAATCAATCTTTAGTATAATGGGATGAAATACTGCGAGCACCAAGTCATGGAGTTTGGGATGACTTTCCTACTTTATCTCAGTGATAGGGAAGCATATGAAAATGGCATAAATTCATACGGCACTCGATGGCATGACCGATACAGCATGCCAGACTCTCAGTTGGGCACATATATTTACAGCCTCAGCTGTGAATCCTCAGAGCATCAATCTCTCAGTTTCAGCAGAGCCCAGGGAGCCTTTTCCTGGGCTGTAAACCATTCAGAGGCGATTATTTCCATCTCATCCCTTCTTATTTCTTTCTGATCGCCTGTATATCCCACACTGAGGACTTCTGCAGACAAGCAGGCTTTGTTCAGTCTTGACTCACTGGCACCTTTATTGAAGGCTTCTTAACGCAGTGGAGGAAATATAAGTCTGTTTTCAAGACGTTGCATTTGGAGTTTCTTTAAAAATACCTGCCTGTTCTCTTTTGGTCTGGAGGTCAATCCATTGGGGCCTAGGAAGACACAGGAAGTAAAGTTGAGGCCTGCAACTATCATCATTTAAATTATTGATAAATCTATATAATTTTCTCAATCATTGATTTGCCTTGTAATAAAAACTTTAATCATTGCTCCCAAAAGCCAATTAACACATATTCAAATGTGATGTTTTGGTCATGTATTAACTTCCCTCTTAGAGAATAAACCAAAAAATCCCAGAAAATAATCCATATTTAAGAAGCTGTAATCATATAATTTGGATATTTCTTCCTTAAAATATGACTCAAACTGATAATCAATTATCGAAATAGTTCCCAAAGTTGTCATCAACTAAACTGTTGTTGAAAACTTTGGGATTTATACTCGCAGCTCTACATTAGCTGAGTATATGTAGATTTCAAATAATGGCTGGAGGAAGAGGCAGGAAATGACAGGTGGTGCTATGCTTCAAAGAGAGGCCCGTCTCTCTCTGTGTGTGTGTGTGTGTGTGTGTGTGTGTGTGTGTGTGTGTGTGTGTGTGTGTGTGTGTGTGTGTGTGTGTGTGTGTGTGTGTGTGTGTGTGTGTGTGTGTGTGTGTGTGTGTGTGTGTGTGTGTGTGTGTGTGTGTGTGTGTGTGTGTGTGTGTGTGTGTGTGTGTGTGCGTATTGGCCCGAGCTCAGCTGGGACCTTTTAGTGGAGGGATTGGTTGTAACATGATAGAGAGGGTAGAGAAGAGACATTATAGCACTGAAGGAAAAAACTAAGTTTGTGTGTGTGTTGGTGTGTGAGTATGTATAAGACAGGGAAAAAAAAGATATGGAACACAGCATGATGGTTCCAGAGTGACAGAGTGGTATAATTCAAGGCTGTAAGTGATGACTGTCCTGCGTCCAGAGGTGAGCCAACATCACCAGGCCGCTGAAAAATGAAACAGCAAATGGAGCAGCCAGCACTGACAGATTCTATCCAGCCTCATTCCAGCCTGTAAGGTGTGTGTGTGTGTGTGTGTGTGTGTGTGTGTGTGTGTGTGTGTGTGTGTGTGGTAAAGAAGTGTGTTCCTCTTAATGTTAAGCCCTATCTTAATTTATCAGTAACATTCACTGTTAGTCCGACAGAAATCTATAGGCCTGCTTGGCAGGTTCAATCATGATGAGGATAGGTGTTGTAAATGTTTCTTTTAGGGAGAGAGAGGACATTTGTCTGATGTATGTTTAAAATACATTCCTGTCTTGCCAGCACTCTAATCTGTCATTATTTACAGTGGAGGAAGATGGATGTGGTGAGGCCATGAGGGGGTAATGGTGTGAGGTGAAGCAAAGGTAGCAGGACGGGACATCAAAACAGACATCTGGATGTTGGAAGCAGGGAATGTTGCCAGAGTGCAGCCCTATCTCTGCTGACCGCTGGGAGGTCATGACCCCTGCTTTGGAGAACAAAAAGTTTATGGCTGTCTCTGTGTTATCGCTCTTGTAGGCTTTCTTCTTTTGGTAGCTTTCTTTGTTTTGAGAAAAACTGGCAGTCCTTGATTTGTATCCTTTTCTTTGTGCCGAGACAGAAAATGAAACAAGACATTGCCAGCACTACACATCCAATACTGAACTGTGGAGCTCCTACTTTTGTTTGACTTGACTTTTGATTGTCCTCAATATATTAAATGTGACATGTTGTGTTGCAAACAGTGACAAAGGGGGGAAGAGGGTTTAACAAAACAGAACATTAACAGATACATTTTTAGGTGACAAAAATGATAAAATTAGGAAAACGAAAATCATGCCATATCGAAGAAGACTTGAAACTAGCTATTGAGACAAGGAATTCACTTTTTCATTTTCGCATAAATGTATTTAAAACCAGACTTAGTTTTGCAAGTTTGGACACTACCTGCTTGCTTTAGCAAGAATGCAAGTTAAAGCACTTCTGAATTGGTTTAGTTTTTCAGGCCATATTTGTCTGATCAGCGCTATCAGGGGTTGAGAATAGGATCCCTGGTTTAGACTGATCAATATTACTTATAAAAAATGATATCCTCCCCCGAGTTGACCCTTAAGCCCATCTTTAACTTTGAACAGCTATGAAGTGTTTGCTTAACAAACATGTAAGCTCCAACCAGAGCTGTGCTGAGGTCAGCTTTGAACACTGCTAGAGTTTACAGTGGAACTTGACATTTCGACTAACCTGCAGTTTGTTTTTTCTTTGTCTCCCTGCGTTTCCTTACCATCTCATTCATTTATTTCCCTTCCTTTACAAGATTTCAATTAATCCTAATCCAATCCTGCCAGATCTACTTAAATTACTTTGAGTCTTTATGGCACATGTCACCAGAGACACTCTGAGAGACAGCACTTTAAACACATACCAAAAAGATGAGTGAAATTATGATCCCAGCAATCACACAGACAGTACACAAACCAAAACCAGGAGATAAGGCTTTGTGAGGGGTCTTACCCTCGTCTAAATGAAGTCGTAACCTCTGGATGTCAGCATGTTTCTGTGCCTAGAATCACTGTAACCTTGGAAACTGTTTTGACCACTATTTTGTGCGTAGCTTTAAGAGACTCTGCTGCCTCCTATTCCTCACTTGTCATCCCGGGGCCAGTCAGTTTCGTCCTTTTTGATAAGGAGACAAAACAACACTTGCAGGTCTGTTGAAACTCCGCCAGCGTCCCTCTCTCCTCCTTTTCTCCGCCGGCCCATCTCTCCATCTGTCCCTCAACCCTCCATCCCCTGTCAGTGCTCCCTCAGAGCGATGAAGCTCATTAGCAGGCTGTCTCCGTCAGGTAGAGGGGGGTCCTCCCTCCCCTGTTTATATTTAGATACTGGGATACTGCAGGTATAATGTGGTGATTTTTAATGAGGTCTGGAGCAGAGGATGAATCCTGTCAGTCTCACATCGAGAAGGAAAGCAACAGAGAGATATAGCCGTACAGTGTGGTGTACTCTTAATAATGTCTTTAGTTTTGCATGTCAATTTTTCTGTTGTGACTCATACAGTCACAACTCTATCCTCATAATTGAATAAGACAGTCTGGCATTTATTTTCTAGTAGCACCTGTCATGGTCCTGGGTGTCCTCTTTGTGAGTCATCGTTTCATATGCAATGTGAAAGTGTTTGGGGAACAATTTCTTAAAATATTATTGGCAAACACTAATGGCTTATGAAGACTGTCTTATTGTGCTACGCTGCCCAAAATAGCCATCAGGGAACATTACTTCAACAAGCACAGTCTTAACATCTTTCAGAACCAAAATAATGCAGTCACCTTACTTGTTTCAAAGGAAAGGAAAAATACCATTCTTCTCATTGGTGACATGTTTCACGATGCTTATACCATGCAACCCGTCATTTGCTTTACATTGTGAAGTGTGGTTTGTGGTTCTGTGTAATTGTATTCATTTGAATAATGAAGTTATGAGGTTTCAAGAAAACACAGATGTTTAGTTTTCTCTTTCACTCTTTCTCTGAACACACACCTCTACACACAAAAAGGCAAAGATAAACAATAAACAAACCAATTCAAACTAATAGTTCAGTTTTACTTATCTGTAAAAATTACGGTCTGCAAATGTGAATTTGCCAGGTTACATTAGATAATTGCTTTTGTCATTTGCTGGTTCTTACTTTGGAATATTAGGATTTTATTTGCTGTCGGTCAAAAGAGAACAAGACAATAAACGATAAAAACTTGTGCCATACTAATTGACAAAAGGCATTTTCTACTTTTTTCTGACATTTTTAGACCAAATGATAAATCAAATTGCAAACATCATAATAATAATTTGCAGTCTTTCATGAAACCACAGTGAACTTGGTGGGATAGTTTTTAGCTGATGGCTTTATTCGTTGCAGTTAACTTTTGGAAGTGTAATACATGTAATGAAGTGCCTTTACATTTTCAAAAATATTTCCCAGAAGGCAACATCCAAAGAGAATAGTGAATGAATTTATTACAGGATGATGTCTTAGCCAAACACTGCCTGGCAGATGAACTTGAATGAGTCTGCAATAAGGGATGATAGTGGGATGATAAGAGAAGAAATTCCCCTGCTCTCCTCCATCCCTTCCCTCAGTGCTCAAAGCTAAACCAACTGTGTCTCACAAATGATGAGTTCCTGTGTTCCTGTGATCATGGCCTCATTTTGTCAGGAAGGATGTCAGTATTTAATAACTTGAAATCACCCAAAGTATTAATTATGGCCTTTCTTCTCTTCTCAGAGCATAGTGGCCAAGTACGGCTCTCAGTTTCGGGGAAACTCTCAGCACGATGCACTTGAGTTCCTCCTCTGGCTTTTGGACAGAGTTCATGAAGATGCTAATCAAAGCCCCAACAACAACACGAACAGCAGCAGCAGCAACAGCAGCAGCAAGACCAAAGCCAACGCCAAGGTGAGTCCACTTCATCCAGCTGCCACAGGCTCTGCAACAGCGAGCTGGTCTTTGTTACTGCGACTGTTGCCATGCAGGGCTGAATATGCTAAATGCGATTGTGTTACTTATAATGCAGGAATTGCTCTTGCTGGCTTGTTTTTATACCTTCTCGGGTAAGTCACTGCAGACTCTCAGTCTTAATGCTCATTACATGTAAGCAGGTGATAGACTCAATTTGACTGAATCCTCGAGCCGTCCCACACATCACAGTGACCTCAAACATTTTTCTTTGTGGGCTTTATATAGAGGAAGGAAGAGCTATGGTCAGCTCTAGCCAATAAAGCCAAAGGGAAGGAACCAAGAGGGAAATGTTTGATATTTCTTCGTGGTTGGATCTTCCTTGCTAGTCTTTTCTCGACACTCAGTTTTGCCTCTGTCTTTCTCTGTACTGCACAACTGATTTCACGGGCAGCAAAACTGAAAAATGCTGCTCCACCTGGCAAATTCAAGTTCCATGAGTGTTTTTGTAGACTGCAGAGCACTACTATGATCCAAGCTCATGTACAGGATCATGTTGCATGTAACACTGAAGCCATTGTTTAATTCATACAGTTAAAAAATAATGGTGACGTTGTTATTTAAAGCTCACAGTGGCAGATCTTCTACTCAATGTGTCTCCCTGTTTTCTTGAATTTTATTCAACAAAATAATAATTCACTCAACTTTTACAGCAAGGACATTTTGTCTGTGCGTTTGAGTGTCAGCATATCTCAAAAAGGATTCATCCAAACAACTGTGGTGATTCAAGAGAGTGCATTGGTGAATGTAGTGCAATTGGGCAAACTGGTGGCACTATAATAATCAACATTATGGAGTGGCCCGGTTCTTATGAACTTTAATATATAATAAAATGAACATCTAGATCTTTTCCCCGCCATTTTCCTCATATCTAGACCAAAACAGGAAATGTAACTTTAAGATGTTTGATACAGTTTTGCTATAGCTGGCTCAATGGTGTTTGCAGGGCTTATATTATAGAAAATGTCAAATCTACTGGACACTTTGTGCTATTGCAACTAGATTTGGTGGACATGTATGACTCGCTAAGTATGTCTCAAGAGCTGGGAAATTACTGAACTGAAGTTCTCTGGATGTTGCGTTCTGTGGTCTTGTTTGGTAAAGAGTCATTACAGTGCTCCGAGGGCCGCTGTGTTTCTTCCACCTGCAGTTGGGTTGAAACCCATTGTTCCTTGGTCTGAAATGGTTCTTTGTGTGTGCTTTCCTGTGTGATGTAAGAGGATAAAACTGTTGAAGTTCTACGCATCCATACCGGTTCTCTGTCTGTGTTTTTGACTCGGATGTGGGATGTTCACCATACAACTTGCACTTGGAAATGATCTGGGACTGGACGTGACCGATGAGAGAGAATAAAGCACACATCATGTCTGAGCTGACGGTTTCTTAGCGTGAGAGTAAACAAGCACCAAAAGCCAGTTAAATGTTGTCTTCGGTCAGTATATTTATTGGAGTTGACTAAGGTGCACTTTTGTGAGATTTCTCTGAAATTCAAATGGACACAAACAAAAATATATTAATACAAAAACAACATTACTTTACAGGGTATAGCAATGTAATGGTGGCCTGTTCTTCTATTTTGTTCCCTCTGTTTAACGTTCATTCTTCCCGACCAGATGTCAATCAGATGCTTTTAAACAGGCCTCTTACTGGCTGCCTGTTACACTCGGTCTACACAACATTATATAGTTATTGAAGCTGAAACTTGAAATTGAAAGCAACAATTATAAATGATATACCAAATCTGCTCCAGTTTATTCCTTTAGTCTCTGATGCTTGACAGCTTTGAACATAAAATAATACAAATGTTGGTTTTGTTTTCACATATTCTTGTCTACAATGCTAAATGGATTATATATTATATTGCATTTATTATATCTTCCTGCTCTTGGCCAAATAAAGTTCTCAAGAAATATGGGAACACATTATACCACATTATATATTGTTTTAAATCATAAGATGTATCATCTGCCATGACACTCAGCTCTCTTAGTAATTCTAAATGATCTAGTGAAGGAGAAGCAAGGGTAGTAATACGTTTTTGATTTCATTGACCTTTCAGTTATACTGGCTGTTAAACCTTTATATACAGTATAGTACAGTGTGTCATTAAATATGTAATTATCTGAGTGTGTTGGCCTGGAGTTTGGTGGCAGCACAGCTGGTATTGCCTGCCAGCAGACGACCCTCCAGTCCTGTCAGTAAATGAATACTGTTATGAGCTGAACTGTCGCCGCGCTGCCACCCAATGGCCAGCTCTCCCGCTATGACAGCAGCGCTAATAGAGGCAGCCTTTATGCCACATAAAGAGCTTACGGCCGTGGCACTCATTAGGCTTCCAGTGAATCATGGAATCATAAAGCCGGCTTTCCTGTGCTACTGCTGTGAGGCACAGAAGAGGGAAATCACTGGATTGTTCACACCAGGAGGGAAAATGTCTACTTTTCTAGAATTAAATTCTCATCCCCCTTCCTGTAAATTGATTCCATTTATGCAGCACAGAGTGCTCATGGTTATACTGCTGATGTAATTCAAAAACTTTGAAACTGGGAGATTCGTTCAGTCTCCATTGCAGTTTTGAATAATTAAAAGAAAGAACATATGGAAATGACGTCCAGGACTCTCATGACATTTAAATCAAGGAATTTGAGCTTTGCCAACAATACTTTTGCCAATGTTCATTCATATGGTAAGATGAATTAGGAGAGAGAAACACAATTTGAGTTTCTCACACAGAACCATCAAAAGTGGAATGATTATTGAAGTCCGTTGACAGGGCAGAAGAACTGACCGACGGTTAGATGAAATGGTGACTGGGTTGAGCAGTCAGAGAGGAAAGCAGAGAAGTGACTTTGACTGCTTTGTCTTTCACCGGAGCCTGGGAAACGGGCATCTATAGGATTATACAGGTCATGCTGAACTGACAGAAACTGAACAGTGTCAACTTTTCCCCTCTCATTTTCACATTTAGTGGTTAGCACCTCGTCCAGCAGTTCTTTCTCACTCTTCTCCTGACCCACCAAGATTTCAGATTGTTTGTTACGCAAAGTATTTATTTTTCAAACTGTTGAAAACACTGTTGTCTAACTTCATTCTGGGTTTTAGCCTTATGAAAACAAAACAGCCCCTTACACTGTGTAGTAACTGCATTTTTGACAGCCTCAGTGACATTTCTTTGGTCTCATTATTATTCCTGTCAGGATTTATTCTCTCGAGGTGTGTTGAAATTCTCATGAAACCTTTGTAATGAGTTCCCTTAAAACAAGTTGTGTTTCACCATTTTATTCACAGCTCACGCCATTGATTATCAGGGGAAAACAAAGAAATATGTTTCTTTTTTTTTTCTTTTTTTTTTTGTTCTCTTCATGTGTAAGGGTTGTTAACACAGTAGGACAACATGTTGCTAAGATTGGATGACAAAATGTAGGCCTATTGTTCTACGGTAGGCCGATTGCTTCAAAAGCAAACATGTATAGATTCCCACAGATAAGAACAAATATGAGCCAGTAAGCTGAGTCAAGTCACATGTTTCCTTGACTGTGTCGAAGGCACATTCCTCTGTGAACTGCAATCCAACTTAACCTGTGATGACCCAGTGTGGATAGATCATGATATATATATTTATTGATTTAGGTGTCTGTATAGGTGTTTCTTCAAACGTGTTTAAATGTATTTTAGGTGAGCAGGACACCACAAATGATACTATTATTTAGATTCCCATTATCATGACTCAAAGAAGCAGCTAGTCTGTGAGGGCCCGCTTCACACAGCTTGACATGTATGTTAATTAAAGTGGACAAAAGGTGTACCAGACATATTGATAAAGCAGTGTACAAGTGATATGCAGTATATATTAGAAGACCTTGTTTGTGTAGCAGACCTGCTTTACAAGCAGTGTGACCAGCCCAGCAGCTTCGCCCAAGTAACATTACGTAACACAAGACTGTGAACACACAAGAAGGCAGCTCAGTAATGTTAATCCTCCTTCCAAAGGGCGCTCGCTAAACTCGCTTGGTTTCCCTTTCGCCTCACTGGCACCAAATCAGCAGCATTCCTCCTTTGCTAACAAAAGCAGCCTAGCCCACTTTGAAATCATACCTGTTGAACACAATACTTTCTGAAATGATGTTTAATTTCTCCCAATAAACATTGTCTTAGCTCACATGATGCACAACTGTCAGCTTTATCTCTTCCAGCAAGTATTAGAAAAGAGGGAAGAATAGCATAGAGAGGCTTCTTCTTTTTTGACTCATTGTGTCCACAAGCTATGAGCCACACAGATTACATGACATTAAAGGTAGGAATCACACATGCATTATATTAGACTGTTAGGCCTTAGCGGTTTTAAAATATGAGTATTATCGGTTTAACTATCTTGTTGTTTCTGGTGAGGAAAAAAACCTACCGACTCAAGTTTTGTGTTATAAGAGAGTGTTATATATTTTCCAGTGTTCATTGGGTGAACACATGGAGCGCAGCTACATTTTGCCTCAGGCCCTCCATGAGTGGGATTTAGAGCGAGTTCATTCTAAACCTCATCCGTCTCCCCCCTATGGACAGTAGTGGGACACAAGGTTTGCCAATGTAACACCAGTGCCAATGCATTATGTATGCATTATTCCATTTTAAATGTCGATAGCGGTCAGCCTTTCTGCCCCGGGAGGGTCGACTGTGAAGGGATAAAGAAAAAAAATCCCCTGGCCCTGGTGCCAACTGCATAGACTTTGAAATGTGGTCAGTGGATGCGGTAAATCCAGCAAGGGCTTTTATCGGCAGGGACAGAAATAGTGAGTTTGATAGCTTTTTGGGATTTTACCTCATGTTCAAATGTTGATGAATGAGATAAATCAGCTGACAGTGACAGGGAGAGGTGGGTGGGTCTTGATCTGGTTTTTGCTGTTTATGTGTCTGTCATCTGGACATCTATGCTCTGATATCATATCCACCTCCTTTGTCCAAAACATCAATGTGTTTCTTTTATGTATAAATAAAACATTGATGCTGCTTCTTCTTTAACAGACTGAGGAAAATGTTAATCACAGGTTATCCTTAACAGTGACTATAGAACTATGAAGAGATGTTATAGCACTATATTAAGGAAAAGGAGTTAAAGAACTGTAAAAAGATCTGTTGCAGAAAAACAGTAAGACACATAAAATGCTAATTTTCTATGAATATTTCAGGTTAAATAGGCAATTAAATAACTTTTTTTTACCTCAAAGATTATGGTTGTTGAGAGGGTTCAGAAGCAGTTGTTAATATTTTACACATAAATCTGAGCCTTCATCAGATTTAAAAACAAGCCTTGAACTCATTCAAAATGTAGAACTTTCGGTACTTTGGGCTATATTATTAGTGAGCTAGTATTTGACTGATAACCCACAGACCAACTAAAGACCAAACAAATATTTTGTCTTTTGACATTTGTGTAATATTAAGCCTCTTTATGACTTGAGTAATGTCTCTCATGTAAAGTTGTTTACATGAGAGACACCACAACCAGTAAAGCTGTTCTGTTGTGAAACTATTCGGTCGCTGTCTGCTCTTCCACACCCGTCCCTGCTCAGCTCCTCCGTGTTTCAATCTCACAACGGTGACATCAAAGCAGCGTAACCCCTGCCACAGCCACACCGCACTCGGACAGCCACCCGATTGATTAAAGGCAAGTGACATTTCTGAGATGCCACAAATTCTTCCTGACAGAGAGGGTGAGCGCGTTTTTGTTGAAAAAAGAGACGTCCTATAGGTTTTTTGTTTGTGACCAGTCATTCTTTTAAAGCATTTCTCAAAGAGGTTTACAGTGGCAGAAAAGGGGGAACATGTTTGATGCTGGAAAATAAATCAGAAAGCTTATTGTTGTTGTGACTTCTGTTTAAAAGAGAAGGCCTCCACAATGCTGTTGCTCATGTAAACACTTGGTTCATGACTTAAAAATGTATGTGGGATGGACAATGTCAATTGTAGGAGTGATTTTGAGAGTTTATTTATTTATCAGGTAGAAAAACTGGGGACAGAATGGCTGGGGTCAGCTAATACCCCTGTGCTATTCTTTCATTTTAATAGGATTTACACTGGAGGGGGAGAAAGAAACTTTTTAGAACTATTTCTCAACATATTTCTGCCTCTCTTTCTAGCCACTGCTTCATCCATAATTCATTTAGGCTGTTCAAGTGTCTTTTTTAAGCCCCTTGCTCGACGTAATGTTTCGATCTATCAGCTAGTGAGGGTTGAATGACTGAGTAGTTACTCTGTCCATACGCTTGTAGAAAAAACTCCTGCTTGCTTGAAACTTGGAAATTGAGACACCCTTGTCACTGTTTAACCTTGATTTCAGTCTCCAATCCTCTCTCTGCCTCGTTGTCTTTAGAATAGATTGAAGCAAATTAAAAGACAGACTCAAAGTTAAAAGATAGTGACAGAGAGTGAGAGGGAGGTTGAAGGCGTGTTGGCTGTCTTTCAATATTGTAGAGCACATCCAGTGCATAGATGCACTCCCCCACTATCTCACTTAAAAAAACATCAGTAACAACATGAGGACAACAAGTACCTTGATTTGAAGCAAAGACGAAAGAAAGACCAGAGGACATCATTATATTCAATTTGAGAGTCGTTACAGTTAGAGGTTAGGATTTTCTGTGAAAGGTTGCTTGGAGATTGGAAGACAGATCCTTCAGAGATTGCATTGTGGGGAAAAGGAAAATGTGACCTCTTCTTAAACAAAGGCTATAATGAGCATAGTTGCAATCCGGGCTTTTGTGTTTGTGGAGGTCAGATTTAGATTCAGCTGCTCAGTATTGTTCTCACTATATGCACTGTCCATAAAGTATGTGTGCTTGCGTTGACTTTCAGTTTTTTGCTCCAGTCTTTTTCGATTTTTGCTCCCCTAGCACCTTAGATCTGCTTAGAGATAAAGAAAATGTTTTTTCATGGAAACAATGTATGAGCTCTTTAGAGCTGCTGCACACTGGCAGTGGGACCCACCAGTTTGCCAAAGTGAAAAATAAATCCAGGCACACATCTCCACACTCTCCCTGCTCTAGCCTGCCCCAGTGCCTCTGGTGTGTGTGTGTGTGTGTGTGTGTGTGTGTGTGTGTGTGTGTGTGTGTGTGTGTGTGTGTGTGTGTGTGTGTGTGTGTGTGTGTGTGTGTGTGTGTGTGTGTGTGTGTGTGTGTGTGTGTGTGTGTGTGTGTGTGTGTGTGTGTGTGTGTGTGTGTGTGTGTGTGTGTGTGTGTGTGTGTGTGTGTAAATATTAATGTGTCTTCCAAACGGGTGTTTTCTGAGGCATCACTTGGCCTCATCTGTACCATAATGCTTCTAGCTTGTCATGGGCAGACCAGAACCCAGGTAAAATTTTGGCCAATTAATTCACTAATCGATTACTATTTGCTGCTTTAGCTTTGAACTACTGTACGATTGATGGAACGAGCCAAATCAATGCAGCAGTGACACGGATATTTTTTTTCCTGCACTCTTCTTCCTTCTCGACACATTACCCACAATGCAACTCGACTGCCAATAGTGTGGTAGTAGAATTGGGGTTTGTTATGAAAGTCTTGGGTAATGTAGCATTGAGCCGCGTCTCAAGCAGAATTGAGCAGTGGGTAAGAGTGGTCTGGAAAACTACTTTATTTCTAGGTCTACGCTTTTTTTTAAACTTGTTCTTCAGACCGAATTGATGCTGTCTCAAGAGACACCAATTGAGGCAGTTTATCAGACGGGAGCTATGAAATGCCTACTAAGGGTAAATACACCCCGGCCAAGCATTATTATACAACTGCACTGAAGTGATCAGAAACTAATCTTGACGGACATTTCTTTCAGTAAAAATATAGTCTGGTTTTTATGTTTCCCGCAGTTCACTTATTTGTTTCGGTATGAGCGCAAACTATTGTTTCGTATGCTTTAAGCAACTTATAATAAGTCGTTATCACCACACAGCTGACAAAAAAAACACCTCTAGTGAGAACAATGTTGACCGTCATGCGAATGACTGCTTAGAATCTGGATAAACCAGTTTGGTGCTGCAGCCAAAATAGTGCATGGCATTTCTTTGCAGAGATCTTTGTATCAAAGTAGCCAAAGATTTTACGGTAGAGGAATCTGAAATTGGGACCCCCTACCTGGTGTTAAATCGGCCTTATACAGAATAGAGCTTGGGCCGAAATGCCATGCTGACGGGAGGTTATGAAATATTAAATATGCCCTTTAGGGGGCAAAAACAGTTGCACACAGAGGAGATCCATAATTGGCAGCAACATTAGCACAGCGATTAATTCATGCAGGAGATGACAGTGGGTGCATCTTACAGACCACCTCCTGTCCTCTACACATCCTTTTCCCTAGATTCCTTTCTATATGCGTGTGTTCATGTGTGACAGTGGATGGAAGAGTTTTCAGGATGAGCTTTTAAAACCTCCTCTTGCATGTTTGACAAGAGCAGACAGAGATGCCCTCACTTGCTCTCTCTTTCTTCCATCTTTCCAGCTTTCCATTCTACCAAGATGTGAACCTCTTTTAGGTCAAGAGTGTGTTTTATCTACTGTTTCTCCATTCTCCTGTATGCTCGCCTGCCAGTGCAAACACACACACACATGCAGTTGACTCAAATACGGTATCCTACCAAGGTGGGCATCACAGACACTGCCACAAACAAGCAAGTGGACCGTCGCTGTAAACGGCTTTTGATGGATTGTACTACATGAATGAAATATTCACGACATTTCTTTGGTAACATTTAATTATACACATTAATGTTTCAAAAGATGTCCTCCTTTTAAATAGTTCAAGAAGATTTGACAGATATACTTTTGCCTATGGCGGACGAAGAGAGGTGGAATGAAAGAGAAAATCAGACAGAGAGGAAAGTGGAGGGAGGGTAGAGGGGAGTTTGTTCCTATAATGAAGAGGAGGGTGAACGGAGGACTAGAAGTTAATGGAAATTATAGGGAAAGCTTTCGAACCACAACTTTTTCTGCTATAAAGTTTGACATTTTAACATGGTCTATCGAGATTGCTTCCTTTTGGAGCCAATTTCAACTGACCATTCGATGAACTCCATTTCTTGGCTCTTTTGCAAAGGCTTCACTGCCCACTCTGGAATTTGCTGCCTAGAACTGAAAAGGAGCTGAGGACTTGCATTTGTTGGTCTAACTGATGTAAACAGAGTCTGTCCTGCAGGTTTTGTTGTTCAGTGTAACTTCCACCACACCCACCTTGACAAAGTATTCCTTAAATGGTTGTGTCTCCTGTATATCATGACTGGTTGCTGCATAGCAGTCTGACCTGTTCCTGTCACCTGTTCTCTATTGTTCTTCACTGCCCTGAGTGGCCTGAAACCAAACAGTATTGATATCTCACTCAAGTATTTTAAGTTAACATTTAGTCAGAAAACCCATTGAACAAATATTTAAAAAGCAAAAATAGATAGAATTTTAACAGTGTGACACTTTAGATCAACTTTAATTTGACTTTTAACTTTGACTCTGCGTCGGTGTGTTTGTTTTTCCTTTGGTTTTAGAGAGGTTTGAGTGTTAATGTACCAGTGTGGCAGATTTGCAGAAGGATAAAGAGTTTTAAAAACATATACTTTGTGCTGTTCAGAACAGAAGCCCAGTTGGACCCAGCTCAGAGGGACCAACTAATGCCTTAATAAGGCTTTAAAAGTTTCTTTGTGTGCCAACGAGTGACATGATAGATCACCCTTTTCATACCTGATGCTTTTCAAATGTACTATTTTTAGATTACTCCACAGACTCCTTACTCCAGGTTTTGGTGCCCTTAATTTAAATGAGTCTGAATGATCATCAAAAGCCAGACCTGATTCCTCCACTGAAGTGAACTGTTGGCATTTTCAGTGGCAATGGGGACATTAACCAGTCTTAAGAGTGATCACATTTTCAGTTCAAGTTCTGAGCTTGTCCTCTGGTATGAGGTCTCTCCCGTTCTTTCCCAGAATGCCAAGTACAGATGAACAATGCTTCTTCTTTTCTGTGAGTACCAGGGTCTCTGGCACTGGCCACCTCAAAGCGAGCGAAAACACACTCCAGAACCCATCTTCTTACAGATTGATTCATTCTTTACCCTTCATCTTGATAAGGCATGTCAATTAGTTTACCCCTCTGAATCAATATTTGCACTTTCAGTGTTCTAGCTCAGAGACAGATTGAGAGACACGGATAGGAACAGAAAGAGAGAGAGAGATGGTTCTATAGCTGCCAAGCCAGATTCGGCTGTCAGAGCTCTGCCAGGGTCTCTTGTCTGAGGCTGCTTATGTTCTGTTCTGCTTTTGTTTTGGGCCGACTGGCATCTCCATAGTAACAGCCAGAGAGTGGCGGGTCTGGCTGCACTCGATGCTGCATGAAATGGAGTGGGTGCATGTAGTGCTCTTCAGATATAGATAGGCCCAAGATCAGAGGACGTTCAAGTGAAGGTATTTGCCTTTGGTCTTCACGGCAAGTGCCACAAATGAATGCCAGTGAGTAAAATGAAAGGTTTGTCAAAAGAAAGCACATGCCAACATAGACACTTCTTTTGGTGCTGTTAAGAGTCACAGTTAATGCACAAAGCAGAGCTTTTGTACAGGGGAGGTGACAGTGGAGAAGGTGAATGATTGCATGGAGAGAGCAGAGAAATAGAGGATGAAAGTTGGAGGGGTTGGGGGTAGTTGAGTGTTAAAATGCCTGTGGTTTCATCTGTTATCTCCCCAACTGCCTTGTTACTGTAAGCCAGCTTTGAATAGGCCGAATTAGCGGCAGCCGTCCGTAGCTGAAAGAATAGCGGTGAGTCAGCCGCTTTACTGCGCGGACAGCGTTTCTTTCATTCCTCCCTTCTGGACCTCTGTTCTCCTGCTGTTTTTCTGTCCATCCTCTGTTCTAAGGTTTATACCGAAATTTAGCAGGCCAAAATCCTGCATGCCAATTAAAACATGATACAGATAAAGAAAAATGTATTAGTTTTACTTTTTTTTGCCTTTTTGTTTTTTAATCCAACATACAACCTAATTTCAACTTGTTACCATGGGCTCCAGGAAGTTGTAAGTTGCAGCTAAACTATCTTCTTTGTTATGTACAGCATTCCAGTGGTAATTATAACCTGCACTTTCATATTTTTAAACTAAAAGATTTGAATAAGTACATCTGATCCTGAAGCTATATCGCTGATCATTCTTACTTAACCCTGTAGCTGAGCCTTACAAAACGAGGCCTCTACTGCCATCACCAGGCCAAACCCTATTTATTCCCCCGTCATTGGAAAGGTGCAGCCTCATGAATGACTCTACACTTGTTTCTTATTAAGAAATTAAGCAAACACTGCTAATAACAACGTGTTCCTGTCACTTATCTTCTGATCTCTCACTTGAACAATATTAAAATGATCGGTCCTCTGTTTATTTGTTTTGACTCTATCTTCTCCTTGTTGTCTTGTTGAACTCATTCAACCTCCCCATGCCGCTTCTCCACACTGTTCATTGGAGAACAGAATATTAAAGTCTTCTATCACAGCTTGATTTGCTAATAGAAACTGTTTAATTAGAAAGTGAGCTGAAATGTAGAAATCCCCAGACTCAGACTGGGTTGACAAACTCTCAGGTGTAAGACACACACACGCTCACTTCTGTTAAAACCTGGCTGGGAATGATATGAGTTCAATTCCATACATGCTTTGGTGGCAGTTGCTTTATAATAAAACAAGAGTGGATCTGGATGTCTCCTGAAGCAGCGAACAGCTCTGTCAACATTGGCTCACTTAATTCGCATGCTCAGTGGGAGACGGCATCTCTTCCTGCAGGAGACCGCAAACATCAAGCTGATAGCAGTCGCTTAAAGTGTGTGCTACTTTCAGTTCAACACTCAGATACACACACACACACACACACACACACACACACACACACACACACACACACACACACACACACACACACACACACACACACACACTCACAAACATACAAACACAAGCTTAACAAAGAATGCGAAACCGCCCTTTAGTTTAGCAGAGTCAACTAATTATATCCAATTATTTAAATATGTGTGTGTTTGTGATTGTACATCGATGCTGCTGGGTGACCTTGTGATGCATGTAATGCGACATTAGTCTTAACAAGCACTCAAAGCACTTTTACATTTACAAGTCAGCATTCACCCATTTAAACACATTCATACTGAGGCAGAGGCTGCCATACAAGGTGCCACCTGCTCCAAGAAACAAAATGACACATCATTGGCTGTGCCATTGGGAGCAAATGGGGTAAAGTATCTTGCTCATGGAAACTTTGACATGTTGACTGCAGTGGCTGGGGTTTGAACCACCAACCCTCCAATTTGTGGAAGACCACTCTGCCTCCTGAGCAAGTGCTCAAAGTGTGTCTATTTGTGTGAGGGACTGAATGCCAGTTCCTCCTGCTACATTTGTTTTTATTTTCTACTCTTTCATCTTCTCCTTATCTATCCCTTTTAAGTCTTGCGTTTTTATGCATTTATTTCCTGAATTTCTTTTTAGAAGTCTGCCTCTGTACTTTCTGGTATGGAAACGTGTTGTAGCTTTTTGTGAGTCCAACGTTTTTTCTGGTACAAATTACATGTTTTGCACAAGTCCAAGGTAAATGTTAAAACACTAACAGGTTTTTGAGTCTCAGAGTCACTGTGGATTTTGGCTCAGCTCAGGACTCTTTTCACAGCATTTATCATCAAAATGTCTCCAGACCTTCATCATTTGAGCCAGGGGGTATGTCTGCATGTGATTACATGTCTGGCATAGCTCTGGTAGAATTTTGGCACTTTGGGATCACAGTGCTATGTTTCACCTTGGTGAAAACACATTTCGCAAAAGAACCATGGCAGCATCTGAAAGTCATCCCACCCATTCAGGTTTCTGTCATGCTCTGCTGTTACAGTTTTGCTTTTTCGCCGCAGTGAATGTTGCCACTCTTGACTCGTGACAATGAGACAAAGACCATTTAATAATGTCTTTATTGCGAGAAATATGCACTGTTGTGAGCCTGCCTGTTGGAGCTGCATGCCAGTGGTTGTGAGTGAAACAGCGAAAGGAATTGAGGTGACAGTGTGTAGGTACATATGAGTTAATATGTGATGGTGTGTTAATGCTTGTGTATGTGTGATTGTGTTTAGGGGTGACTCAATAGCTGGCAGCTGAACGTGAATATGTTGTGTCTCTTGTGCCAGCTAGTTGATTAGAAATGTGGTTTGAAACGATAACTGAATCAGCTTCTTTCGTCAGTCCGACACCATTTATTTTTTAGAGAATCTCAAAAAATTAATGGTGTCTAACTGACAAAAGAAGCTGTGTTTTTCACCCCGACTGCAGCTTAGATTGCTCACTGACACAGCAGCATTATAAAAAAAATAATTGTTCCTATTGTCCCTTTACAGAAGTGCCTTAAGGTCAATTCAGCAGAAATGAAACGTTAATGTCTCAGTGTTAAGTGTTAAAATATTAATTCACTGATGCCAAGAGTGAAAGCAACACTCTGCAGCTGCAGCTGCTGCTTAAACGCAGGCTGACAGGACTGGAAAAAGTAAAAGCAAGTGAAAGCATAAAGTTTGTTAGGATGATACTCCAGGCAAATCACTTCCACTTGTGGTTGTAAAAGGCCTTTGGTTTCCTTCATCACAGAGATGAATGTTTATACCGGATTCCAGAAGTCGTCATTACTGCATAACAAGACTCAGACTGTTGTATATCACTTTGCTTAATTTCTATACATTTTATAGGTATATTGGCAGTAGAAAAGGGATTTTTCATTGTTATTTGTTTTTATTTGCCATTTTGATTCTCATTTCAACCAAGTGTTCTACATAGGGCAATCCTTTGTTAACATGGCATTCATTGGTTGCTGTTTCAAAATGCAAACAGGACATTTTGTGGTTATGATTGATCATTATAATCACAGTGTTTTATTTGGAGCAAAAACCAGGGTGTTGGCATTGCAGCTATGATCTGCAGACCTTTGATCTCTGTACCTCCAAGCCAACCTGCCCCTCCTCGTTTGTTGTTCTCATGTTTTACAGCAAAAACAACCTTCCCATGCACACACACCAAACACCCACTCTTTCCCATTGGTAAAGGGATTTCAGTTACTTTGCTTGCCTTAAAACTACTACCCCCCACATACACACACACACACACACACACACACACACACACACACACACACACACACACACACACACACACACACACACACACACACACACACACACACACACACACACACACACACACACACACAGCAATCCCAAACTCCCACTCAATCCCCAGCATGGAGAGGAGCTCCTCAGAAAATGTCTCACATGAATGTTTGCCACAGTTGAGCTTTGACATCAACGTATGTTTTTCATGTAGGGATAAGAGTGTGGATATCTCTGGAGGGAAGTAGTGCCGTTGCCAATTTCTTGACAGTTGCTGTGACTTGGTGGTTTTACCAGTTTGTGCATGATATGATGTCCTTCAGCGGTACCATTGGTAGAGAGACAGGCAGGAAGGAGTAGAAGATGAAGGTTGGAATGATGCAGCTACGCAGTATCCCGAGACAGCCAGAGACAGGTCTTTGTTTTTAGCTTAGCTGTGTGCATATACTGCTGACCACACACACACACACACACACACACAAACACACACACACACACACACACACACACACACACACACACACACACACACACACACACACACACACACACACACACACACACACACACACACACACACACACACACACACACACACACACACACACACACACACACACACACACACACAGCAATCCCAAACTCCCACTCAATCCCCAGCATGGAAAGGAGCTCCTCAGAAAACGTCTCACATGAATGTTTGCCACAGTTGAGCTTTGACATCAATGTATGTTTTTCATGTAGGGATAAGAGTGTGGATATCTCTGGAAGGAAGCAGTGCCTTTGCCAATTTCTTGACAGTTACTGTTACTTGGTGGTTTTACCAGTTTGTGCATGATATGATATCCTTCAGCCATTGGTAGAGGGACAGGCAGGAAGGAGTAGAAGATGAAGGTTGGAATGATGCAGCTACGCAGTATCCTGAGACACCCAGAGAAAGGTCTTTGTTTTTAGCTTAGCTGTGTGCATATACTGCTGACCACACACACACACACACACACACACACACACACACACACACACACACACACACACACACACACACACACACACACACACACACACACACACACACACACACACACACACACACTTGGGTTGAAACAGCAGTGAAGTGAGGTTGATTAATTGCCATTTACACTTAAATGGTTACTGTAGCACTGCTTTGGTTGATTTGTGAGGAAAAAAACCCCTAATATAATAAGTTATTATTAACTTTGTGATAAACTAAACTCCAGTTTTGTTTCATTGATCATCACCGATAAATTCAGGTCAATGTAGAGCTGAGTTATTTTACCACAATGCCGTACTTGTTTGTCCTTGCACTTTATGAGTGTGCCCTTTGGTGTGTTTGTGAGCTCAGGCTTCATATGAGTGTGTAGACAGCACAACGCTCTCACTGATACACAATACCCATGAGTCCTTGCTGCTCCTTGGATGCAATGCTGCCGAGCTCTGCTGATGGTGGTGATATGTACCCGTTTGACCTCTTATCAAGTAAACAGAAATAGGAGAACACAGTGTTAGGGGAAACAATGTCCCTTCAATGTGACCCTAGATTTTTGAACAGTTCAACAGTTAGAAAACTTTCTCAATAAGCTGGAAACTGTTTGCCTGCCAAGGCGGAAAAGTAGCTCAATTTTGAGCACCACTATAATAATAGAAACAGACTCAAGCCTATGAACGCTCATCGCAAATAATTCAGTTCTTAGTCGGAAGTATGTGTGTCGCACTCCCAGAACTCATTGCTATAAGTCTTATAGTATAAGACCTCTAGGCTTTTGGCTGCTGGACTAAAATTTCCAACACCTCGCTGTTTTGGAAAAATAAGTAGATAAGATTGGCTCTAGACATAAAAGCATCAGCGAAATGCAACTTTACCTGACAGCAAAAAAAGGATAAAAATAACCATTTTTACTTTTAGCTCTTGAATAATTCTTCTTCTTTTTCAGTTTTCTCCTGTAGTTGTCACTTTGTATACCCTCCTTTCTCAACAGTCCATTTCTGAAAACAGCTTTTTTTCATCAACATCTACTTCAGTCATTAAGATATTAAGGCAAATTAAATTATGTTAGCCTGATGAGCTCTGAAACACGGCCGATTAAAATCAATTTGAAAAATCAATTACACTGTAATGTTGTCCCTAAGCAACAGGAGGCAGTTGCATGTGGCCTAGATCTGTGAGCATCCAGTTTTTTTGGATCGCACCCAGTGTGACAATTGAACAGCTTAGTACTTCTGAATATTAGTATTCACTTGTTATTGCTGAGGCCGGCCCCCGCATCTATTTTTGGCACACAGTAGCAGAGCTGTGGTGGTATTCATTATTCCCTAGGTGCTAAATAAAGAAGCAGAGTACATTCGGTGCTCTTTCTCTCTCCCTGCCTCACCCTGGATTTTAACAGTTTGTATCTGCATTATACAGTGTATCTGTCTTAGATATACACGTGTGCAGTCTTCCTATCACTATCTATTACTTTATTTCAGCTCAATGTAGTCGTATGTTTATCTTCTGAAGTATTGGTTGATGACATTCCCAAAGTATGTTCACTGAAACCCTGTTTTTGATTTGTTATGCTTGGAGAATTAACCATCAAAGGAAGTCTTTGTCTCCCACTTTTATTCCCCTCTTTAATACGTTTCTTTCTTCTGTTTCCTCAGCTAAATTAAATGTGTATGAGGAAGAAAGAAAAATGGAAGTCACAGGTTGGCTGAACTGCAACATTCAAATGTTTTATTTACTGTTACTTAAGTGATCAAAACGAACCACGCATTACCTTAATGGAATTGATAAAAACATGTATCTTCAGTGTGCAAATTATGAGAAAAACCACACATTGTTCTAAACATCATTGAGTTACAATATTTTGAATTCAACACAACTCATTATAAAATGGCATCTTGTATGTAGCTGCAAAGTTTAACAGTGAATGATGTATTTCACCCTTTGGGAATTATATACTCTGACAGTCCATTTTCCGTCTGAAACATACTCACTGTGCTTGTGGACACAGCACTATCTCTGAAAATATGCTTTCAACCATGCTTTTATCCTTGTCATTTCATGAAAATAGTTTTTACGGTAGTTGGAACATCACCAGAGTTACTGGTAATTACTGGTTTTTTGCTTTAGACAAACATGAAGGGCTTCGTTGATTAGCCTTTTTCTATATTTTTAGTCCACGCTCTGACCGTTGAAAAAGTTCCCTGTCAATATGTGGATTGCGGCAAATGGGGCCATGGTTTCCATGGTGACGCTTGTGACCTAGCCTGTCTCTGAGGGTTGGGGGATTGGTGTCCATTGTCCTGTAGAGAAGAGATAGAGAAAAGAGGGAATTTGAGAGAAAGAGTCGGTCACAGCTCGACTTGTGATACACAACGAGATGAGAGATGCTGCAAACATGTGAAATACAGACTATTGTTATTTACATAAAACAATAACAGTTGTTGTTTTTTGCCTGTGACATGTTCACAAGATACATGCGGGAAACAAAAAGGGAATCTCATATGATTCACCGAAAACATGTTTAAATTGAGCTGCTTTAAGGCTGTATGATTACCAGAGATTTTGAGAATCCAACCTTATTAATATTATGCAGTGTCTCCAAGATTCAGAAGCTCTGGATCTCAAACTTACCAAAATAAACTCTTCCTTCTGACACCCTCAGTTAAACTGATTCTCCCCAGCACAAACTGGAAACTACTTCACATCGCCCCTGCTGCACCACATGGTCCCCAGGTGGCCATGAATCCCTTTTTCATTCTCTATAGATCACAGAGGCGCTCTAAAACGTCCATTACAAGTGATGTGCTGCGCTGAAACAGAAGCTTCTGTTTTGTTTACCCATCAGTCTTGTGTTTCTTACCTTAATTCCGCATACATCCCACACCTTGTCAAGCTGGATATGAAATATTTTTTTATTTCGTACTTGAACAGATGGCTGAGATGTGAGCATGTGGAAAGAAACCACAGCTGTAGCTGATCTGTGTTTTCTACTCTCCATTGCGTTTACTCTTGATGGCAGACACTGTTGCACTAATTGTCTTGTGGTTTCACTTTGCAACAAAGGATATAGTTATTACTAGTGCATTTAGCAGTGATTTAAAAGATAATGGGCTTTCATGTTGTGTTTTTATCCACTTAGTCTATACTGTAGATAAACATCATAGTTAAGACGGGGCTCAGTCTGAAGACAGCTGAGGTGGACTTTAAAAATAAACGGTCACCTGCTGTTTTGACTTTGTGCTTTTGCCTCGTTTTATATTCTTGGAGAGGTTTTCAAAAATGGCAAAATGCAGCTCATTGTTAAAAGTGAATGCAGCATTGATTGGATTTTGTTTGAACAATAGCAAGCCGCAGAAAGTCCGATTTTAATATTTACATCTGGAAGAGGAGCAGTTTGGTTCATCCAAGTACTGTATATTGTTTCATGCAACCATTGCCAGCACACAAAACTCTGTTAAGTTTCAGTTTTTGCTCATATAGTACTTAGTGCCCGTTACCTGTCGTGAACCTGACTGGATCCTGTGAATGAAAACATAGGCCTACACATTTTTATTTCATGCTGGTGCATTATTGCGCCACTGTTAACCCAGTTCTTTTTTAAATGGTGTACAATAATAAGAAATAGGAGCAGGATCAATCAAAAATCCCATGTAGTAACTTCACATCTTTTAATTTTCATAGGAGCAGACCTCGAATGAACTACGCATGTGAGTGTGTGGCTGTGTGTTAAATCAGTCATTACCACCAGCTGTTCACTGACGTCTTCAATATCAACTGTACAAGAAAGAGAGATTCAGTCATCTGTTGCTGTTTCCTCATGTCAGTTATCCATCCTTTATTCAATGCCTTCATTCCTTTTATTCTTATATTTATCTGTGAAGTCTCTCTGCCCTCCTGTTGAGTCCGACACTGACTGGAGGGTATCACAGTCATTTACTCTGTTCAGAAAACATCCGTTGGAAATTTTTGTGCGACTCCTATCTGTGTTGACCGACTGAGTTTTCTTCTCTTTCAGACAGACAAAATCCCTCTCTGCAATGACATTTTCTGAATTAGATTTTCAAGTTAATTGTCTTGTATGTTTCTAATTCAATGTTTGGTCGTCTCGTAGTTGATTGAATAAAGTACATTTTGTTGAGCAAAAAGGAGGATTTACCCATCTTACTTCTTGGTCACATAGGACTCCTTCAGATTTCATTTTGTTATGGTCTGTAAATGTTCTTTCAACAACACGTTAAGGACAAAGTACATTTTTTTGTAATATATCTGATGGCTGCATCACTTTTCAATTTAGACTGATGGCAACCTATTTATACATATTTTGTTCTTATTGTGGTTTGAACTAATGTATTATATGGCATTTATGAGATGTTTTCTTTTCTTGTTCAATAATTTGAATCAATTCAATTCAATAGGCTTTATTTTTCATGAATGTAACAAGGACACACTTGTGAAAGCAACGAGTAATTATGAGATTATAAATCAAAAGCTTCAATTTTGAAGATGCCAGCAAAAGAATGTCTTAACCACATCTACTAAAATATTATTTTTCTTTGTCGGCAGGGACCCAGTTCATCTGAGCCTCCTTCCAGTCCCAGTTCAGTCATCACACAGCAGCCCCGGGATCGCCACAGTTTTGTCCAGGAACACTTCCAAGCTCAGTACAGGTGAGAAGATATTTCAAAAGCTTTGCTCTAAATGTATTGTGGCTTATCGTCTTCCTATAGCCTACTTAACGTCTCTGTCTCTCTTCAAGTTTCAAGAGTTAAAGATGGTCACAGCGGGACCGAACAAACCATAGACATTGACTTTTCTTTTCTTCCAATCTTTAATTGCGTAAATGTCCGTTGGAATAGAAGCAACTTTTAAGTTTCAGCTGTAGTTGATTTAAAGGAAGATCCCTTGACAAACTCGATGGGAACCAACCAAAAAATGAAGACTGACATGCTTGTATGAAATTTGAATCATTCAGGACACTTTATGCAATATTCAGTGGTCATTAAGTACTTGAGGAGTTCAAGTGTAAGAGTGCAACATTAAAAACAAATTGCATAGGTTTTCAGTAATGTTATTGTTGAGTGTTACTCTATAGTTAGATAATTGTCCTTGTGTCCATTCAGCCAGGTTGTGGCTCTTTTTTTTTGTTGCATGAATGTTTTGTTTTATAAAGTTTGTATTTTAAATAGTTTTGTTTCTATTTGTTTTCAATTGTATGTGTTTGGTATACCCTGATAGAATCCATTGGCCAAAATAAAATGGACAAAAATGTCAGTCAAAGCATATTACTCAAAGCACGTAAAATGTAGGACGAGAACACATTTTGGAGAGTATATTCAAGTCCCTTATCAATTATGCAGAAGGCAGGCTTGGTCCCACCAGGCACTATATCTAATGTCCTGAGGTTGTGTTTGAATAAAAAGAGTGCAAATCATACCATTAACGAGAAGGGGTATTCAGCACAGGTGAGAATATGTTTTCCCCTGTGGATAGGAATCAGTAGTTTGCGAAAATGGGTCATGTAGACCTGTGAAGGATTTTAAGGCATTCATCTCTAGTACTACCTCCTGGCTCTCTTTGCCTCATTCACAGAGTAAAGTCTGACATTGAGGTCTTCTACTTTAATAGACCCTCTAATGGAATTGACTCTAGACCTTTCTATAACCTTGTCTCTGCACACTTGACTGCGTTCATCTACTTCCCTTCTTACTTTCGCTTTCCACTTGATTCCTAAATAGAGTAACCATGAAATAAGAGGGTAAATAAGGAGGCTTTTGTTTTGAACTAGAATGTGGTGATTGGAAAATCTGATTATTCGAAATGACTGACTGGTGAATAGCAGGAACATCATTTTTGTTTTTGCAAACTTTTGTAATGGGCTTCATCTCAGTATGACCTCTCTTTTGGCCCAGAGTTTTCCATGTGGTAATGGATCCAGCAAGGCTAAAAGCACCACTGTGCAGGCAGAACAGGTCACTAATGCCTGATCTGTATGTTAAGCATTAAATGTTGACTATTAACGAGGGAGGTCTCAATTTAGATAATGTTCCTATTTGGGTGGACTGTTGCAGCCTGGTCTCACTCCCAGGGCATTGAACACTGACGCTTGGGCAGTGGGCGTCGTGGTGTGAGGAGTGAATCTGATGTACACATCTGCTTCATTAGTAGACGCTCAGAACAACAGACGTCTATGAAGAGTGCCAAAGAACACTGTAGCATGGAGGGGTCAAACAAACAAAGGATACTCACCCAGGAGACCCCCATTTGTTGTTACTGACAATGTTTTATGTCCTGTGACGTCATGTAAAGCTACTGCTGCCCCTGCGATATTATAGTATAGCTTCAGTCGACCCGAAGCTTATAAGCGTGTGAGTCAATCAATAAAAAGTTTAACCTCGGACACTTGTACACTGTTGACCACGACACTGCAAGATTTAACAGCCTTGGGATTATCCCATTCCTTCTTTGGCGAATGATGGATTGAACACTTAGAGTTGGACTGTATCCCGGCGGAGTCTCGTCTCTCATGATGCTCTCTGCTTGACAAATTGAAAAAGTCTTTCCCTGAATATATTTACTGAGCCAGTTTTAGAAAAGACGAGCGACTCTGAGGGCTGTAGATGTTTGTAAAAGATGTTGTCTTTGTCACTGTTTCACCAATACCTCTCCATTTTTTCTCACTCTTTCTCACAAACATACCTTAATGTTAATATGAAATGATCACAGTTTATTGTAGTTACACATCACAATTATGATTTGTATTTCATGAGCGGTGAGCAGCAGAGTCAACTGTCCAAATACTGGTTACTGCATTTCTTCTTGAACAAAACCAAAATGTCGCCAAACAGACATACAGTTTTGTGTTTTATACAGTTTCTCACATATGGCATTATGATATGCTTTTTAATCATGTAAGGTTGTTTTTTACTCAGTAGACCTCAGAGAGTGTGTCACTTAACTGTTAAAATGATCCAACTAGATTGTATGAGTGTTGTTTCCATGAAATGTTCGACCTATATTTAATCATTGGTATTAACTTGCCGGGGAACAAACCTTTGGCCAAATTATATTTCTGGTTGTGTAAATGAGTAAAACATACAGTTTATATCTATAGAGTATATGGAGTAACAATTTTAAAGTGGGGGTTTCATCTGCAGTCAGCAAGACACACACACACACACACACACACACACACACACACACACACACACACACACACACACACACACACACACACACACACACACACACACACACACACACACAGTGGCTCAGTCAGTAGGGGCTTGGACTGGGAATCGTAGGGTCGCCAGTTCAAGTCCCCGAACAAAAATATGAAAATATGGAAGGTGGACTGCTACTTGGAGAGGTCCCAGTTCACTTCCTAGGCCCTGCTGTGGTGCCCTTGAGCAAGGCACCGGACACCTCCAATCCCCCCCTCCCCATTGCTCCCCGGGCGCTGCACGATAGCTGCCCACTGCTCCTAGTACTAGGATGGGTTAAATGCAGAGGACCAATTTCACTGTGTGTGCTCTGCTGTGTGCATGTATGTGACTAATAAAGAGGGTTTCATCCTCCGATTCTACACACACACACACACACACACACACACACACACACACACACACACACACACACACACACACACACACACGCACTTTGCAGTAGCATCTTGTTTTTACAACAGTTTTCTCCTGGTGTGTCCATGAGTCACAACAACAAGCTTATCATGAAACTGCAAAACTCAAAATGCAGTAGTGTGGGATTAACCTGAGGGGGTTTTGAGTAAGATGTTTATAAATATAGACAGAGGAAAAGAAAAATAAGGCAGAAGATGTGAGTTTTCACTATCATGCGTTCCATGTTTTCTTTTGTGACATTACTTGCGACAATTACAGTCTTTTCAAAAACAAGTTCATGTTGACGCATGTTTTTTTAAGGGCTGCATAATATTTTAATTGATGCTTAATGTGCCAATTACCTTTTTAATAAATCAGTAACTGTGAATAAAAGGTTTTTTTATTTAATAAATCATATTAACCTTGAAACCAGGCGGAAAAATTCAGTTTACAAAGATATAAACTGAGGAAAGGAGCAAATAATCACCATATTATCATCATAAACTGAATCTCAGAACTTTTTTCACATAACAAATGATTGACTGTTGCCACATCGTAGCTTTGAAAGGTGAACAAACATACATTATTTTTGCGTCATCCCACATTATTTCCTGCTTTGTAATAGAACACAGAACAACAGAGATCATTAATGTGCAAATCCCTGTTAAAAACTCAATTCCTCATCCCAAAAAACGTACCTTTCTCTCTCCATAACCTTAATAGTGCTCACTACTTTGCTACAAACACATCACATACCCAAGTTATGCTTTAATTAAAACCGATGAGTGTTTACAAACTCTGAGGCACCATTATCCCTGGTGACTCAATCTTGTTTAATAAATGAATAGACAAGGATTGCTCGATAGGTTGGAAATTGTTTTTCTAGTCTGGGTTTCATCAAGCCTTCTTCAGTGTAAATATGCTCTGTATTCATTGGTATTCTCATCACATAAGTCTGTCTCAGTCAGGGCTGGTAGCAGTCTGCGGAGTCGGGAGACCTATCCCTTATTTTACTCTCCTCCTCCTCACTATGTGTAATCATTTGGAGTCACTTGGCTCTAAATGCAGACTAACTAAAGAGCAATACCTTCCTCTCAATTTTCCAGCATCTTATTTGTGTTTCTTTGTCTCTTGCTTTCGTCTGCCTCCGTCTCTTGTCTTTGTCACTCTCTGGCTTTTCTTTCTTTCCGTCTCCATCACTTTGTTGATCTCTTTTTCTTCGCTCCTGTTCCTTCCTGATTCTTTTTATATCTCGCAAAGAGGCTCCGCAGAGGCATTCAGTGGAGATGTCTGATCTGAATAAATGTTTGCGATTAGAGCCGGGGCTGTCTTGTGATTTGGGCTGCGATGTGCTCAAGTCACTCCGTTGTGCCGCAGCGTTTAAATGAGTCTTTGTCAAAGACCCCCTCCCCTCCTCCTCTGTCTGTCGCTCTCAGTTTGTGGCATTTATTTTTAATGGCCTGGGAGTCTTGCAGAAAACCCCGGCCTCTATCTCATTCTTGACAAACAAGATAGTTGAGGATGGCAACTTTTCTTCTTATCAGAGGGGCTTTATTTGGATGGATATTTGATGTGATGCATTTTGGGTATAATACAGTTTGTAAAATACATGTACATAACCCTAACCCTAACACTCAAAAGTGATCTGTTTCATTTTGAAAAGTCAGCTTTTTGAAAACCAATATGGCTCTCTTCCCCGACATGATTTGACTTAAAGATGATTTGCTACCACTGTTTGTTCACTGATATTTGTTCGAACAGAGACTGAATCCGTCTCTGGATTTAAATAAATGCCTCTGATGGCGATAGAAAAATAAAAATAAGTGTCCAGGATTTCCAGGTTAAACAGAGCTATGAAACAAAGTCAGCTAAAAAATACATATAGGGAAACAAATTGCATTGTTTCACTCAGCCCTTAAAAAGCAGAGAGCCATGAAGCATGAATGTTTCCTAATGCAAAGACTTTTAAGAACCACTTATGCAACAAAGCAAACTCATTTCTGTCCAGTATGAGACATTTTCTCTGCCAATCATATACAGTTATGCCGGACTCTTTGAAGCCTCAACGCCTCATGAAAGAGTGCACACATTCTCTCATCTTCAAAAGATGGACTGCAGTGGCTCCACTTTTCACCCAGGCTGGTATGTGCTGACGTTGACCCTCTCTGAGGCATCATCTGGTCATTCCTCGCCGCATTGCTGAGTTGCTGCAGAAAATATGACCAGACGTTGACCTTGCTTACTTTGATTTTGTCGCTTTCACCACCCACGGTGCTTTTTCTCTGAGCCCAAACTCACGCACACCACTCTCCTTTCTGCTGATACCACCCAGCTCCCTCTAGTACCACGCTTTGAAGTGCTAGCCAGATAGAGCAGGGCATTACAAAATGAAAGTAATTCTCTGATCTCTTTTTGACTTTGCAAAAAGTTATCTGCACAGCTATTTACTCTACGTAAAACAGTCATTTACAATAGCACTAACCTGGATCCCTGGAGTCTAAGATGACATCTTAACGAAAAGATTTGAAACAACCCACATGAAAAAAGGTTTTACATTGAAATTTGACTCTTTCTGGAGATGTAGTGACATTCACAGTGATTTTCTGTGAGATTATAAAACCGTGGGTCTATCAAAAGGAAAAGTATCAGTTGCAGCTGTTAAGAAAATCTATTCCTCAATATAGTAATTTTTTGGAATATGTATCAAATCACCTTGCGCTTGGACATTGTGATGGCATTTGTAAATACTGAATGAATGATGAAATAGTTTTCCTCAAAGTATGATATCAGCACACTTGCACAGTCCAGTCCCAATAGATAGGCCAATCCTGATGTGATAATTCAGTACAAGCACATCATTACTGGGTTTGCTCTCCCCTCTCCTCAATGAGCATCCTGCTGTAGCCCTTACAAATACATTGTGAACCAATATAAATCGAGGAGGGGCTGAATTATAGGGCTTATACACTGCCCGGCCCCAAAAAAGGTCACACACTCTAATATTTGTTGGAGCGCCTTTAGCTTTGATTACGGCACACATTCGCTGTGGCATCGTTTCCACAAGCTTCTGCAATGTCACAACATTTATTTCTGTCTTGCATTCATTTTTGGCCAAGATCTTGTGTTGATGACGGGAGATTCGGACCACTGCGCAAATTGTTCTCCAGCACATCCTAAAGATTCTCAATCGGGTTCAGGTCTGGACTCTGTGGTGGCCAATCCATGTGTGAAAATTATGTCTCATGCTCCCTGAACCACTCTTTTCACAATTTGTATCCTGGCATTGTCATCTTGGAATATGCCCGTGCCATCAGGGAAGAAAAAATCCATTGATGGAATAACCTGGTCCTTCAGTATATTCAGGTAGTCAGCTGACCTCATTCTTTGGGCACATAACGTTGCTGAACCTAGACCAGACCAGCTGCACCAACCCCAGATCATAGCACTGCCCCCCACAGGCTTGTGGCCTTTTTCTTGGCCGGGCAGTGTATTTAACAATTGCTACTTTTGCTACGGATTGCAATGTGGGGAAAAGGAAAATGTGAATTCTTCTTGAACAAAGGCTATAATGAGCATAGTTGCAATCCGGGATTTTGTGTTTGTGGTCCGATTTAGATTCAGCTGCTCAGTATTGTTCTCACTATATGCACTGTCCATAAAGTATGTGTGCTTGCGTTGACTTTCAGTTTTTTGCTCCAGTCTTTTTCGATTTTTGCTCCCCTAGCACCTTAGATCTGCTTAGAGATAAAGAAAATGTTTTTTCATGGAAACAATGTATGAGCTCTTTAGAGCTGCGGCACACTGGCAGTGGGACCCACCAGCTTGCCAAAGTGAAAAATAAATCCAGGCACACATCTCCACACTCTCCCTGCTCTAGCCTGCCCCAGTGCCTCTGGTGTGTGTGTGTGTGTGTGTGTGTGTGTGTGTGTGCGTACACACACACACACACACACACACACACACACACACACACACTCACACATCAGAGGTGCTGGGGCAGGCTAGAGCAGGACGAGTGTGGAGATGTGTCATATTAGCCTCTAAAACTGGTTTTATAAGAGTTTATATTCTCAAAACATTTCATTTTATTGGACCTTAACTAAAACAGAAAAGGAGGACACAGGAAAATGTACAGGCACTCAAAAGTTATGAGAGTGTTTCTTATTCACTGCATAGCCTCTTTGAAAGTTAGAGACAAAACTGTCTGCTAGTTTGAATATATACATTTAAAAAAGTTAACCTTAAACACTGCTTGACAATTTGTGCCTGTATAACGTACTGTAACTACCCAGTTGTGTTGTTGGTGGACATATTTTTATCGTAACAGAAAAGTAACTACCTTTATTTAAGTGACAGCCAGCAGACAGATAAACATAGGATCTGACATGTATTTCACTAGACAGTCAGTACCTAAATCCATCCCATTGTTAGATCATAACATCCCAAAATATTGTTGTTCATATTGTCACATTTGTCAATATGGCAAACGATCAGGGAGTTTCTATCCAGTCATCTGTATAACAGAGTACACTTTAAGGCTGAGAAAATATAATGTCTGGGTCAAAAGTATTCTTCTCGAACCCGGTTGCCGGCATACGGTGCAGGTGCCCCAGCCAGTCGCGCCACGGCCCGGGGCCCTACTCGTACTTTTTGATGGAGTGAGATAGGTGCCCCCAAATCCACAGCCAGTGTCACATGACTGAGTGACAGGCCAACAGAAGAAAACTTTCTGAGCTCTGTCTATTTCAGTCCTAGGAAGAGCATTGAGATTGTTATGGTTGTATGATGTGGTACCAGTTAACAAACAAATTTTTTTTGGACTTCATGAAAGACGAATGTTTAGCAGTAACATCGGCTGGTGTGAGAGGTACAGTCAAGGAAATAAATGTTTTGAACCCCAGCCAATTTAGTTAGTTTACCCACTTACAAAAAACTGAACAGTCTGTTTTTGTGGTAGCTTTATTTTCACAGTGAGAGACAGAATATAAAAAAAGAATCCAGAAATGTACATAAAAAAAGATATGAATGAATATGCATTTTATTGTGGGAAATAAGTTTTTGATTCCCTTGCTCAACATGCCTTAGGGGAGGAGGTTATCAGCCAATATTCTACAATACATGGCCCCCTCCATCATCCCCTCGATGCAGTGAACCGCCCGGTCCCCTTAGCAGAGAACCCCCCCCCCAAAAAGCATAATGTTTCCACCTTGACGCTGGGGATGGTGTTCTTGGGGTCATAGGCAGCATTTCTCTTCCTCCAAACACGACATGTCGAGTTAATGCCTAAGATCTTGATTTTGGTCTCATCTGACCACATGACCTTCTCTGAATCATTCAGAGGTTCACTGACAGACTTCAGACAGCCTGTACATGTGCCTTTTTGAGCAGGGGCGCTGCAGGATTTTAATCCATTACGGCACAGTGTGTTACCAATTGTTTTCTTGGTGACTGTGGTCCCAGCTGCCTTCAGATCATTAACAAGTCCCTCCTGTGTAGTTCTTGGCTGACCCCTCACCTTTTTCATGATCATTGATGCCCCAAGAGACAAGATCTTAGACGGTGGAGACCCAGATCGAGGGCGATTGATGGTCATTTTGTGCTTCTTCCATCTTCCAATGATCAAACCAGTTGTCTCTTTCTCACCAAGCTGCTTGCTGGTGGTCTTGTCTTCTATTCCAGCCTTGTGCTGGTCTACAATCTTGTCCCTGATGTCCTTGAACATTAGTTCCACCATGATCACAAGATCTCTTTGGTCTTCCCCTCGGTATAGAGGTTGTAATCTGATTTATTAACTGTGGACAGGTGTCTTTTATCCAGGTAACGAGTTGACATCAAGAGTACATTCTTAAAGCAAGAGGACTTATTTAACCGGTCCTTGGGAGCCAGAATTGTTGTTGGTTGCAAGGGGATCAAATACTTATTTCCCCCAATTAATGCAAATCAATTTATATCTTTTTTTAATGTAAATTTCTGGATTTTTTTTAATAGTCTGTCTCTCACTGTGACAATAAACCTACCATAAAAAATACAGACTGTTCAGTTCTTTGTAAGTGGTTAAACTAACTAAATTGGCAGGGGATCAAATACTAATTTCCTCCACTGTATCTATAGCATATATGGAATAACAATTTAAATGTCGGCTTTGAGTGTCAGCTCTTCCTTGACACCAAAACTTTGAGATTGTATAACATTTATATCGTATGATATAACAATATCCGGACCTAGATGCTACCGGAGGAGTGTTATTTATTTAGCTCGTAGCAGTTTGCAGGGATGCTGAGCAGCTCTACTTTCTTTATGATAAATAAGAGCAGCTGCTGCTGTGTTGTGCATGCGCCTGTTGGTGGGTGTATGTGTTACTGCTCCAGGTATCAGGTCTAAAATAAAAGATGGCAGTGTTTGTGTTTGACAACTGAACATTGTACACACAATACAAGCCCTGCTTTCTGTCTATCAACACACACACACACACACTCACACACACACACACACACACACACACACACACACACACACACACACACACACACACACACACACACACACACACAGCGGGGATACTTATCTCATATTCTCCACCAGACTGGAAACGTTGTCAGCTTCAACACAGACTTTTTAAGTGATGCTTTGTTTTTTTTTCTGTATGTGCCGATGTTCCTGCACTCACGTGTGAATTGCAGGCTAAATGACTCCAGAGTTTTGGCTGTGCACATTGTTGTATGAGAGTTTTTAAATACAGCTCGTCAGTCACTTTAGCGAATACCAACTGGCATCATTAGCTAGCCTGTGACTGGCTGCCACGCCACAATGGGTACGGCACTGACAGCGAGGGAAATGTGGAGTTTGAATATCATTATATTATTTCCAGCATGTTTGACATGTTTGTATTGGCCCAAACTTGGATACAGCTCAACTGGCAGACTTTGATAGGTAGACCTTGGACGATGAATTGAGCATCTGGCAGAACACACATACTTGAAGAGAAACAAACTCTAAAAGCGCTCAGTTTTATGAGAGCATTACGCAACAACATTGCAATGATTTCTGCAAAAATAGATATCAACATAGGTTTCAAGAAACTGCTTCACAGTTTTGATGCAGCAAAAGTTACATTAAAAACACATATTCAGCTTTATCCACACTTACTTTCAAGTTGAAATATGTTTTATATAACCGTACATAATGACTTAAGAATGACCACATAACAATGCTGCATCAGCAGTTACAAGCTTGTGTAAAGCTTACAATCCTATAATGAATAATAGGTTTCCCTCTAATGGAGACAAATGGCGAACTCAACGTTAATGTTTGTCAAGTTGCCTTAAGAAATATTGTCAAAATCATACACAGAAGAACCCAAGCCAGTGCATAAATGATCTCACGTGAAGTGGTTTCTGCATGAGAGGCTGAACGTGTCGTTTTTACCTCAATGCCAAATGAAAAGACTAGATTTCAGTCCTTGTAGGGAAACACAGCAGGATATTTAAGGGTTGGTTTGCTCGTGGTTTGTTAAGCAAAAGCATTACTCACATTAGGATTGTGTGTAACTGGAAAGTCACTTTGGATTTGTAGCCAGAGCTGAATTGTATTGTATTTAGGATAGGTTGGGAAGTGTCACGTGGGTGGGACGCTGCCAGGAGTTCAATGTAAAACCAGCCCACATTTCGGATATGAAGTCATATCGGCAGCAAATCTGGATCAGCTCGTTTGTACCCATGTTTTTAGAGATGTGGTTAAGGAGGAAAAGAGAGAGGGTTGTATTTTCTGACACTTTGTGACTCTCCTTACTCACCGGAGACACATATTTATGTATAAAAGAAAGCAAAAAGTGCATTTTGCATAGTAGGGGACCTTTTAAAATGAATAGTTTTAATTTTGGGAATCTTTTTGGACTTCCTTTGCCAAGAGTCTCTTAATTTTGTGCATTAAATATAAAGCCAGCAGCCAGTAATCTATGATGGACAATAGACTAAAAGACTAATACAGTGAAATAGCTACTCTGGCTCAAAGGTACAAAATCCAACTACTAGCACATCAAAAGCTCACTAAGGAAAAACATTTTAACCGTTATTTTCTCTCGATCGTTCTGAGGTCGCTGAGTATATAATCTTTAAAAAAGTGCAATTTTGAATAGTAGCTCGTAGGTTGCAATTTTCCACCATTCCTCCACTCTGCTTAGCTCCATCATGTAGTCTCAAAGACCTTGACGGTCCTTTCAGAGTATTTCTTCTCCATGAGTTTTGCACTCTTGTTTTTGTGAACTCGACAGTCCTTGCACTTTGTTTTTCTTCCTCCTCATCTCTGTCTCGTTGCTCTTCACTTTTGTTTCCTCTATCTATCAACCTCTGCTGTGTCTGAAGCCCTTTATTTCAGTCTTATTTCAGCTCATCGCGTTCTCTTCAATATTCCAACTGCCTTCAATATCCTTTCATCCTTTTTATTTCCTCTCTTCTCTTGCCATAGTGCTCCTCTTCTTCTCTCAAACTCACTATGTTTTTTTGGATTCAGCTTCAATGACCGCAATATCTCACCTACCCAACTCTTGGTTTTTCGTGGTAAATTCTGAACAGTTTCCCACTTCTGTTGGTTTCCTTCCTCCTTTCTTAACAGAAGATAGAGGCCAGATGGCCTAATCCAATACCTTTAATTCATCACTGTCCACATGGAATATTCACATTTCATTACTATGGGGGTTTTAACTGCATGCAGCACATAAAAAGTCATTTTTCAGTGCACATTCACTCCTCTCTTAAGAGGAAATGTGAGGATGTGGCTCGTGGGTGAGGTGAAAATGGACCAAGAATTGATTGAAGCAGTAACAATTAAGAAAAACAGATTGTGGAGAAAACACACGTGCAGTAATTCTTTCTAGACTTTCAAAGCCCAGAGGTAATGAAGCCATTTGTATAAAAACGTAAATAAATAAAAAAGTATACATTTAAATGCTTTCTGTCTCTCTGTTTTTCCCCAGGTCTTCTTTGACGTGCCCTCACTGCCTTAAGCAGAGCAACACCTTTGACCCATTCTTATGTATCTCCCTACCTATCCCCCTGCGACAAACCAGGTAAGGTATAACTTACACGACACTAAAGGAGAGCCACAATTATATAAAGGCATTATGTCCTGCCATGTTTTTCTGACCTATTGTTAAAGTAATAATTATCCTGCAACCCCAGATTCACATTTGTTTTATCCATTACTGTTAGCCTGTGTTATCTCACTCATCTGTTTAAAACTTTTTTCTGTACATTTTCCACCATTACGAAAACAGTATACAGTCATTGCCCAGACTAGTAGTTGCACGTCTGAGAGTATTACCAACTAATAATGTTTTCGCACAAATATTTGGGTTCGGGGAGTAGTGATAATAAGAATTGACGAAAGAGACTTTGTTACACTGCACAAGCTTTGTTAAGAAAACTACTTTCTTTAAGAATTCAGAGTAAGACAGTTTGAGCAATTGATGTACACATTGCCATTAGGGGCCTACAGTTTCTTGTCATTTTTAGTGTTAGAAGTAAACATATCACTCCAGTTTTAGCGACTTCTTTGTCTTCTCGTTGGTCTCAATATGGTCATTATGATGAGTTAATGTGTTGAGTGTACAGTATGTGTTGAAAACATTCTACCATACAGTCAAGCATAACGTTTTCTATGCTTCTAGGTGACTTGCCAGATTTGTGAGGTTGTCACCAGATATCGGAATAACTAAAAGATAAAGAGTTATTTTCCTCATGAATAAATAGAAAAGTACATGTTTCATAATAGGTGATCTGTAAGGGCATACATTTAAAAAGGAAATTGGAAAAATATGCATAGGCACACATTTACACAAAAACAGCTACTGGCCATGGTCATAGCAGAGTGATAGATGTTGTCCATCAAAAGTCCCTGACCAAACACTTTCTGTGTTTCCATTTTTAACCGCACCAGAAGCTGCAAGTCAGCTAGGTACAGCTTTAAGAATATATATAAAGAAAGAAACACACAGAGAGAGAAGGGAAGGGGAAGGGAATAAACACAGGCCTCCTGTTTTCCCATTGACAATAGAGATGCATAATGATGAGAATTCTAAATATATGACTTTGTGGTTCGGCATGGGACAATATGGGTCACAGTTATCTTGGCCAAAACAATTATTATTTACAAAACCATACTGATAATCATTACTAAACTTGCTTTAACTGCTCTTAAACTGGCATTAAAACAAACTGGAATCACATTAAATATTTTTATCAAAGATAGGACACACATCTATTTTTTGTAAAAACCCTTCAATAGAATAACAAACAATTAAACAAAGGTCATTTATAATCCCGCCGCCTTAATACAAATCTAAAATGTGCTTTCTTTCTTTCTTTGATGATCATTTGTCAAAAGGACCTCTGTTCTCTTGCTACATGATATCAAGCAAGACAGCTTTTTCATTTATGTGAGATCTTTTTTCGGTTGTCCCCAATATGGAAAACCAAAACCATCCTTTTACCTTTGTGCTTAGTGGGTAACCTCAACATAGTAGGTTTTATCTCGTTCCCTTTCACGCTCTGCCCATGTGTCCAGTCATGCAAACGATACCAGAAAAAGAGAGAAAAACAACAAATATCAGTTTACAATTTGCCTACATTCAGTGAATCCTTCTATCTTCATACATGCAGACACCGCTGCTCTACATCCTCTCTGCATCCTCACTGCACCGTGCTAAACCTCAGTTTTACAGAGCAAGTTCTCTGACAGTGTGTGGTCTGTCTCTGCAGTTGCCTGTGCCCAGCATAGAAGGAAATTCATTCAGGTTCAGTTTAGACTCACTGCTGGCCCCCCACACTGACCTGACCCACACACACACGCTCACAATACAACCCACCACACACACACACACACACACACACACACACACACACACACACACACACACACACACACACACACACACACACACACACACACACACACACACACACACACAGATACACGCACAGTGGCCTCATTGCACAGTCCTGCTGCAGCAGTATCCCAGCAGAATGCCTGATAAGTGTGCAGGCCCCCAGAGACACAGCAGGCTCTGGCTGGCAGTGGGGCTCTGAGGTCTGGGCGCTGCAGATAATGGCGATGTGGCAGAGAGAAAAGGAGGATGGCAGTATCTCTGAGTGTTTTGCTGCTCATCTAACCTTGCATAGTCAGTCTTGGTGTAATTCTTAACAAACTTCTTTTTTAAAGAGTCAAGTTGCATTGTGGGTCATTTAGATGGCAGGTTTTGACAAGAAGATGAATGCGAGTCGGACAGTGTTATAAGAGTTCAATGCTTAATTGTTGGATGAATCATTTCTAAAATCAAATTTTGTTGTAATTATGCGAGATTTGATTGTCCTGACTACAAAATTGTATACTGAAAGAAAGAAAACACTTTTAGGACACTTATGTTTGCTTATTGTTTGATTTTATGAAAATCCCACCTACTTATTCTCACAAGTCTTGGCGCATTCAACACCAGTTTTTCAAATTAGCTCCCCCTAATACCACACAATTAAGAGAATTATTATAAAATATTGCATTTGTTGATTCTGAGTGTTAAAATATTTCAAAGGTAGTTTTACTCTCGTATACTAATTCATGCTTACGATATCAACTGGAACAAATGGATTCCTGTAAAGCCGAAAAACACAACAACAGATCAGAAAACCTCAGGAAAGCAGCTGGCAGAAATGTGAAGTAAACACGATGTGTTGTAATTAATGTAAATCCTGCAAAAACATTTTCTACGGCTGATGAATCTGTAAACAATGTGAATATGATCCTGGCTCATAGTTTTAAAAACATTTCTGAATGTTTTGAACTTGAAAAGCATTGTGCACTCTCGGTGCTGCAGGTGAAAACATATGTGCGGCTGCTGTTTACCAGAGATTATCAGGCTCTAATCCAGCAGGGTGCTACTGTTTAAAAAAGTGCTTCATAAAATAACATCTCTATTTCGAGTGCCATCCCACACCTCTCATCCCATTTTCATTGCACGCCTCGGTGTCTCATCTCGAAACATCTAACAACATAAACAAAACATCTGCTCAGATCCTCCACCGTCTGCCCTGTCAGCCTCCCCACTGCTAACACATTACTTACCTGAATAATGCATGATGGGAACAGGAAGTGGAAATGTCAGCGATTATGCTGTCTTCTTCCCAAATGAGAAGGCGTGACCTTACTCTGTCTCCCTGTCTTTTCATCACTACACAATATCTTATCTCAACCTCTCACCATCCCTCAATCATTCCTGCGTACCTTGAAGGAGCTGTTCAGATTTCTGTAAGACAGACGTGTCACAGCACACAGCAGCTTCCTGTGGGACCCTCACTGATCTGCTGGTGTAGCTGAACATGTCCACTCTTGCATACATTTACAAACACTCACAGTAAAAGGAAACACTAAAGGAGAAGATCTGAACATTGGTAATTCACTCCAGATATTAAGTCAGACACGGACAAATTGAATGGTTTATGCTCATGAAATGAGACTTTGCACAGTACTGTCAGAGGAAATATTTTCCCCAGTTATTAGACACCAGCTCAGCAGTGCATTTCAAAGTCTCATTTATTAAATGTTTTGTTTTGCTGTTTAGTAGCTGAAATACATCAATACATCTTTTGAACAAACTGACAGCACAGTTTTTCTTCCCCTGCGTCCTCAAATTCTGAATAATTGCACAAGTGTATTATTTTACTGTGTGTGTGTGTGTGTGTGTGTGTGTGTGTGTGTGTGTGTGTGTGTGTGTGTGTGTGTGTGTGTGTGTGTGTGTGTGTGTGTGTGTGTGTGTGTGTGTGTGTGTGTGTGTGTGTGTGTGTGTTCATCCAAATATGTAAATACTGTAACTCAGTATTCCAGGTTCTGTTTGGTATCAGTAATATTGTAAACATGCAAAATCAGAATTGCAAAACAATTTGGCACTTTACATATCATCTATTTCTCTCTCTCTGTCATCCTACCCCTCCCTTCCACACACACACACACATACACACACACACACACACACACACACACACACACACACACACACACACACACACACACACACACACACACACACACACACACACACACACACACACACACAATACCTCACCACCTCTCCCTTCGCCCCCATAGGTCGATGTGTGTGACGCTGGTGTTCAATACGAAGGGTCAGAGATACCTGCGGGTGGGGCTGGCTGTACCTCTGTTTGGTTCCCTGTCCTGCCTCAGATCAATGGTGGCACAGGAGGGCAACATATCCCCAGACCAGGTAGACACACATGCAGGCACACACATGCACTCAAATACAAAGGTTAAACCACATAACAATATGTTTACAAAATTAAATGAAAGAAGATGACTTCACGTTCCCATAGAAGCCAGTGGGTGCAGTTTTTCTTAACAAGAATAATGGCCCACTTAAAAAAAAATAAAAAAGGCAACTCACATTCTATTTCATACTGTAGCAGGGTAACACTCGGGTGCATGCACACAGTCAGCTGAAATGTCACCAACGAGATAAAGGGTAGAGGAAAAGGTTTCAGAAGCGTGTGTTCATAAATCTTTCACCTGCCCGGCAATAGATGATGAATTTTTGGGGGGTTTACAAACCTGTTTCTACAGCAGAAGGACAGTCAAGTGAATGCCAACAATTCAATGCCCCATCATTACCATGTTCATAGATTATAAGCGCAGTGTTCCTCTATTTATTGTATTTAACACATAAACATTTATGTTAAATCTATTTCGGAATACACTGGAGAAAGTTAGGAGATGAGTGATGCTCTTTACTGTATATCTCCCTTAGGCTATCATTTTCCTTTTTGTCACATTGTCAGTGTTGATGCATCAATGTTAGTTGTGCCTGTTTGAAATGGATTCTTTTAGAAATTTTGCACATTTTAATGACCTTGGTAATAATTTGAAAAGTAGCAGATTAGTTTCCGTTGGTTCTCTGTAGTTTACTGGTGAGCCCATGGTCTAGGCACATACGTTAACACTGTCTCTGTCGCTCTTTCTGTCTCTCTCCAGGTCATCCTATCAGAGTTGTACTCAACAGGTTTCCAACGATCCTTTTCAGATGATGATGACGTGACATCAATTGCTGATAGCGACATAATCTATGCCTTTCAGGCTCCGCCCCTCCATAGTCGTGGTGGCTCCACACAGCACTCAGGTAAACATGTTATAAGATCTCCACTGACGACACTCACTCCCCAGCTTCAGCAGTCTTCGTGATTTATCCACACAGTATTTCACTAATAGTTGGTATTTTTTACAAATAGCCTTTTTCCTTTGCTGAGGAGTGGTCAAGTTTCTGCAATGTTTTGAATTTCTCCTTTCTTTATGTTTTTTTATGCATGAGAGCATCGCAACAAATGTAATTAATGGTAACAGAATGCCAGCCTGGTGCATCACAACATCCTAAATAAAAGTTTGCCCGACCTTGATTCACTTCTACAAATAATTAATTTACCTAAAACTCTATGAAGTTTCCCGATTTGGAAAGTATTTAGAAGATAACGCCACCAAAGGTTAAACTTTTATTTCATTTTCAATATTCTCAGGTGCTTGCTCCCTGGCTTTAATTATATTCGTGAGGGAAACAGCAACAGAGCTGTGTGTCCTTAAACTAATAATTGAGAGGGATATGAGGTTGAGACAGCCTTGCATCATCAATGGCCTTTAAAAACCCTTTCCAAGGCATGCCGTACGCAATACTGACCGTAAAACGACATAAGTTTCACATATATTTCTTAGAAGATTGCTTACCTTTGTCCATGTTGGTAAAGGTTAGTAAATTGTATCATGCTTTTCCTCATTCTTTTATGCTTTGGAAGGTATGATTGCAAACATACAAGTACATTGTATTTTGAGTAGTATAAAAAAAAGTATTTAAAATGTATGTTTAACTAGTTCAGGGACAAAATGCTCTGAACAGGACAATTTTAACTACAGTCTTAATCTTAGGAAATGTCTAATGAAGTTAATGAAGCAGAGATGTGCTTCATTCTCTTGTTGTAGATGCATAGCAGTTATGCAATGTGTTATTTTTCATCACTAAGGCTGCCTGTGTGAACGCCCTTTTATCTTGATGGCAATCCTTTACCCTCGGCCTTGTTCTCCGGCACTGTGTCTGTCATGCTGAGCTGGAAAAAAGGGCTCTTAGATCTTTTTTTTCACACATAAAGTACTTTAACAGATCAATATTCATGTCTGAAAAGGACTTAATTTAGTCATATTTCTGATTGTAACGTCAATAATTGCCATCTCTGTGGGTTGCCAGTTAGGGGAGTTATGTCCCGCCTTTGTCCATCAACCTACTGTTGAATGAAGTCTTAATGTTTTTTGTTCTCCCCAAAGATGAATGACATCAATAATTCACTTACATGCTCCAAGTGCTCATGAAAAAATAAAGACTCTTCACTTTCTCCACCAGAGGCATTTCTATCGTCAATTCAAAAAGTAAAACCAGAAAACCAGTGTCAAAGGGCTGAGACAGGCAGCAGGCACATACCATCAAATAAACACACACACACACACACACACACACACACACACACACACACACACACACACACACACACACACACACACACACACACACACACACACATGCATTTGTTGTAATGAATCACACTTAAGTGCTCACTGGAAAATATGACTTCCTTTCTTGTGAGCAATCTGGCGAAAAAGATGAATGGTCCTTACCTCGATCACAGCGGACCAGATTGCAGGATATTAAACGTTTATTCAATGAGATTTATGTTGTGTTTTATAAAATGAAGCGTGGTAAATTTACACAATCATTATTGCTGAGCGCATGACATTGTCGGGGTAAAAGATGATGGACAGTAGACACAAATTCACACGTAAAGTTTCTTGATTGAACATAATTCGATTTTATGGTTTAAATCATAAAGGAAAAGTGCTATTTCTTATCTTTAAAATGATCTTATTTAAATCAAAGTTGAATCCAGCTACATATATTGTCCACAAAATTGAAAGTAGAATTACAACTTTTTTATTGTATGCCTCCGCCTCAGTACATCCATGTCCTAAAGATGTGTGAAATTGTCCCGAATAAGCACATTCATTCTTAAAGTATGCATGTTTTTTAAAGTCACATTCACCGTAACCTTTGACCACCAAATCATAATCACTCTATACTTTTGACCCAGTAAACATGTTTGCCAAAATTTAAATATTTCTCTAGGTTTTCCTCAGATATTGCATTCAGGAGAAAGGGACAGACGAGTAGACAACCCAAAAATCATTATGGGCGTGGCCACGGCAGGCGTGAAGTCCAAAAAGTGTAAACTAAAAGGAGAACCCAGTTAGCAGCAGTAATGTAACTATGGGGTTACTTAGGGTTTGTAAGACCATGATTACTTTGGAGCGAAGCCTCACTTTGTCAGTTCAGTGTGATCACTCTTGCGTAAGTATTTTATACAGAACAGTAGGTAATGATAGAAAGCCAGATCAATGTTTTGTAGATTGTGGGGACTGGTTGTTTGATTTGGGCTTCATCACGTATGTCAGGTAGTGCAGAGATCACTTCCTCAGAGTAAACAACCCTTCAGCTACAGTACTGATGCTGTCCATCATTCTAGTTTCTTTTTGCAGCCTCTGTGAAAAAAGTAAAGCCTCCTGCTGCCATGATGGATGACTGTATAGAAAGAACCAAAAATCAAATGAAAGACAAACAAGTTTTCAGAGAAGGTCTAATGTTTGTTTTACTAAATGTGACGGTCTATGCATACGCATGTGTAGGTGATATATGCATGTTCATACATTAGATTGAACCTGAACTGGCTTTATTACACTGGCAAAGGAATGCATATGTAGATTGCTATTTTTGTCATACTCGGTTTTCAGTATGTATCTGGAACGTGATGAACATTCTCAAGACTCACATGCAGGGACTATATGAAGCAGGTGTAAATATGGATACCACTATTGTTAATCACTGATCTCTTCTCTCAGCTATGAAAAACAGATAACTAGAAATAGTGATCAAGCTTGGAAACCCCAATACTCTAGTTTAAGAAACTCATTAGTACTACTTTATTTATTTATTTTTTACAGTGATGGATGTTGAGAATAGGACTTCAATTGTGTTTGCTTGTCCTATTGCTTTAATGAACTCTATAGGGTAACTCTTTGATAATATTGCACATAACTACACAGATATCAAGTCATGAAAAATGTGATTTGTCACAGGGAACAAACCTTCTACCAAGAAAACTAATCATGAAACCAACGGTATACCAGCTCAACAACCCACCATGTTTCTTACTTCACTTCCTGCCTTTTCATAATTCAGTTGAGCTGCTGAGTCCATAGTGACTAGTAATTAAGCCAAGAAAAAAGGGGGCATAAATGAAAAATGTATACATTCATATAAAGCATAACTATTTGAAGTATTATATAAAAAGAAAAATGCGTTGTGCACGCTTTAACGTAGCCACATATATTTTGCACTTTCAACAATTGAACTGTATCAAGGGGCAAAAACAAAGGGTTGACAACGTGTAATAAAGTGGTGACTGAAACAGTGAATAACCCTTAATGCATTCTCGAAGAGGTTAGATCAAATATATATATTTTCCCCATATAAAAGTCCTCCAAGGATTGAAATCCCTGTCAAGCCACCACAGCAGGAGAATTTGTAGGTCACTTGACAGCTGTACAGTGACTTTAGTGTGAGTACAGCAAGTTGCATGGCACATCCATGCTCAGATAATGTACTGTACTCTTCACACGGTAAAGACACTTCCCTAGAGTATTTTTACTTATTACACAGCTACTTACCTAATAAATGAATAGCTTTACACAATATATTGATTTAAACACGATTCAAATGCATTGCTTACACTAAGAAAACATTTTCCATTCTACCACTGGCTTGAACTGCAGCAACAGCACCATAACTTCAACTGATGGCAGCACTGTTCCTGAATTCCTGCCTTGTGACTGTCCAAGTATTTTCATATTTCCCTTTCCATTAACCAACTTTAAAACTGGAGCCGGTACCATGTTCCCTTTAGTGTTCACTTCCTGTCTGTATCCTGTTCGTCAAGCCCTCTGTGTCTTTCTTGTTCTTGATCTGTTATCTTTTATTTTCTAGGGACAGTTTAGCGAATCAAAACTTTGATGCTCTTCACAAATAAAAATGTAATGTTCCAGAAGCCACAACCTTAAAATGACTGGTCTTCTTTCTTCTGATCGATATGACTGCATACGGTCCCTTGATCAGAGCGTCCTTATCAATGGTTCGCTATAGCAAAATAATTGATCAATCAGAAATATTCAACTAAGCCATGTATAATTATAAGTATGTATTGTCCTCTATCACTGTAATGAGTTCTCCAAACAGTGTTCTAGAAGTCAAATTGTTATGTAATTTTCTTGTTGGGGTAGGGGTTGAATTGAATCAATGAATAATGAGTTTTCAATCAGCTAGTGTTTTTGGGTTTATTGAATAAGCACTGCTCCAAGGTACAATAATGAGGTTTCACATTAAGAGGAAATGGCAGCAGCAGGTCTCATGATGGAAAACACTGGAAGAAGATGGAAGAACCACAGCAGCATCCTATTTCACCCCCAACAAGCCTGACACATTTGCACATAGAACGAAGAAAAGGACTTCCTGCTAAATAGTGGCTAAGGGAAGCTTAGTGTGCCAATTTTGTGTGTTTTTTCACTCAGTGGATTAATGCAGTCTTGAACAGTAAGATACCACCTGGGCTTAAAAAAAAGAGCACATTTGTGTGTGTTGTGTGTATGTTAGAAAAGAGAGGATTTCCTGGGAAAGGTGGTAGAAAAAAAGATTTGTCAGGAAATGACCATCAGAATCTACATAGATTGTGACATAGATGCAGTGATCAAATTCTCCTGTTCATTCCCTCCCTTTCGTCTCACTTACGCACACTAACATTACAGTGTGGCTCCACAATCAGTGATCTTGAGTGTTCAGACAAACTGTGGAACTGAGGGTAAGCCGCTGTGTCATTCCCATCAATTTACCGAGAGCTGTGTGCAAGTGGAGAGTCAGGGATTACTCTGAGGTGTTTATCTGGGTGGTCATATCATTCAATCAGAGAAAACACACACACTTTTGTGATTTACACAAATCAATTCCTACAGTCTCACAATGTCAGTGTTTTAAAGTATTGGACTTGTGACTTAAACAAAGTTATCTATTTCATATATTTTAAATGTTTTCCTTTTTTGTGGCTCTTGTATATTACATGCATAGAGTTTTTGCAGGATGAAGGAAAAATATAGATGCAATTACACTGTCCAGATGTGAAACCTTTAGAAAACAAGGCTTTTATTTTTCTTGAGGTAATATAGCAAACCATTCTCAACAGTGTAGCTTGATTCTTTTTTTTTAGGGGGAGTTTAACATTAAAGCAAAGCTGAACATTTATCTAAAACTCACTAATTTCTGTAAAGCAGGGCAGAGATGTAGATTGAGGTGGCAATTGTTTTTATTACTTTAAGTGAGTCTTTCAAACTGATATTTTTAACATTCTGATTCTATAAATTATGGATTATAGCCCCTTTAAAAATAACACAACCGAGAAAGCAGAAATATTCCAGGAACATTCACAGGGGAACTCTTCCCCTTTCAGTAGGATCATCATCAGTGAAAATAACCTGAAGAGAAAGTCTACACTTGGTGCTCTGATCACCACCACTGCTTCTGGAATGTGTTCACAAGTCGTTGGGGAAATAACAGCAACCCTCGGCTCAGCTGCCTCATGAAGAACATCACAACCTATGCATAAACGCTTATGCGTATGCAAACTAGATCGCATCCTCTGCCCACAATCCTGTTAAACCTAAACCTACAGTATGAGTTGAACACAACTTTAATTGTGTTTAAGGCAGCAAGGCTACGAAACATGGACACTTTATTTTGTTCATACTTATTTTTTGTATATAACAACAAAACATTGCAGCTGTGTTGCTGGAAAATGTAATCATGAATCGACTAAATACAAAGGACAATTTCAAACTTCAGCAGCTGGCGTATTGTGCCTTCTCATATCAAAAAGAGAAGAGCAGAGGGGATATGCAGTTTATTCAAGAGACATATAGGAGTAAGAGAGGTAAGAAGAAAGAGAACAAGGAGGAGGGAGAGTGTTAGGCATCAGGTGTATTGGGTTCCTCCCCTGCCACCTCCCTAGTCTGTCATTTTTTGCTGTTGGCAGAAAGCTCAGGTGGTTTACTGTCGACAAGAGACATTTGTGGTCGGATGGCTGTTAGTTGTCTGGGAACTCTGATTCATCCAGGGCAAAGCCTAACAGCCCCATGGGTATTTTTAGTCAGGTAGGGCTTGAACAGACAGAGGTCACTGCTTTGGTCTTGGATCATTCGAAAGGATTTTGAATCTCAGAAAGCCAAAACCCTCTCTTGAGATTTTTGGTTTTTATTTGTTACACAACTATGTAATGCCGTGTTACATAACAGTTTGGTTAAATAACACCAGTGTTGAATTACTTTTCCTATGATTATTTACTTTGAATGAGATTGATGCTGAGTCATCAAGAGCACATTTCTAACTGATGTAGAAACTCAACGTCTAGCGTTTTTCCAGAGGCACTGGAGGAACTTAATTGGGAACTCTATCTTTAAAAAGGTTAGCTTTGAGTCATACTGAACCACTGGTGCCTTAGCCTCCGTCAGCAGATGCTTTCCCCACACTTCACACAAGATTTAAGTTTTCGGTGTGGACTTAAGGGGTCTTGGATTTGTAAAAGTCCTGCAGATAGAAAAGACGCAAGCTGTGCATGTGTCTGTGTGAATACTTACTTAAGTCCTATTTATGTTAAGATGTAAGAATATACTGTGTACAACAGCATATTGTGTCCTCCCAGGGACAAAAAAACCTTCCAGCAACCATCCCATGAATTTGAAACGCACTCAGAAATCTTCTTTTAGAGCTGACCGCTGCTTTGAAGCTGAGGGCTGATTCATCCCAAACAGTCAGTTAGCGGAGAGTGGGGCGGGGGGAGGAAGCAGATAGTGGAAATGATGAATGGAGTACCAGGGAGAGAGGGGAGTAAGATAAAGCAAAAGGAAGAGAAGGGAGGAGAGTGATCGCCAGAGGAAGTGTAGTGTCTTCTTCAGGGCCTAGCTGTTTAATTAATGCTGCCTTACTAACCACCTCCAATCTCAAGAGCCTTTTCTGTATCTCTCTTCCTCTCAATTCACTTCAGTCTTCACGTTTATCTTTAATTAAAAATGGCAGATTATAAAGAGATTCCCACTGCGACCATGACAGTCACAACACGTCAACAAGAAATGGTTTAATTGCATGCTAATTGATCCTTAAATCAATACGTTTATGAAAGGACATGCAGCTTCTCTTCTCCTTTGTGTCTGTACATTTTGTTCTACACGGTTGGGAATAACTTTTTTTTTCTACTGCTCTTTCTTTTTGTCCTGGGAGAAATCTTCTTCACAGTGTCTCCTGTTTAATCCACTCCACTGTCTCTTTCCACCCCACTAACACCTCCCTCTGTCTGCGGCTCCCCTCTGTCTGCGGCTCTCCTCTGTCCAGCTTAGGGAGGGAGTTAAGTAGAGGTGAGAATGAAAGTCTGGCAGGAGGTTTTCCCAGCAGACCCTGGGACATGTGGGCGGAACCACACTCCTTGCAATTCATGACTTATTATTTTTATGTCACTTCCAGCCACTAAATACTGCTGCTTTTACAATAGGGCTGCCCCATGTTACTGATATTTAACCCTTTTTCCACATTTCTGGGCGTTTACTACATGAAGAATCAATGCTGATTCACATGTGTTGCAAAACGTATCTGCCTTGTGTGTTTAATGTTATGTTTCTGCCTAATTATGTCAGAAGTTCCTTTTAAAAAGTAACCATTACAAAAATATATTCATTGTATACTGTATATACGTGATTCCAAGGAATCGGGTTTGTTTTATGATTTGGTGCGCAAGCCCAGGGGAGTCACGATTCATCTGCAAAATGTCACTCAAAGACAGAAACAGACAAAAACAAAAAAAGTCTAGAAATAGAGAAAAACTATATAAGATTATGAAAAGAGTCAAAACAACCACAAGTTGACTAGAAAGAGCCAAACAAATACATATTACAAAGTGATAGAAAATGATGACAACAGACACTAAATGAACACAAAGAGGCAAAAAAAGAGGTTATTGAAGTCTTATAGTTTCCTATAGTGGAGGTTGGTGGTGCGTTTTGGCAAGCCCACCTGCCCATTGCCTTATAATCTGCCCCTTTTTTGAACTAAAAAGGAACTACAATCTTGAGGCATTCAAGATTTCACCAAGAAGTACATATTTTAAATTGAAAATGTAAATGATGGGTATTTTATTGTTTAGTCAGAGGGTTAATGGTTAGGCAGTCATTCTTTTCAGTTTGGGCTAAAGCTAAACATTTATGGCTTTCACTTTTCAGCCTCCCAATTGGAAAACTGAGAGCTAAAGGTGACAGAGAGGGTAGAGGGAGGGTTGACTGAGAGACAGAGTGAGGAGATGAATTGGCCAGCTAAAGGGCAAGGCAATATGCATAAAATGTCACATCGAGTTGCTCCTGTCCGGAGAGAAAGAAAAACATCACGTTGTAGCGGTTCGGAAATAACGCAACTCAAAGCTTCTTTTTATATTCCTGTGCTTGTTTTAAAAGCCAGAAGTTGTATTTTTCTATTTATATTGTTTTACCAAAAGTGTTATTTACCTTAATCCGAGTTTTTTTGCTCAATCAATTTTTCTCGCTTAGTGTAACCTGAACTAAGGCTTGTGTCTGTGTCTGAGCCTCAAAAATATGTCTGTCTGCTTTTGTGATGCTGTAACGTCTAAGCTTTACATCTATTCACACTTGATTTCCTGCATCTTTGTTTGAGTGTGTGTTTGTGTGAGTGTGTGTGTATGACTGGAAGGTGGCAGTGATTAATTGCACAGTAGGGTTGGAACAAGCACTGGTTAATTATGTCATCAGATAATGTCAAAGTTTATGTTGGCTGGGACACAAGAGGTAGGGCCTCCTGCATCCCCTCAGATATTACGCACTATTAATCACAGCATGAATGTGTGAGAGGTATCAAGTGTAATTCTTGGCACAGCTCCTCGGGGTGAATAAGAATCAAAGGGCGGTTTGATATTAATGGAAATCTTCTGAAAATGTTTTCTGAGTCACAATGTAAACATGTCACATTAGATGTTGCTCCTTGCATAGCAGTTTCTCATTCTGACACCCAGAGCTGTTTTCTAGCTTTGGTCCATTTCAGTCCTGCCTCCAAGCTGAATATAATAATCTATTGGTATGATTCACATTTTAATAGAACAAGTGCTTTTGCCGTGTGACATTTACAGCTCTCTGCAAGCTATTTCTTTTGACTGAGTTTATATTTTTTAACCTTACCAGATCCTAAGAAAAAACAGTACCTTTCTAAAAATGTATTATGCCAACTAATATCGTTTAATTAACCCTTACACTCCAGCTTAGTGATATAAACTCTTTATATTTGTATAAACAAGACATAATAGATCGGATTAATCTGGGCATCATCTAGTAGGAAACTGTACATTTGTATAAATATTGATATATTATAAAAGTCAACTTAACAGTCACCCAAATTATTATACTACTGATGGAATTTTGTTCTTCACTAAAACTGTTCAAAACACCTGTTCAACAAAGACGTTATTTCCATAATGGGTGCCAGCTAATGCCAGGTTGTTTGTCATCCTTTGTTAAACGGTTCTCCCCCCCCCTCTGCTCCACTCAGGGTATCATCACAGCCTCCCCTCCTCCCCCTACATCTCCACTGCAGGACCTGACAGACAGAGGTTACCTTCTTCTGGCACCCTCTCCTCTGAATACCTGAACCAGGGCGGCTCAACAAAGGTCCTCCTTGTCATCTGCAACACAGCAGGATCTGGCCAGCAGGCAGTCAGGTGAGCTGCAGGCTGAATGCATTTTATCTAATGGCCAGCTCCTCTGGTTGCAAGGGTTAGCACACTTTTTGTTATTGTGTTAATCAAACAGTAACGAGTCTGTTAACTTAGAGTTCTCTCATGAGATCGTTGAGACATTTTGTGTATTCAGTCGTAAAAAGATGATTGATTCATTATTTTTAACTTTAGTCATCCAGAGCTGCCTCAATTTAAACATTAAGATTCTGTTTGACTTTGACATGTATATTTCTTGCATAAATGCCACAGACAGGGCTCCTTTTATGCTGACAGTAGAAACCTGAGACTGAATCGAATAATGCAGCTCAAACTAAAAACACTTAATCTGTAAAAGTGACATTTTAATAGATGCCATATGTTACTCTAACAAGAGTAGGCAGCTGCATTAAATTGTTTTGCAACTAGAATGGATCTGATGTCCTCCAGCAACACAACTGGATGCTCTATGCATGCTACCCACTGATGAGCTGGGTTGTTGTGTTTGGTGTGTTCTGATCACGTCCATCTTCAGCTATGACATTGTCTCTGAAGGAAACACCATTTGAAAAATAAAAAAAGTCAAATTCCTAAAGCTTAATTCACTACACTTCAGAGGAGCATGCTTTACTGCAGGTTCGGTAAAGCATTGAAGATGTCTGATAGTCACTTCCAGTGATGGATAAAACACACATTTAAACCTTTGATATCACAGCAGTAAGTTGAATTGTGTCAGCTGCTAACAACATTTATCTTAGGCGCACACTATCATATCATACACATTCATGTTGAAAACACAATGTGCATATACTGCAATTCATTCAAATGTATCTGAACCCAGACACTGTGTGCTCTTTGTAACACGGATCATCTTTCAGGGAAACACATGCATTTGATTCAGGATAGCAACCGTCCATATGACTTCTTGGTTAGGGTTGTATTTGCATTCAGTAATATTCTGATACTAGGGGGCCTATAGTGTGAAAATAAAATGTTTTCCATCACCAACAAAGCTCTTAGATTTAAAGGATGACTCACATTTCCCTACAGGGATCAACAAAATCTAACATTTCCTTGAGTCATGAAGGATGTTTCATATTTCCCTTTAGTCATGTTAGAATTTGGCCCATGACTCATGTGTGCATGCTCGTAAACATCTGAGTCTTTCATTGTACTGTTATACATCCATCACCAAAATTAAAGTTCAGTTCCTTCTCTGTTGGACTTACTTTTGGCATTACAGAGGTTGCTTCTGTAACAGTATAGGACCCTAGCTGTACCAACTTTTACAAGAACTCTTGCAAAAACATATACGAAAGTCAAACAGCCAACAAACTTAAACCTCCAAAATGACCATGACATTAAATCAAGACCTCCTTACCTTCTTGAAGGCAGGATTTATTGCAGCGGTGTTGTTTTAAACTACATTAGTTTGAGTTAGGTGTACCTGGAATAATGAACTGGCAATTGATTGTATGTGCTGTGAACCTTCAAACTTCAATATTCAGCTCCGTATCTGTAAATGATCTGTGAGAGATCCTGAAATACTTGACAACTACAACAGACTCTGTCATTAACCTCACAAATAAAAGTCTCTGATATGGCCACTGCTGTGGCACACCAGCCTTGAGTTAACACACAGAGAGAGTGAGAAAGAGAGAGTGAGAGAGAGAGAGCGAGACAGAGAGAGAGAGAGAGATAGAGAGAGAGAACCCATTACGAGGCATTGATGCATTGATGACATACAGACTAGGTTCTTTACTTTATTTGGCCCCTGACCCCACATAATGTCCCTTCAAGTTGTCAGTAGAGGACACAAGGAGTGGACAGTAGAGCCTTGATGCTCGCGACACATGATAGCTTGAAAGAGGGGGTGACAATGAGTTGAAATGACCTTTATTGCTGGCACTTCTCAGAAATGTAATTTATATTGTTTTATAGTGTTGGTAACTTGCGAAGTGAACCAATGTTTTTCATTTTGCTGTCAATCTTTCACTCCTCTCCTCTCATCTCTTCTCCTCTCATCTCATCTCCTCACCTCTCTTCTCTTCTGTCAGGTTTGGACCTCCATTTCTCATGCGTGAGGACAGGAGCATCTCCTGGGATCAGCTGCAGCAGAGCATCCTCAGCAAGCTCTATTATCTGATGCTGAATGGATCCCAGGCTCAGGTAATGCCTACTCCCCCAATAAGCAATAACTGCATCCAATCTATTTTTTACCGTGTACCCTTCAGCCCAGGGGTTCCTGGACCTTCTCCACTCCAGGGGGTTGAAAAATAGCAGTGCAGAGCAGAAATTAGTTAGGAGTTTAATCAGTTTCCCTTTAAGGTTGGGTTCTGTGTGTACATTCAATTATACGCATTGTTTGTTTACAATTACCTGAGTCACATTTGCAGCTCAACATAAAGACCATGATGAAAGTAGTCCTGTAGTTTGGTTTTCATGATTTTGAAGATACATTATTTAATAGGAGCACATTACCCTGCTGATACTACAAAATAGATTTTCTGCTTGGCATGCTGTCAGGGACCTCAGAATTGTATAGTCTCCTCATTATTAACTATCTATTGTGTTTCTCTTTTTCATTCATTGAAAGTTGTCCTTTGTTTGCTTTTGATTCATTCAGAGTAATGAAAATATATATAATTCTAATATGGGAAATGCTGATATGAAATTGAATCTTTGATTATAAGCAAATTAAACCTCAGGACACACACACACACACACACACACACACACACACACACACATACACATACACACATACACACACACACACACACACACACACACGCACACGCACTCTCACACACACACTTTATTGGAGCGTAATAATGGTTTAACGGGCTGAGCATACATTATGTCACAGCCCACTTTAAGCCAAATAATAGAAATTCTAGTCTACAAGATAAGGACTCGATTTTCCATTATTGTAAATATGTACTTTTAACGCCACACTGGACACAATACACCCGGGGAATCTGAAGAGCTTTTTTTGTTTCCTTTTGGACAGCCAGTCTTGCATATTAAAATCCACCATCTACTTCTCCTCCTCTGGTTTTGTACTGAAAGCTTTTACAACCATCCCTGACGAGCTCATCTTCACTTCATCTGTTGCTCAATAGACGGCTCAAGTGATCTGCACAACAAGAGCCACTGCTCCACTCTCAAATACACACACTCACACACACACACAGACTGTTGGCCATCGCGTTGCCATGGGAAACGCCATGTTAATCAGCATTATTTGAGGTGGTCTTATTCAGACCAAGCAGCTTTTGAGCTTTTCTTAGAAAAGAAAGAAAATATCAGCCTGTTATTTACTGATCACTATCTTAGGTTCTCAGTTACTTAATAAAGCCTGTCTGGCCCGATACAGTACGAGCTTGTTAAAGCTTCACTTTTCCTCAGTGCCCAAATCGTTCTTAGTTAACAAAAATACCAGGGTGTTTTGGATTTAGATTGAACATTTATATTTTGCTGGAAAAGTTACCAATATCCAAAGGGTAACATATTCAATGTATGCTTTAATGTGTTGTTCTCATTTCAAAAGGAATTTGAACAGCATTTCTATATATATGTATTTTTTATACACCAAGAAATGGTCGTTTTGGTGGTTGGATAACTGACAAGAGTTTATATACAGTTTAAAAGTAACAGTTCCCATATGATGGTAGCTATACATGATCATTTAGTCAGAAATTACTACCAATCAACAAATAGTTATCACTATAGACACTAATAAACATAAAAACATACTGTGGATATATTTAGTTAATGCAGAAAGTGTGTGAGTGCTTTGCTGAAAATAGTTTGGTTTTCTCTGCTTTTTCTTTATGAGAGGTTAGTGCGCCACCCAGAGGTTTATTCAGCAAGGTACAACTTTCTCTTCAGGGAATGATAAAAGGAAACCATAACTTGAGTTGTTATTGACTTGCATGTCAGAAACCAGGTCCTCTTTCCACACCAAGATTGTTTTTATCAACAATATCACAATTAACTGTGCTAAGACCTCCTGCTTATATACTATGAACCAAGCTAATCAATAAAAATACAAAATGCTTTTGCTTTTCGCAATTGGGTTTTCTAACTTGATCCTTTTACATAATAAACCTCTTTCTGTCGCGCAGATGTTTTGTATTTTTGTATTAAAGGCCACTCAGCTATGTTATAAATGCATCAAAGGGTATGTGTTTTAGTCTAGACTGTGGCCAGATTTTTATAAATACAAAATCAATCTCATTTCTGCAGGATTTTGTTAATAATTGAGTAGTCATTGATAGTTGTTGAAAGTTCCAAAAATGTTTATCGGATTCTTCAAAGTTCTTTCAAATTATTGTTTTCTTTTCTGAACTGAAAATATCCCATAATAGTTTAAACTTTTATTAAAATACTTAGATTATCATCACGCTTTTCCTAAGGTCACGTGGTCTTACTAATACAGATTCCTTACAGTTCGAGTAGTTAATTTATTTACAAATGATACTACTTCTCATTGATTCAGGACCACTGCCTTCCTTTGAGTGAACACCCTATCTTATAATCAACTCGGTATGTGTTGGGCAACTGAGATGATCAGGTGCTCAGACAGAAGAGCCAGCCCTTGGTTTAATGTCAAGTCCCCGAATCACTTACAATCCTCTCTTCAGTTATCAACTCCTCCTTTAAGACAGATCACAAATCATTGTGAAAAAGCTTTCGAATCCTTAACTCTCCACATTCTATCAGTATGATTACTCATTAGCATGAAGTGTATTGTCTGCTCTTCTTTATTATAGTCCAATAGATAGGTAAGACCATCTGAATCTATGCTCGCTCTGCCCCCTCAAACTGAAAATAGAGAATATGCCTTTTTCTAATTTGCTGCGTTAGGCTCCTATTAACCAACCAATTTGTTTCTTTTTATGCGAGGCTGCAGTTCCTATTCTCCAGCGTTGGCAAGCTAAGAATGAAAACATTAGCAACCCGGTTTTGCTCCCTGCTCCCGAATAGCTCTGCCCCCTTGTCTTTACTGCTGATGCATCAGTGGATTTGTAGTTCATCTGTAAATGCATTTTTTCTATTCCAGCGAGGTCACGACCTGACTAGCTGTTGGAAATAAATGAGACAGGTTATATGATTTAACAGTTTTGGTGATGTTATGTTGAAATCGTGTAGGATTCAGCCCCAAATCAGAAAAGGGTCCAAATGCAGAATGTTTGTACTAGGATTTCTTAAATTGCAAATTATCAATAAACATTCCAACAGTGCATTGAAAAGACTTACAATACACTGAGGTAATACTTGTTTTTCTTTCATTGTATCACCATTTCAGGTCATTGAAGCCTCACACATTTTTGGGGATACATCAACAGTTACATTTCTTCCCTTTAATTCACATAATCTTATCAAGACTTAATTTGAACTCAGCGTTAACAGTTTTGTTTGCTACAAGTTTGAGCTCCTTATGGACCTTGCTGTACTGAAATGTACTTTTGTCTTCCTTTGCAGAATGCTGGTGTGCTGTTCAAGATCAGAATAGTTGGTGGATCTGCAAACTACAGCTACCTGTCCCCGAAGGACAGCAGGCCACTGTACCACCCTGCTGTTGACAGGTAGGACACACACACACACTCACATAAAATCACACATACACACACCAAATTGTAGACTCAAACAAAGAAAAATAACCTTCTGCGATATACACATAAATAAACTCACATCCAGCCTACATCAATTCTCTGCACTATTTCTTTGTGTGGTCGATAGCACATTTACGACGACATAAATGTACAGTCCCTGCATACATACAATATAAAACATGCACATCACATACACACACATCGTGTGGTTCAACTGTGGTAAAAAGATGCAATGATCACACAAAAAAAGCTATTTCAATGACCATGTCAAATTGATGAATTACTACTAATCCTAAATATCATCCTATCAGCCTTCCATCAAGTCTGACTGCACTAGCTCTATTTTAAACTATACACTTTTAAATTAGAAACCTTTAACTTTAATGTGTGAGTTGGTCAGAATCCTTCTTAAAAAATCCACTCAATGTGAAGAGGTTTCCTTCTTTAGAAAAAAATGTGTTGCAGAGATATTTCCTGCCAGTCCTGTATTGTGATACCACTTTTTCCTTAAGAGAATATGATCAGTCACTGTAGAGGTCTAGCATGGGGGGTTAGAGCTGCCCCGAGGGCTTGTCAATCATGTTGCGGGGGCTGCTGTCCTTGTATGTTTCGCAGGGTTGTTTATGGCAAAAGTCCAAACCGGAAGAAACAAGAAAACTGGATGTATTTCCGCCAGGAGTACAGCAGGCTGATATGGTTGGGTCAATCAAACAGATTTTATATAAACCAGACACCGGATGTTATACCACATTTTACAAATAGGTGTCACACTTGACTCAGGAGCTGCAGGAACATTATGAAACTGAGTCTAGTTACAGCGGTCAACTCGGTTTTACAGCTCACCTTTTTTTGGCAGCTTTAAACCCTGGTGCCATATTGCAGCAGTCTTAGTTCTCTTTGAGACTGAAGCAGTTGGGTTAGGAGGGGCAGTTCCACTCTGAATTTAATCTAATAAACAAAGTATCAGTGGTGTAAAGTAAGTGAGTGCATGTACTCAAGTGCTGTACTTAAGTATTGTACTTTTATTTTTTGCTACTTTTTACTTCTGCTCCACTACAATTCAGAGGTGAATCTGGTACTTTTAATCCAGTACAATTATGTATTTGCAGATTTTGTTTAATAATATACATTAACACTTTAATAAGACTTTAGTTACATCTGGAGCAACATTCACAAGCTACCCTGCAGCATACAAAGTTATGAACCTGTAACAGCTTTGATAACACTTGACAAATGCATGGCAAATCAAAACATGTAATTCATATAACACTGAACTTGGCCATTCTGCATAAAGAGTACTTTTGGTACTTTAATTATACTTTGATGACAACACTTTTCTACTTTTACTTGAGTAACATTTTCATTGCAGGACTTTTACTTGTAAGACTTTCTGGTAGTACTTCTACTTTTACTTCTACCAAGTACAAGATCTAAGTACTTCTTCCATTTTTGGGATGAGCATGTTGCCAGGCACACACACATTACACCTTTAAAGAGGATTAGAAGGAGCTCATCATTACCCAGGGTGGGGCTTTTATTTGGTCTCTGGTTAAGAGCGCGCAGCGGAGGATCTTAGACGCTTTGCTGTTGTATTGAACTGCATTGAAGGTCAGGCCTTTCACCAAGGAGTTAGGAAAGGAGATTGTCATCCAGATTAGACAAGTCATTCAATAGGTGTGTGTGTGTGTGTGTGTGTGTGTGTGTGTGTGTGTGTGTGTGTGTGTGTGTGTGTGTGTGTGGTGTGTGTGTGTGTGTGTGTGTGTGTGTGTGTGTGTGTGTGTGTGTGTGTGTGTGTGTGTGTGTGTTGTGTTTGTGTTTTTGTGTATTCAAGCATGTGTCTCTGTGTGTGGCCTTTTTTCATGTGAATGTGTTTTCTGTCTGCTCTCTCTGCTTTGCATCACTTTCAAAATGGGATTTTGCTCTCTTTATCACACAGCACCTCCAGATAGAATCAGAATCAAATTAACTGACCAACCACTAATCAATGGAGGGGGTTTCGTGTGATTTTTCAAGGCTTTAGCCGATTTTTATTTAGTCATTGAATGTGTATTTAGTATTGGCACGCATATATGTAGCATGAACCACAGCATTCATACCTGTGGAAATGTTTGACTTGTCCGTCCCTGGATTGACCGTAAAAAATAACTATACAATACACATCAATTATACAAACCATGATAAAAATACAACACGACATATCTGTATTCAAAAGCTTTCAACTTGAATTTAAAATGGTCCTAGGCATGATCCACATACAGTGGGGCAAAAAAGTATTTAGTCAGCCACCAATTGTGCAAGTTCTCCCATTTAAAAAGATGAGAGATGCCTGTAATTTTCATCATAGGTATACCTCAACTATGAGAGACAGAATGAGAAAAGAAATCCAGGAAATCACATTGTCTGATTTTTAATGAATTAATTGGTAAATTCCTCGGTAAAATAAGTATTTGGTCACCTACAAACAAGCAAGATTTCTGGCTCTCACAGACCTGTAACTTCTTCTTTAAGAGGCTCCTCTGTCCTCCACTCGTTACCTGTATTAATGGCACCTTTTTGAACTCGTTATCAGTATAAAAGACACCTGTCCACAACCTCAAACAGTCATACTCCAAACTCCACCAAAGAGCTGTCAAAGGAGACCAGAGACAAAATTGTAGACCTGCACCAGGCTGGGAAAACTGAATCTGCAATAGGTAAGCAGCTTGGTGTGAAGAAATCAACTGTGGGAGCAATTATTAGAAAATGGAAGACATACAAGACCACTGCTAATCTCCCTCGATCTGGGGCTCCACGCAAGATCTCACCCCGTGGGGTCAAAATGATCACAAGAACGGTGAGCAAAAATCCCAGAACCACACGGGGGACCTAGTGAATGACCTGCAGAGAGCTGGGACCAAAGTAACAGAGGCTACCATCAGTAACACACTACGCCGCCAGGGACTTAAATCCTGCAGTTCCAGACGTGTCCCCCTGCTTAAGCCAGTACATGTCCAGGCCCGTCTGAAGTTTGCTAGAGGGCATTTGGATGATCCAGAAGAGGATTGGGAGAATGTCATATGGTCAGATGAAACCAAAATAGAACTTTTTGGTAAAAACTCAACTCGTCGTGTTTGGAGGAGAAAGAATGCAGAGTTGCCTCCAAAGAACACCATACCTACTGTGAAGCATGGGGGTGGAAACATCATGCTTTGGGGCTGTTTTTCTGCAAAGGGACCAGGACGACTGATCCGTGTAAAGGAAAGAATGAATGGGGCCATGTATCGTGAGATTTTGAGTGAAAACCTCCTTCCATCAGCAAGGGCACTGAAGATGAAGCGTGGCTGGGTCTTTCAGCATGACATGATCCCAAACACACCGCCAGGGCAACGAAGGAGTGGCTTCGTAAGAAGCATTTCAAGGTCCTGGAGTGGCCTAGCCAGTCTCCAGATCTCAACCCCATAGAAAATCTTTGGAGGGAGTTGAAAGTCCGTGTTGCCCAGCGACAGCCCCAAAACATCACTGCTTTAGAGGAGATCTGCATGGAGGAATGGGCCAAAATACCAGCAACAGTGTGTGAAAACCTTGTGAAGACTTACAGAAAATGTTTGATCTCTGTCATTGCCAACAAAGGGTATATAACAAAGTATTGAGATGAACTTTTGTTATTGACCAAATACTTATTTTCCACAATCATTTGAAAATAAATTCTTTAAAAATCCTACAATGTGATTTCCTGGATTTCTTTTTCTCATTCTGTCTTTCATAGTTGAGGTATACCTATGACAAAAATTACAGGCCTCTCTCATCTTTTTAAATGGGAGAACTTGCACAATTGGTGGCTGACTAAATACTTTTTTGCCCCACTGTATGTCCACATGTTGATCCCTCATATAGAGAAAATATTGTTTTCTTTATCAACTTTTTGATGACTTAAGGGGTTCTTCCAAATCCCCAAAAAGATATTGTCCCATGTATCAGCAGTTTTTAAAGCTGCATGGTTTAGAAAATAATGTGCCAATGCTTACAGATGTCTTCTGCCAGCTTCTCCCAATGAAGAATGGTAGTGAATGTTATTTGGTTTTCAGCTCTAAATGCTTTTTAAAATGTATGGAGAGCAACACACCTGGCTGTTTAGTGATTTGATTCAGAACATGTTTCTATGTAAATACAGCCCTAGTGGGTATAGCACAAAAACAAGTCACAAATATGATAAGATTTGCTCGTCAATCTTGCACAAACCTGAAGATTATGGCTGAATATCAAGAATCTGTTCCACTGAATCTCTCCACTAGTAAACAAAGTTGCTTTTTTTTCTATTTCCTGCTCTGGTCATCTTACTGTGTAATCACCTTGTTACCAGATGATTGTTGTTGTTCTGTTGGAGTAATGTGCCACTAAAATACCTGTATACTTTTTGAAGTAGTTAATTACTGTGCTGCTATGTTTTGGCAGCTGTCTGGCTAATCAAAGCTCCAGCTGCTGCTGTGTGACACAGATTTCATTTTAATTCTAGGTGGCTCCCTGCTCAAACAGAGAGCTGTGTTCCAATTGAAGGGGATGAAATGGAAAGGTTACATCAGGAATAATTAATTATAAGATAGAGCCTGATAGGCAGACCACTTATTAAATTGAATAACTTCAAAATTACTGTTTCGTTCTATAATTAAATAACAGACCCATAATTTAATGGTCATGTTATTTATTGGCAATTAATTGATTATGATATTATTTGGTTTAAGTCATGATAAACATTCTTAATGTCCACACTTGTTCAAGTAGCACATTTCTGCGTATGATAGTTGTGTCTGTGTTACTTGCCTTTTTATTGACTGTATGTGCAATTCACTTTTCACAGAACAAATACACACATTTTAAAGTGCATTCAATCCCACACACACCAGTGCATGCGGTTTCTCGAGATTTCCATAACCATTTCCATTACAACTGCATGAGTCCTTGAATAGGGAACGTGGAGGTTTTTAAAGTAGTATTGATTTTGTTGGAGAGATCTTTTGTGCAACGTGTGCTCTGATTGTCCTGCATTTTGTGGCAAATATAACATATATAACAAAAAAAAGATTTCCCGTTTATCCGGAGGCAGATTTTATTATACCACTCATTCCAAACTCAAGTATAATGATAAGCCTAGAGAGATACAGATTGTGTAGGTCAAAAGATGGGTATTTTTTATTGAGTTATTGAACGTTTCTGGAATGTTTGGGCATGTTATATAACCCAGACATAGTGGTAACAATTTCAGACACGTTTATGCAATCAATAGGATCACGGTCAACAATAGTAAGAGAGCAACATGAACTCTACCTCAGTTGGAGGAAAAATACTCACACTGAGAATGATTCAATATTCAGGCCCAGCTGGAAATGTCCTGACTCTTTCCAGAATGCAGGTTCTTTACAAAATCAAAAGTAATCAAGTTTTTTCACAACTTCATATCATTTGCCATCAGCAATCTGTCTGGTTCCTAGGAAAAGCAAAATATGTTGTGCCTGAGCAGTTGTTAAGTTTAGCTCCACGCTGTGTGGCAGCTGAGAAAGAGTCTTTCCTGCTGAGATCAAAGCAATGAAGGAAAAGCTCTGCAATACAAACATGACTCTTTTGTTGCTACATAATGGCTCTCAACACCTTGTAAATAAATAATATCAAGCCATTTCTAACCTGCAGGTGATCACCCTGTGTAATCACTCCGTTGACAGTCTGTAAACATGTGAACTGAAAGAAAAAGCACCAACAAACATTCAGAGTGTCTTAAGGCTTCTGCTGGATTAACGCTTTTGAAGATTTTCTACTAACAACACTAAGATCATATGGTCTGTGAAAAGTTCATCTCTTGCTGTATTGTAGAGCTCTGAAGTCCTGCGGCCCCGGAGGACCACCCCATGTTAAGGTTGTCATTGAGTGGGAGAACAAGATCAAAGAATGGTAAGCGTTCTGCAAAAACATTTTACCTTCTGATAAAGTATATACCAGAGTTTCTTGGGATCCCTTTAAAGTCGTAATGGCCTTATGTTCATAAACATAAGGCCTTTGCAGATATTAAAATGTTGAAAAATAATCTCTGAAAAGTCCTTAAACATCCCTCGCCACTTATTGAGAACATGGTGTGAGTGGCCCTCGGGCTGAGAGAGTGAGACAACAGTATGACTCATAATGCATTTTTTATGCAAAGGTCTGTAAAGGTAGGCGTTCACATGAATGAGTTTACTCACCTATAATTAGAAAGATAAATAAAAACATATTATTGATAACTTAATGTTTTTCAGAAGAATTCCATATTGACTGGTAGTATTTACCTGTTATCTTGTTCAGCTCCAGGGATTTTCTTATTCCAAGATTTATTTGTAAATGTGTGGATTTTTTCTGCAAGATACCACAAACCTCATGAAAAAAGTTATCATGTAAAAATAATGCGGGCAATTATCAAAAGCAAACATAGCACAATAATTCTTAGAAGATGCCTTTGCCTTATTGATTTTAGTCTGCACATCTTTTGATCATTTCTTAGAAAGCAGTGGGCCTTTAAAACCAACTGCTTTTCGATTAATGCTTGTTTGGGCAAACGCAGGTTCCTTCAAATTAAATATCCACCTTCTCCTTCCTGCTATTACATAATCATAAGTGCTGAGGGTAAACGAATGAAAGCAAGTAGATCCACTAACGTCTGTGTGTGTGTGCATATGTGTGCTTCAGTCTCTTTGGCAGCATTCAAGAGGAGGTGGTCAAGGATGCAGAGAGTGTAAGGAACCAGCAGCAGCAGCACCTGCAGCAGCACAGCTGTACCTTGGACGAGTGTTTTCAGCTGTACACCAAAGAAGAACAGGTGAAACTAAGAATTGTCTTCATCTTCTGTTTTTCGTCATTACTACTTATAGCTAATAGGGACTAAATTACTTTAGTCTGTACTAGAGACTAAAATACTTTAGTCTCTATTAGCCCACCCAATTTGCCGACTTAACCATCATTAGTTAAAGTGCTTTGTGTGCTAATGCAAGCGGCAGGTTTTGACTGAGAAAAAGATTATGTAAAATAATAAAATAGTTCTATGAGTCCAAATTTAATGAAAGAGTGCAATGCTAAATTGGTGGAATAGGTAAGAAATGACACCCCTGTTAGAATACAATAAAACTATTTTTAGGATTGCTCTCCTAAATGTCATTCCGTCGTAACTATAATATCCATCACCATTATAATGAAATAAACGGAGAACATATTTTACACCCTGGAGTTAACCTCACCTGTGCACTGTGACCACACAAGACTATACACGGCAAGCCTGTTTAAAATGACATTCATAGTTAACGGTTAACAGTCACCTTTTCAGTATCAATAGGAAGCATCACAGTCTTTGTGTTTTTCCCCACACACTTACCCCAGTAGAGGATTCCTATTCTTAGCCAGAGCAAATTAAGGGGAAAAAATTAGATGGCTACAAATGGACAGAAATTGCTGTAAAAGCTATGTATTATGGTGCAGTGATGGTGTTAGTTCTTCTGAAGCCCAGTGTGACTGAGTTGCATGTGTAAGTATTATTTGGTGATGTGATGCGATTTGAGTGAGATTGTACCAAACTCAGTTCTTACTTTGGAAAATTGGTTATTTTAAGCAATGAACCCTTCATTTTACACATTCACAGCTCAGACTACAGTCATTAGTCATGCCTAAAGTAAACTAATTAAAGTACTGGTAGAGGTACACAAGATAACTTGTTTTTGTTAATACGAAAACCATAACATAATATGTCACAATATATCAGACAAGATTAATTATAGAAGCCATTACGAAGCAAAAGTTGGGAATAAAGGGACAATTTTGCCGTTAAGGATAAGGGATAAGCATCCACCCACCTTGAAGAAGGAGAACGGGACAAGGAGCAAATCTGCTTTAGCTTTGTGTCGACTACAGATCAGGTGTTTACTCCCACCTCTTCTCAGTGAGTTTAAGCATTGAAAAACTTCACTTATGAATCACTGAAATGAGCCGGTTTAAAGGTAGTACAGGGCAGTACGTAACAGTTGCAAAAGCACAGTCGGATATTTTAAGAACAGCTGCTCACTACTTAGTATGTGTATTTCTCTCATGGCCTACTGTTGTTTTCACAATTAGATTTAATAACAAATGTGACCCTGGACTTAATTCTAAGTGTAAAAAATGTATTCATAAAGTTTGTGAAAGTAGTAATGGGAGCAGCACTGTAAACAACTTGGCACTGTGGAGAGAATTGATCATTTTTAGTATCTGATTTGGAAGAAAAATAAGGCATTGCTGACAGATTTGACAAATGACATCCCTCCTCCATAAGTTGATTCAGGTAAGAGAAATGATATGTCTGTGTCAATTTGCTTCATAAGTAGGATATAAAATATTCAATAAATATTAGGAATGTTTCTTTTGTTATACTTCTGAAATTGAATCTCAGCAGAATCATTTACATTTTTTGCAATGATAACTTAGCTTCAGGGGAACCGTCTCAAAATCAGCAAGCATCCAAACCCCTAGAATTATGCATTGTGTGTTTGGATGAACCCAGTCGCTTTTCAGAACTGAGGAAAATTGCTTTTCCTCAAGAGGAGAGGAAAAAGCTCTGCAGTTACTACACTCAAAAAGAAATGCCAAAGTCTTCAACTTCTCCTGAGAGTAAGATGACAAAATCCTTACCATTCATTCTGTGATTATGACGCTTCCAGCAGCTTGTTAGCTTGACTTCATAGACTGGAAACATTCAAATAGCTTCCTCTTTCAGACCTGAGTGGGGTATCGATCTTGTCATCAGACTTGTGATAAGAGGGTTTCCTTAAACTGAACTATTCATTTAACACCTGATGAAACGGTATGCCAAATACATTTGTAAATTCCCACTCTAGCTGTGTAGCCTTAATTCATAACTTGATCTTTGTTTTTTTTTAAAAGCAAATTGTACTGGATCCACAGTTGAAAATAAATATTTTAACTTTTTCAGTTTAGGTGGAGAAGGTAGGCAGTAAGAACAATTCAAAGAAAACTATAGATGAGATAAATATGAGAATGTGATTGCTTCCTGTTGGGAAACATGGTTGACATTGTGTGAATTAATTATTTTCTAATGTAATGAGTTTTGTCTTTTATGAGTATTATTCCAAACCCCATAAAGTGTGGCATTGAGCTCTGCAAACAAAAGCCATTCATTTATATTTGTATTGTGCTCAAAGTACTGTGAAGCATCCTTGAATTATTGACAGCACTCCAAGTATAACTTAGTTTAAAGCTGGAGTGTCTACACTTCTACTTTTATAAATATTAATGTACTTCCTTTACATACAGTATAAGCCCTTACCAAATAAGCTCACACAATGCTAAAGCCGCCAGGTACATCTCTTTTTTTTTTACAAAGCTTTGATTTGTAAAAAGAAATTTGTGAGAGGTAACAGGGTGACAACCAAGTGAACTGGAATGTACTTGTTTTCCTCTCATGCATGCACAGCTGTGTATTGGCAAAGCATCATATATGCGATTCAATATTTACCTCGGGAGGAACATGTAAAAAACAAGCACTGCTTACAGAAGTAAAGTTGCAGCAAGTGAATCCCTGCTCCCTGTAGGTTGCTTCACACCAAAGCAGCACTTTGAGGCCAATGGGAAAAATTGTAAAACCTACTGGGATCATTTCATTTTAATAGAGTCTTTTTAATGAAGTCAACCTCGGATGTTTAGAGCAAATACTGGGCTATTTTTCTTGCGTCAGATCCAAACAGCATGAGTGGTGGAAAGTCACAAAAGTAACCGTTAATCTATTTTTAGACTCAATCAGCAGTATAGAGCCTCTAAAACCATAGAAAAGCGGGAAAAGAGGCAGCAGACCCAATAATACATATCTAAAAGATTATTTGTGATGCCTTCATATATGGTGAGGTAGAACCCAGCAGAACATCCGGATCGGAAAAGTGAGCCCTACACTAAGTGCCTTAACCTCACAATCTCTCTGGTGCCCAACATGCAACTTCACTGGTTGCAAAAATAAGTATTTTGTATAGAAGTCTAAGAGAAAATGACACTACTTCTGACTTGATTGATTCCCTCAGTGAACATTTCCTTGTGTACTATGGTCTCATTCAGTCTTACAACCCTTTTTTAAAGTTGGTTTTCAGTTCACAACTGAGTGTGGTATATTTTGGTTGCCAACACATCTGTTGAATAGTGGGTTCTTTGCTTCACCCTCCTGAAAAAAAACAAGATAGCAAAGACCAAAAGCCACATACGAACTGGTCATGTCTTGGTGAATACGTCCACTTCAAGTATATAGTAGAAAACACTCCATTCACACTCCTACAGACAAAGGAACAATCAGAAAGCAAAAATGTTCAGGCACTCATTACTTGAAAAAAGACATGGGTTTGATTGGAGTTTAATCAATGAATAACCCCTGCTTCCTTGTAAGGAACATCATTAAATTAAATGACACAAATAATGAACATCTTACACTTTTACTAGCAATGTATGTACTATGTATAACCATGTAGTTTATTGATGTGTTGTCTGATTACAGCTTGCCCCTGATGATGCCTGGAAGTGTCCCCACTGTAAGCAGCTTCAGCAGGGCATGGTGAAGATGAGCCTCTGGACTCTTCCTGACATACTGATCCTCCATCTCAAGCGCTTCCGACAGGTACGTGAGCCATAAAGTGGGAAACACTTTTACAGAAAAAAACCCAGTTCAGTTGGAGTTGGATCATTTAGAGCTTAAAGCTGATCCTATTTACATATTTCAATTAACTATTGATGAAATGACACATGTACTGTGAAACGGGACACCCATATGGACCACCCCACAGAGAACCATTAACTGCAGTTCCCCTCAGCCCTGCAGATCGTGACAGGTGCTTAACTGTTTCGGTTCAACGTATTTTCAGCACAAAGAAACAAACATGTGTCTCACCAGCATCAAACATCTAAAAGGCAACATTAGCTACTAGTTATTGTAACATTTATAGATATGTCCCTCGTGGTATAGAACACAAGAGAGCTAAAAGAATAATAAACATAAATTACTTGGCTAAGAAAAAAAAACAAACTCTGAATGCTGATGTTTTCTGGCTTTGTTCGATCCATATGAAAATGTAAACATATTTCCCTAAACATCTTGAGATGATAATAGTAAATCAATATTGTGTCTGCAGCTTGTTCAGCTGCCTCTAACTTCCCCTCAGATGTTAATGCAGTTTTGAAACTTTAGGCTCATTAGACTTCTATCTTTCTGTATAATTGGGTTTTGCTGTACCTTTTTTTCTGTGAAGAGATCAATCAAATAAATAGCTAACGTAATTAAAGAAAATGTTCCCCTAGTAATTGTTGCATCAAATTTTCAGCAAGTAGTACAGATACAGGCTGTGACTGTTTGAGAAGATACCAGAGAGTTAAATGCATGAAAGACAGAACATTAGTATTGATATTGCAAGGCAAACTGTTGCCTAGTTATAGTATTACATTTTGTCTGCAGATTTGACTGCAAATCCTCTCTCCAGCACCCTGTAGAAACACAATATGTCAATTTCCAAACATTATAACATACCATCTGATCACATGTTTTTTTTATGCTTCTATTTATGGGAACCTACACCCGTCTGCCACATCAACATATCTTCATAACATGTTTTGTATGGTATCTGATGATGCCTGGAAGTGTCCCCACTGTAAGCAGCTTCAGCAGGGCATGGTGAAGATGAGCCTCTGGATTCTTCCTGACATACTGGTCCTCCATCTCGAGCCATTATAAAAGCAGATTTCTCTGAATGCCCTGCTACACGGCGGATGTCTGCGTTGCACAAACCGCATGCACTTCATTTGTTTTTACCAGTACTTTATTGTTATTTGTAAAAGGAAATGTAATGTTGAGTCATGCAGAATGAGAGATTTGCAGAAAGCATAATGATGAACGAGAACTTGACAGACAGAAAGCGACAAAGTCAGTGAGCAAACCCTATACCTGTCAGCTCCACATCAGATTGAAACCTCCCAGCTTCCCAGATCGTTTGGTTTAACAAACATCTGGCACATTATAGATTATAGTTTTCCCACAGCCACACACACCTGTCATGAGGCACATCCTCTGATAGTGGTATCAGAGCTTTGTGACCTGTTTGGTTTGAGCACCTCTCTTGACCAACCAAACAAATACTGTTTGAAGCAAGTTGTGTCGCAAGCAGCAATTTGGGGAAATGTCAACAGAAAACAAGGCATTCAAACTGATTTGCTCTTCTGTTCACATTCTGTTACATCTCATTGAGCGTCACAGTATCATTGTAGAAGGACCTGAAAAAACGTTGGTGGCCACAGGGTGCATCCTACAGTCTAAAAAAAAAAAGAAACCACAGAGCTGGACATTTAGGAGACAGGGAGAATTTAATGAAGTCTCTATTGAATTGCATTATGGGAAGTGCTTAACCCAAGGTTTAGTGTTAAAAGGTGATGTGTAAGTCATATCATTAAGTTGTCCGTCTCTCGCGTGTCTGACGAAGGCTTCTGCTGACATCCTGCTCTCACTATGCAAGGCCAGATCATATCATAAATCAAGAGTGAATCGGTGTCATTTGTAGGAGCGTGTGCATGAATGCCCATCAAAATATCTGTGCATGTCCCTGCATGATGGATAAGGCCAATCAAGTTGTTCAATTTCATTTCACAGTTGGCACTGACCGCTGCAATCCCGCAGAAGTTTAGACATTCTGACTCTGCACGTACCAAATTCTATTTGTGCTGCCAAGGTTAAGTCCAAGCTATGCCTCCAGCTTTGCCCAGTGCTTGATTGGCACCTGTTGGCCTCAGCTAATGAGCAGGTGGCCCTATGTTCAGCCATTGCTCAGTCAGGGCCATCCCCCGTTTGACCACAGTTATTATTTCTCAGCTTCTACATTAGAATTCATTCAATCACTCGGTTTCACTCTGTGCCAAGGACCAGTTCTTCCCAGGAGACTCAACCACAAGCCAGTGATCCTTACAACACAGTTTTTGAGGTTGTGGGGGGTATGCAGAACCTTCAATCACAGCCTTGAATCAGAACAAAAATGTGCCAATCCCAGGAGGGGGACAGAGGCTTTAACAGTGAATAGTTATTAAAAGAGAACATATTTAACTTTTTTCGATAAAGGATTATAATCGTTTGTATTCATGAGCAATTTTGAAAATGACTTGAAAGCAGTAAAGAAATGATGATAAACGTGGCCCAAATTCGGCCAGATTTGTTGGAATGTATCCAATTAAGTTGGATATCTTTGTGCCAGTGCAAGTCTTTTTGATGCCGGGTCATAAACGTGCTGGAAAGTTACAACATATAAACTCCTCTGCAGCTAGTTTTTTCCCCCATGCAATGTGATTAATCACTGTCATTTTAATTTGGGTTTTTTATTAAGCATTTACTTTTAATATCCTGCTTAATTCTCTTGACAGCTGTTTTATTAATACTGGGTAACTGATAAATTCCCTGTGCATTGATCATCACAACATATATTGTTTTATTTTTCATGCCTGCTCACACACATACTCTATATGTATTGTTGAAACAGGTTGGCGAGCGGAGGAACAAGTTGTCAACCCTGGTGCGTTTCCCCCTCACTGGTTTGGACATGGCTCCACATGTGGTGAAGAGGAGTCAGAGTATGAAGAACCTGAACTTGGGTGCCTGGCCACCACCTTGGAAGCAGTCCTCAGGCCAACACCACCAACCTGCTGACCTGATCCTTCCTCACGACTATCTGTACGACCTCTACGCTGTGTGTAACCATCATGGAGGAATGCATGGGGGACACTACACTGGTATGGATTTTAGTGCTATAATACCTTATTTACCGTGCAGTAACTCAGTCTGTAAAGGGGTTTTCTTTGCCACATTATCAAGTGAAGAAAAACGTGCTGAGAAAAATTCATCTATCAGTTGTATTGTTAACAGAAAATGCATTTATATTATATTAATATCTGTAAAAGAAACATCTGATGAAAAGACCTTTACAAATAAGAAATTGAGTAGACTAAAATAAACGTTTTTCCAACTCCTGCTGAGACTAATGTATTTTTCGTCGCTCGTATATTGAGATAGAAGCTGACTTTGTAATTGCCATAATTCAGGTCGGAGTACACAAGTGCACATACATTGTGTTGACATTTATACATTCCCCCTGGCTCTGAAAACAATTTCAGGCTAATCCAATAATTAAATTGCGCAATCTACTAACTCAGTGCTTGTATTGGACCATAGTCCCCTGGTGATACAGTTGTGTACATGTCTGCGTTATCTTCATGGTAATGGTTACCTTATTATCACAAGTGTAGTGAAAGATCAATGCTTTGAACATAGATATCCAGACTATTTAATGTGTAACGTTACCAAGTGGGGGAATGAAGCCAGGTTGTTATCCTTCTCTTGTCTTTCAGCTGGCCGGTTTGATTCAAAGGGTCTTGTTTTCTTCTGTAGAATTTGGAGATGAGTAAGTGTAGAGCATTGTACCAAGTAAATATAGGTTATTATCAGACATTTATAGATGGCTTTTCTGCCCATAAGCACTGGTAGTATTCAGTGTAAGAGGTTGCCATTTATGTTTTAAACAGGAGTGAAGGTGAGTCCAAAAGGCTCTGACAGCCTGGGGGGATAACTAATGCCTAAATAATTAATGTGACCTCTGCATAACAGGAGAGATATTGTTTTGGCTGATACATCTGCTGTTGCTGGAGCTCCTTGAGATAAAACATCCCTGGTTTGATTCCAGTTTTGAGTTCTTTATTACATGTCACTACCCTTCTCTCTTCTTTATTTGTACACTGTCATCTGTCAGAGATAAAACTGAAGTGCCTGAAAAATGCTCTTGAAAAGCAGTCCCACACAATTATTCTGTTTGCTCACCTAGTAGGATCACGTCACGTATACTTTCTGTTTCATCATTTAAACATGGATCCTGTTAAACAATTTAGCATACCTCCCTGAAATGAACTGCTTAGCAAACAACAATACCACATTTTTAGATACGTGTTCAATTATAGTATGTGGAAGATTCTCAGACAACATAACATTTATGAAACAAACCCTTTGCTCTCCTTAGGTGTTATAATTATATTGTATTATCTCATATTACAAATTGTTACTTTATGCCATTAATGAATGGGCAGTCAACAAAAAAAAACCTGGCCACATTCTAAGGCAGGCATTTCTGTTTCTAGTCTAGTATTACACTTCTTCACTGTTTGATAATGGCCACTTCAGGTGACTTTGACACATAGTTAGGGCAAGATGGTTTGTAATTGAAGGGGATATCTAGAGAAGAGAAACACACAGTGATGAAACTAAGATGTCGAAGTCTTGGAGACAGCAGGAGATCAGCAAGTGGAGCAGCCGTCTCTATGACAGCTTGCTTGACAGGGGAAATTGGAGGTACAATGATATCACGGACACAGTCGGGGGATGCATCAATTTCCTAAAATAAAAATAATAGAAATGACTATGTGTCTATCTGCTCTCAGCAGACAGGTTGACAATAAACAAACAGACAGCAGCAATTGTTGTGTGTGTGGTTAGTGGAGTATTTCCTGTGTCTTATGTATCTAGAATATTGTGATATCAGATATCTCAGCCTCTTTATGACAAAATGGCAAAGTTTAACCAATCCCTTGATGAAATGAAACAGTATTACACATGATACCAGATAAGAGCACTTTGTCATAATTGCTACATATGTTCCAGGACCCTTTGTTCATGTGTGTTGTCATTTTCTCCTCCAGCTTACTGTAGAAACTCAGTGGATGGACAGTGGTACAGCTACGACGACAGCAGCGTAGACTTGGTGCCTGAGGAAGAGGTTTGCACCAGAGGAGCCTACATTCTTTTTTACCAGAGACGCAACATCATTCCTCCATGGTCGGCCAGTTGCTCCGTCAGAGGTATGCCAGCAAACTACTAGCAAACAGGAGATAAAATAGTCTTGTTAAGAGAAGAAAATGTTTGACTTTGTCTTCACTTTATACATATTATCCCTCAGCCTTCTGAGAGATAAGAGATCTGTCTGACAGATTCTGATGAAAACTGCTGAATAAATAAGCTGATTAAACATTCACCAATTTTGTTTGCATAGTAAATGCATTTTTCCTGTGCATAAGGAGGAAAAAGCTGTTCAGAACTGCAAAGCTGTGAGAATATAAATCGTGTTTCTTCACAGGTCTGATCCATCAACACATACTGTATAGTAGTAGTATTTTCACAACTGCTGCATTTGAAAAAGTTGTCAAATAATTGATTAATCGACAAACAATAATCATTTTTCAACCCAATAACATTAATACAATCTCATCAAAAGGTCCGTAATACAACTAGTAAAGATTTAATTAATTAAGGTGGGACTTGTGGGAAATAGGGAAGTCCTCAATTGGCTTTGTGAACCTTTTTAAATTAGCTCTGATCTTAAACTTGGTGGAATCGAAATAGTCCTGGACAGTTGTAAAAATGTACTTTTCTCCAATATTCTGAGCTCAAGTAACAATATGATTACTTTCTTGCAGTCATAGCATGAGTCTATCCTTCTATAAATACCTCCAATTATCTTTATTTAACATGGCACAACTCAGAAACTGATTTCTCGAAAGAATCTATTCAAAACGGTTGTTTGAAGGCCATCTTCATTACCACGGCTTTTTTATTTCACAGCTAAAACCACAGATTAATAGCATTGCAAATTGTGGATCAGTGGTTTGATATTTGTCTATACGACCATTCTGTGAAACATCAGCTGGATTTAATTGAGCTGTAAGAAACTTTAAGAATCACCAAGTTGTTATGAATGAATTATTCAAAAACACAACATTTAAGAGGAACACAGTAGGAGCAGCAAACTGTGTTCCCCTTGGTTTAAAGCAATTATTTAGACTGAAAGAAAAATATAACCTAACCTCATATAACAAATAAAACCTTACTCACAAAATTGTACTGTTTAACAACACTTGTAGGTTTCTCCTCCACAGGGCAGATGGTGCCCTTTGCAACACGTTTGGCCCTCAGACATTTGAGTCTTTTATTTTTGGCTCCAAAAGCAAAATAATTAATACAGTGATAAGAAGCACTTTAACCACTGCACGTAACAAACATATAAAACCCCAACAGTGTATTACTTGCAATGGGTTTTTAATCCATTTTGTGCCAGGTGTTAGGGAATATTTTGCGTCCTCTGTCTCGATTCCCATGTCATAGTTCTTTGGCCTTGGGGTTGCTGTAGTCTCCCTTAAGGAGGGGCAGCTTGGGCGCTTTGTTGATGCCAGTCTATGACTGAGCACAAGCTGCCATGAAATAGTTTATTGTTTAGGGGAATTTAGAAGCCCTTCTCATCTGGAACGTAGGTTCCCTGGCATACATTCTTTTCTCATGTACGACAGCTTTAGTTAGTTTGAGGGTCCATATTTGTCTGGTCTCGCTGATAAGGAATGTTGATTATACACTCTGAACTGGATAAAACCTCCTATTGCAGTAGAGATCTTCAGAATTGGTCGGGCAACCGCTCTGTCAACTTGTGGCTGCAGCAAATGTCTTGTCAATTCTCCCTGTCGTAAACTTCATAATAAACCATCAGTGTTTACCATCAAAGTTCCAGCTCCCCTGTGTCTCTCTGAGTTTTGTCTCCATTGCTTCAGAAGTTTCCATCAAAAATCTGAGTTGCAGGAGGCTTGGAGCAGCTGGCCAAAGTGGTGTGCTGTGCATCAGAAAAATGCATTCAGAAATGACTTAAATATCAGACAAAACAAAGGCAGAAATAGAGAGGACACATTCAGGTGATCGTTAAGGTTGGGGTAGTGTGGAGGATTGGTTTTTCGTTCGCTGGTAAGGCACTACAGTACAGTATAGTAAATGTCAGCAGATGTGTAACTGTCATTAATGGCCATTGCTGCTCAGTGGAGGGCAACCCCTTAAAGATACCACAAATGTCACGAGGCCTCTTATTTGTTAGGTCACCTTTATCCTTATGAACCATCTATGTTCCACTATATTGGCACCCTATGTTTAGCTACTGCATCTAAAGGGCACACATTTTCTTCACATAATGTACTCTCCTTACATCAGTTTGTCCATCCTGAACAAAGAAGCACAAAACAGCTCTGGAAGAACAATTGTTTCCTCGGGTAACGACTTTTCCTCTGTTTGTTGTTCCCAATTTGTTATTTGTGCCATCTTGTATTTCTTCACCTAAATTCGCTGTTCCTCGTATGTTTACATTTAAAAAGGAGATACATCCAAGCATGGAGTAAGGATAGAGGCAAATGGAGCATTAGTTCCCTGTCTAGCATCAACGTTACGCACCATCAGAGACCCACAGAACACTGTGAGCAATAAGTTCCATCATGAACACAAGATTATATTTTTTCATTGCTTTTCTCACTGTTTAGTAACATATAAATCAAACGGTGGTGACAGCTGGGTGTAATTATACAACAAGATCATTTTCCTACTTGAATACTACATTTATTTATAAAAGTTAGCTTAATAATATACTACTTTTTCTCTACCTACAACAAAAAATGAAGAGGTTGACAATAATATGCATATGTTGTTGTTAAATAGGGCTATTTGAGTGTTGCAGAGCCATTCCCATGCATGCACAATAAACAGCTTATAAAAACCTAATCAGACCTTTTTTTTTTAAGCTAGGCTAAATATCACTCAGGCTGTTGTTATCAAAGTCTTTGTGTGGAAATACTGTTCAAACCATTTTGTTATTGAGAAAACAGTGTTACCCTTTGAGCATGAGGCACTGTCTGCTGCTCAAAGATTGATTATAGAAAAACTAACAGTTGCAGTTAAACTCTCTACTCTTTTTTTTCTTATCTTTTACTGGGAAATTGAGTCACTTGTAAGCACTCAAAAAACAGAACAGACACAAGGTTGCAGTGGAAAATGCTTCAAATGCTCCGAATTCTAAAGTTACAACATAACAAACTTACACTTTAATTAAATGTGTTGTTCTAGATAAGTCATTGATTCCTCTACAGTCCTAATACTTTTTTTGGTTGTTGACCTGTTGTTTCTTCACCAAATGTTTGTTTGTACACCCCCTGGCATTTGGAGTACAGACCATTGAACAACACGCTGAGCATCAACATCTTTGTGTGTGCTCTTTGCTCTTGCACTGTGGAAGTGCCCCGCATAGTGCTTTGTGCGAGTATAAATAAGGCTCATGTCTCTTGTTCCCTCTGCATATGTAGGAGACAGACAGATATGCTTCATTCAGGGATTGGAACATCTTAATGATGTCAGACCTCCTTCGATTTTCTTTTTACAAGCTGGAGAACAGATGATAATAAGGCAGGAGGCAGCCTTGTTTTGTTTTTTTTGAAAAAATGATTGGTGGTAAAACTAGCTTGCTCATAAAACTAGTATGGGCACTTTCTCCTCTATTAGCCTGACCCAGAACAGCCCACACAAAGAGCCTTGGTTCCCTGTCTTCTCTCTGCACAAATGCTAACCTTTAGCAATACAAACTATGCTAAAAGGCTTTAATAAGTGTTAGTTTATGTTTGGTGGAATACAACATTTTCCCCAGTATCTACTCTCAACGCATTTGAAAGCTAGACTTATAATACATCGGAAGAGTGTTTTGACATTTTCAATAGGTGAAGTAAAGGATTTTAACAATTTCTCCACCACTGCTGCCGGAATAATGGCTCTAGAGTTGATATCGTACTGAGTTTTTGTTTTCATACAAACCTTCTTAGACTTTAAATCAAAAACTTTCCCTTTGGAATAATCTGTTTGGGTGGAAACTACACAAATAACTTCCAATAACACATTAAACTTAAAGGGAGTTTTGCTGCATGTGTTAATACAGTGTTATAAGCCGGTTGTGGCTCTTGGTGGAAGCTTTGCAAATGAAAAAATCCTGTTGGTGTGGACTTAAAAGCAATGAGCTTACCACATTGCTATATTCCTAATTTCTGAGGAAGGTTAGCTGGTGGTTTATGTTATCAAATGAGTAGTTCATTATAAATGAGTCCAACAATATAGTAATGCAATGCTCAATTGGTGGAATACTCTTAACCCACAGCAATACAGCTATTGTTTTTATCTTGTGAGCTTGTGCCTGTGTCATCACGGCAAAATGTGGTCCTGGAGAAACCCACTGCAGCTACCATTGAGGAACTCAAGTCATTTGCCTTTTGTTTGCATGTCTGTCTCTCTGTGGACAGTTTTTGTGACTACAATAGCGACTGTGCCTGATACAATCACAAAACTGTACAGATGTGTAGTTGAGATCAAAATGAAAGTAGAGTTGAGCTGTAGGTGTGGAGGATGGGTGGGGACTTAGAGGGATAGGAAATGATCAAAAGGTCTTTTGCCTGCCTGGTTTTAATCATAGGCCCAATATTGCGACTGTGTGTGATTCAATCCTGTGAGATTGTCACTGGTTTATGTTTTATGTTCCCCCGCTGACCCTTTTTCTCATTCGGTGTGTCTTACAGGATCCACAAGTTCATCAATGTCAGACCATTGGCTAATACGGCTGACAGGGGACAGTAAGAGGGGCAGTCTGGTCTCTCGATCGTCTACCACCTGCCCATCCTCCTTGCCTGACTCACCCGAGTCTCCGGTCTTCTTTGAAAATGGTTCAAAAGAAGAAAGAGGTGAGAGGCTCCGGTATTTACAATTATCAGTTCAGTATCTTATTGGTTTTTATTTCAAGATTTACATTTAAAAACTAAAACATTTTCCTCTCTTCATAATTGTTAGGGGGTTTCGAAAGCAGGCCTTTTATCAGGGGTCTTGAGGGAAGGAGTGTGAGCATGAGAGCACCCAGCAAGACCAAGGACACACTGAGCAAAGTTTTTCCACTGCGCTGGTCCTTCGGTTCAAAGGACAGACGGAAACCTGACCCAGTGCCCCCGGCTGTCCAAGACCCTGCCCCTGTGGAGCTGGTACAGTACTTGGAATCTGGCAGGCGGCCTCGGTGCACAAAAGATCCAATAGCAACATTGATGAGCGAACCACGCAGCGCAAAGGAAGCTTCTGAGGGCCGGGCTTCTGCTAATGTTCGATCTTCCAGTGTTGGAAGTTTAAGTTGTTTAAATAGAGATGGGCTGCCGCATGAGTCTACTCAGGTACCTGAGGGCCAGAGGAGGCCATCAGATAAGACAGCCAGCTTGAGACGCAGTAAGGGGAGCCAGCCAAGAGATGACAGGACAACAAATATCAGCAGTAGCTCTAGCAGTAACACTCTCACCAGGAGGAAAGATGACAGGAAGAAAAGCTCCTCCAAAGCTTCACAGGATACGGAGACAAAAAGGAGTTCCAGTGCTGGTGTTCAGTCCAGCTACAGCACTCCTAGCCTTCAGGATGGGACCCTGAGAAGACAAAAAGGGGACAGGGCTGATAGGGAACAACAAGGTGCAAATGAAGGAAACTCTAAGACTAAGAAAGAAGAAGTGCCTAAGAACCATGAGGGACTGCTGTCCTTCTTTAAAGGCAATTTCCTGAAGAAGGATAGGGACTCAAGGAAGTCCAAGGAGGGTGAATCAGGAAAAGGAACAGGTGAAGAAGGAGGCAGAAGGACTCTCTCTAAGTTATCGCTGTCAAATGGAGCAGTAGGAGGAGGAACTGAGCCGGAAGTAGGCAAGTCTAATGGCTCGAGCCATCGGGGGGATGAGCTGGCAAACGGGAAGGTTGGACGAACAACGGCAGATATCAAGCGCTCCCAAAGCTCCTCCAACATCCCCACCAAAGCGGAGCACAGCATGCGTAGGACAGCATCTTTGCATCGCAACGGGATGTCTACAGCCCCATCACGCAGCCTGACAACAGACAAACCGTCTTATGGCACCCTGCAGAGGACTCGTTACAGCACAACCTCGCTTGGACGCAAAAGAACAGTCCCCGAGTCCAGCTTCTGACATAAAGATAATCAACTCATCCACACACACACAACTCCTTTCATCTGTCAGAAGGAGAATGACTTCCAATCTCTAAGATTAAAGCAATAGAGCTCCTTTCCAAGTGGTTCACCTTTTTGTCCTCCGAAAATGAACGGTATGAAGTGGCTTGCACAATGGAGTTGAGAGACTCAGAGCATATTAAGGGTCCTTAAAGGCTGGGAGACGGAGAGCAGAATAAAATCATTGGACCTGTCCATCAAATTTAAGAGAGAGCCCATTTTATTCATGTTTTTTAGAATGTAACAACAAGTGCCTGAGAAATGTATATTATGCAGTTAAGAACCAATGAGTTAGTCTGTTAAGCACTGGAAGCACAAAGTGACACACACACACACACACACACACACACACACACACACACACACACAGAGTTAAGTATATTATCCACACTTGTGTCTTGTCGCTGTAGTTTGAGTGTTGGAATTCATCACTCCATTTTGAATTCTCATGGTTGTTCGATTACAATCTGGACGCACTGATTGTGTTCCTTTATTAGAATGTAATGCTTCCACTCGATTAACGGTGTTATTTTCAGGCTGCAGTTATCGCTCCACATTTATTATCCACCTCTAATCCCTTGTTTTAAGTTTTAAACAGGATGATTTTAAAGACAAAATCAGTAATCTGATAAAGCATAAGCTTGTCCCTATGTGGCCCAGACTGCAGTGTTGACCCTGCACCGAAAAGACCTTTAACAGTAAAATCCCGCTGGGTAGGCATTCTATATAATCACTAACCTAAGTCACGCAATCATTTTTTGGCTAAGAAATTGACTCTCTAACAGTGCCAATAACGCTCTGTCTACTGTGAAGTGTTATATTAATGCAATATCGACCTTTGGAAGTGTGTCAAACCTTTTGTATACATTAATTAATATTCTTACCATGGGGTTTGTTGTTTTAATAGTATTCTAGTTTTTGTGTAACCACTTTATTTTGTTGTTTTATGATTTCTACTTTGTGAAGGCGACCACAATTGGAACAGAAAGAGAGTGTTTTTATCAATATCCTCCACACTACTCAAGATGAGTGTGGCAGTAACGCATGCTGTTCTATTGAAGCTTTAGTTGAAGCCGTCTGAAAAACGTGCTCTTTTTGATTATGACCATGTTTCCCCCCCACGTCTGATATTCACCATCATCTTCACTGTAGCAGGGATTAAAATATTGCAACCCAACATTAACCACACTGGCAAGTTATCAGAGTCAAATCCTCCACAACACATCGAAAATGGAAGGAGCAAATAGTGCCAGTGTTTAAGGGTGATGTGTTTCCTGTAATTATCCCTTTGATGTATTTCATTAGAAGATTTAAAATGCCCCAATAGAAACAGATCGAAAAAAAGAAATGAAGTGGAATGAATGGATTATTAGATGTAAAAAACTGCAGACTAAATTGATTGTTTCTCTTTCTGATACGAAGCATGCATCTAAGAAAACGTCCCCTTCACCTTATCACAAAAATGAGAACAATTCATTTTTTATCACAACAATCAATTCATGCAGTTATTAAAGACGAAAAATATGAATATGTTTGTTTTTAACTCAGGCTTTTATTTCAAACGTTGCAAACACAAAAACTATGATTGTGACAAGGTTTATTATTTGTTTTCTTTGTTTTAATATAGGCATTTTAAATCTCCCACGTGAATCGGCTGGAACTCAAATATATTTTGTGATTTTCTTACAGGCATGATGAAGGATATGTGGTGCCTTTTGTCTTTTAACAGCCTAGTATATTGTGATAAAAAGATGACGTACATGTCATGTGAGTGTGATTTGGGTTTATGTTGAACAATATGGGGGCACATAAAAGCTTATTTAATTTATTCAGTTTAATCTGTTTGGTTTTTATATCCTTTACCTTGCTAGCCATTGTACCTACTATACATGTGCTTCACATTTTAATTTGTAATTTGTTTACTTTTATGTAGTACACGGAACAACTTCACTTTTGGCCACTGTACACTTTTACAAATTCCTCTCTCACATCAATTGAAAATCCTGCACAGAAAAGAAGCGCATTTATTTCTGTATCCTGGACCATGTATTCCCAGCCCATCCATTAAAAAAAAAAAGGGTGACTTTCTGGTTGTATGGTATATCAAGACAGCTGGATCTCCTCCATTTCTGCTGCATTGATTTTCCGATGTGAATGTGCACATAATTTGTCCCATGATACCATTTACAACACTATATGTCAAGTATCAACCATTTTTAACATACATAAATGACCAAATGATAATGAGATTTAGATTCACAGGAGATACTCTTCTGTGCAATTATCAATCTTTCTTTCAGTGTGAAGTTTTGTAATTCAGTGTCAACCCACATTAGAAACTGCAATGCACTCTTTTGTTTGAAACGAGACAGTAGTCGATGAAGGTTGTGGAAAGGAACATCTGATATCCACACAAGTATTAACATTTGCTAATGAAAAGGTCTGGCTTCTTTATTCTAATTTCAAAACCATCTCATCACCGTTAGAAATCGGCAAAGACTAAAAAACAAAATGTAATTTGTTGCAAAAGCTGTATTTAATGTTGTCACATTGATCACATTAGCCAACATGTTAACCATTATCTTGAATTAAAATAATCAAGTCTTTCCTTTTTATTGGGAGGCATTTAATGTATTATTTAAATCAAAAAGTAGAAGCAGAATGTATTTTGAAAGAACGTCTTCTATCCAGATCATTGGTACAGAATGTAGCTCTTTGAACATGTCAAACATGAATCAACATGAACCTTTCTGCCAAGGGCACAAGCTTCTAAAAATGTGATTATAGAGCACTATACCTTCATATGCATGTGACACCTTATTCCAGATGTTCTTCAGATGTGACCTCCAGCACAGGAGTTATGTTTTAGCTTTGGTTTGTCTGTCAGCAGGATTACAGTAAAACTAATGGCCGGATTTTCATGAAACTTGATTGAAGTTTTTAGAGGTACATTTCTGAGCGGTACTTGGTAATTTGTTGGGAGATACACACATGTTTTCCCCCTATCATTAACATTGATAGATGGGGCTTTTGACTATGGTCTGCATTCTCTGATTTCCTCCTGGTTATTCTTAGGCTAGGAGTTGTTCTGAATTGATTGAACATGCTTAATTGCTGTTGTCATAGTGCATCTTTGCAATACAATTTACAGATTGCAAAGACTTGAAATGCCACCCATTAATCCAAAGCCTAAAAGGTCATGTTGACAACTAATTAATCTTTGAGGAGTCATCAGTCCCACACTGGTACATTGAGAATATTCTCTTTCTGCAACAAATAAGTTGGAAAGTGGCACTTCAGCTTTTAAAAAATGACTAATGTGTTAAGCCTCTGGATCTCTTCACTCAGCTTCAACATTTACAGAATTACTTTCACAAACACCTTCAATAAGCGGTAAAAGAGGCAGCTTCAAGTGAGGAAGCAATATTCATCTTATTCATTTATGTTTATCTTCAAGTTTTTGTTCAAAGGCACGCAAGGTTAAAGAAGTCAAGCACAGCAGCACATTTTTTTTTCAAAATAGCAAAATGGATACACTATTAAAACACAGTCAGATGTTTAGTTTTATCTTTGAAATGTCAAGAATGATTGACGGTGGCTTTGTTTTGACTGCAGCTGCCAAACCGTGTAAAAAAAACAAAATCACAAAAGCAGCAACTGTCAATTGAAACATTTCAACAAAAAAGTCAAATGTAATCACGCTGTTGCTAAATGCCCACACTGAAGCTGGAGAATTGTGCTCTTTTAGCCAACTCTCCTAAACGTACAGAGACGAAATGACAGCTGTGGCTTCATATTGAACAAAATGATATGTCTGTTTAAAATCTGCTCTGCAGTGTTGTTACATCTAGTATACATTTAAAAATCAACATCTCTTCCATTCAGAAGTAGCAGGTTATCATTGACACACAAGGAAATGCACTCACAAAGCAGTAGATCAAATACATTTGACAGGGGTCAATGCTGAAATGAAAAAAAGGATAAATAGGGACACCATGTCTGTATTGCAGAATAAATGTTTATATTTTTTTCTGGCTGGCTCAATGTGCATGAGCCCACACACACACACTCTGTTTACTCTGCCAAACTGAGCACTACTGTTTTAACACATCTTTTTGAAAATGTTGCTTAAAGATGTTTTTATATGCAATTTTACTACATTTTATATAAAATAAATCTGTGTTTAAATTTGTGGACACACAGAAAGACTTGTGTGCAAGTGTGTGTGTGAGTGTGTGAGAGAAAAGAAAGAGTGATTAAAGAAAACTGTTATGATTGACATTCGACTTGTGGGGTTCAGTGATTCGGGAATATGATGCAACGGTATACTGAACGGACATGCATTGTATTTTATTTTTTGCACATGGGTGTGAGAAAATACACACGTCAATGTAAAACAATGCTCTGCCTTCTGTACGTGATGGTAAAGTGTTTAATTTTTCAACACAATAAATACAAATATATTATTTATGACTACTGCCTTCAGTAAACACCTTTTATAATGCTTGATTTTCAAATACACTATAAATCTTACTTAATCGATTTCAATTGTGTACACATTTACTGAAATGAATTAGGTGTTTCTTCGTCAAATCATAAAACAGACTTATCAGATAAATGTATTTGAGTTAAGAGAATATTCCACTCTGAAAGGAGAGTAGAGCATAAAACACAAGTGAAGTAGAAGTACCAGGAAATTGTGCATATCTGCAGTACAGTTCAATAATTGAAAAGCTAAATCAACTAATTGCTTTGTTAATTTTAATTTGTCAGGCTTTGTTAATGTTAAAATGTGCTGCTTTTGTATAATGAACTGAATATATTTAACTTGACTCTTCAGTTAGTTAGTTTTTTAATGAGGAATATTTTTGTTGAAGGAACTTTACTATTTTCTGACATTAAATAGACAGTGTTAACAAATTAATTGAGATTATTACTGCCCTAATAAACCTGTTATAATCCTCTTTAGAGCAGCAATACACTTTTTAAATACAGCCTGCTTATTTACAAGTGCACCTTAGTCTGCTATTCACTCTCTTTTCGCTCTGTTGTGTCTCCCCCAACAAGCAACATATCTTTCTCTTTAGCTGCTGAATCCTCCACTATCTTCACCATTTAGTCTCTAACTCTCTCTGCAGGTGTTCAGATGAGCTAGTTGGGTCTTAGAGATGCTTTAGCTGAACAGCTGCCCGCTGTTGCCACAAATAACAATGGTATGAGTGAACCAAAATAGCAAAGTAATGAGCTGAAACTCTCTATACAGCTCAGTAAAGCCTGGGACAGCACCAGAGTCAGGTGATTATTCTATGTAGGTTCACAATGAGCAATTTGACTTTAAATCCATAACATTTACATTTTTAACAGCTTTAATTATTAGTAAAAAAACACAATCACTGGTTGGATCTATTAATTACCTAATTTCCACCACTGTTAAAGAAGACATATACTGCTCATTTTCAGCTTCATAATTGTGTTTTGTGCCTCTACCGTGACATTTTTACATGCTTTAACGTTCAAAAGGGTCTTTATTTTTCATATCCTGCCTGTGCTGCAGCACTTCTCTGAAACCTGAGCCCACTCTGCTCTGATTGGTTAGGCGGCCGGCTCTGTTGTGATTGCCTCTTTAAAGACTGCAGCCTCTGAATCAGTTCATGTTTCAAACATCTCTCAGTTAAGGATACAGGGTCTAAAGCAGCCATATGTGAATGGATGCAGAAAATGGGAGGCATGAGACCTGTAGAACATAGCATCTCTGTCTCCTGGGGAGGAAAGTGCACCTTCTGCTGGTAGGTCCTGCTTGATACTTTAATGGGGAGGCTTTGGAGGTGGGTAGCAACAAGATGGAGCATCATATTCTCTTATACTCCTGCTGGGAGGATGATAAAGCCCCTGACAATTGCTAAGAGGATTTGGCAGTGTGGGATGTTGGAGGTGATAGCGCTTGGGATGAGGTCTTGGTGGGGGAGTCTGATGAGACTGACCTCACAGTGTTTTGCTGTTTCTCCTCATATTCCTCTTCTGCTTTCACCATCTGAGGCAACTTGTGCAAAGAAAGAACACATTCTAATCTACATGAATGTACGCTTTGCCATTTACATCTCCATCAACTGATAAGGCTATGAGAAAACATATTCTGAAAAGAGTTATCTATACACATTTTAAAACACACTGATTGATCTTAAAAGGTCTAATAGTTCTAAAAGGTCTATTGTTACTGAAACCTTTATTCCAAATAAACAACATACCTTATAATTAACTCTGTTTTACCTCAAACTCTTGTAGAAAAACAGTTTCTCACACGCCTCTATGTTGTCAGATTACAGACCAAAGACATAATGAATTGAAGTACATTTGGAGCCATGTTGAGTGTGTCTGAGAGTTTGTATACAGATGTTAAGATATAGTCTCAAAAACAAGCTTTCTTCATGAGTTGATAACCAAGTGGTCATTTTATGGATGAAGTAATCTTATGTGTCATTATTATTAGTGGAGGCTAACATGATAATTGTGTCTGGGAGATCATCTGATCTAGAGCTATTCGAGTTGCAAAAACGTGTTCTTTGTGGGACACAGCATTCACCGAGGCCAGAACATTAATATATGTCTATGTTACATCTTTATTTGCAGATTGCTTACCAAGGCCACCATCCTCCCACCTAATGACATCCCGTGCTTATCAAATATCTTTCGAGAATACTCTGTAAATCCATAAAGATGTGTGAAAGCATAGCCGCAGCCTTGCTCAGTGGGGACATTAAAGATTGAATGCAATAAACTGTTCAAGTAGCCTCAACATGCATGGGTCACTAAAGATGCACCTATAGCAGCACTCAAACGATTGTGCAACCTCCTGAGGGACGGATGGATCCAGAGTATAATTGTGTTACATATTGTGTTTTTGCAGTTGATTGTTGAGTTGTGGCTAAGTGTTTCACATTTGATACTGTCAGGATGTATACCACCTGCATGGCTCTTGGGATGGGAGTGTTTGTTCAGTTAGTGTCCTTCACTCTGATCCATGATCCAATGTTGCATTAATATAGAATTGATGCCATAAGGATGTTGTATAAATCTTCACGATTTGAATGGTTAAAGGTTTAGAGGATCCCCTGACTGCTTTATGTATTGGCACAACATTTTCTACACATGCGTTTGCTTCCCGGAGAAGGAATCCATAATGACGTTGATTTTCATCATTGCCACCATCATCGCTGAAAGACTCAAGATTCTTTGTGGACATTGAACTGAGACACTAAGGACTTTCCCTGCAGACAGGTATCATTAATAAGTCATTAAAATGATATCTGTGCGGGAGATTGCGTTGCGTAGGTGTGCCAAGGGCAGCTAATTTTACCCTCTGAGCAGTATCAATACTTTTGTTTAAAAATGTTTTATTTCATTAATCATTTGAATGTGGAAGTGGGGTCCTTATTTTGTTATTGATCTGACCATTTAACCTGATTATCCTGTCTTTGTTAATCAACACATTTCCCAATATTCACAGTAAGATGGTACGTATACCATATATAATTGGAGTTTTATGGTGGCTATAAGCTTATCAACTGCTTAGTTCCTCATTCACTCGCTTCATTAGCTGATCTTGCCATGAAATCATTTGATAGGCTTTGAAAAGTTTCTTTAATTTCCCTTCCGCACAAAGATGTTTGGATGTTCTTGGTCCTTTAGAGTGTTGATGACACTGTTGGTGTTTGTGTCGGGGGTTAAAGGGATTTCACATTTGCTTTGAGTCAATATTATGTTGACTGGAGGCAGACGTGTGCATGTGCTCTGTGCTCCTGCATAGAAGATACTGTTTTCTGTCTGATTTTGGAATGTGTTAGAGATTGTTAAAGACACAATAAGCCCCTCCCAACACTGGTTGGTCAATTTAGAATCTGTAGGAAACATTGACAATACTAAGGCGGATGTTTATAATGTAGGGATTTTGAAGTAAAAAAGAAAAAGGTTTGTCAGTGGTTTATTTGTTCTATTGGCTTGACATTTAAAATGATAGATCATTCTGAATTTGGAAACATTTATGAAACACAATATTGTCAGCACAGCAGGGGCACATACATCTTGTTAACTGGAAATAAAATCCTTCTTTCTCGCAGAAACACTTGAGAAAAGACCTTGTCCCCAGAAGCTGTCTGTAATGTGATCAAGAAAAACATTTTTTTTACTCAGGTAAATTTAATTGATGCCATGCCTCCACTTGGATGTGATTATTGACAACAAACCTCAATTTATTTTCTCTGGACTCAATCCAATTTATCTTATGCCATGTGTTAAACCAGGATGGACTGTCCTAAGTCACGCACCCAACCATTCTTGGAATTCAAACCCTGTATTGTTTAGCATGATTTGTCGGTGCAACAAAACTGTGTGACTTCTGTTTATGATTTAATTTTAAATAGTGCTTTTTATTGTGCAACATGAGATTTTTAAAACACCACTGGTTTTTATTGCGGAGTTTGAATTAAATATGTGTATTACGAGTTCAAAAACACATCAAGATTTATTTTGCTTGTTAACCACAAACCTTATTTCAGGCATCTTGTGTGCACTTATGCAAGTAATACAATAACCATCATGAGGCAACAAGCCTTTTTTATATTCCACATTGTCAACAGCAGCCCATTATAGCTTCATCCCTAAGTTTGTAACTTTTTACAATAAAATCCCGACTTTATTTGACTCAGCATTCTACCAAGAGCCAACACACAAAGGTTCTCCCTCAATGGTCACCCATAGTTCTGCTGATTTTGGTTGTCTTTTTTAGTTTATCTTAAGCAACGTTTTCATTTCATTTTACCTTAATTGACGTGTTCTATTTTGGTTTCATTTAGAAACTTGTGGTTTTTCTTTCTTTTAGTAAATCCTTCACCAAAGTTGTACGCAAGCTAAGCCTATATTAAAGATGGAGTTAAAACTATGCAGACCACTGATTGGTCAGAGGGAATTGTCACTGTATTACGGGGCACCATGCACAGGCATGTTTCTTGGATACTTGTACGCCTGCTTATCAAAGCATTGAGAATATTTTAAACGAGTAAGATATAGAGACTTACATAATGCAGACAAACATTGACCACAATGAACCGTTCCATCAAATATTTATTTTACAGTTTAAATGTATTAAGCTATCGCTGCTCACAACAGTACAGATAGATTGGACCACATTGTTTTGCAATGACTAAAGCAAAATCTCTCATGTTTTTAAATGATACTTTTTTACACTCTTTTGCTTCTTAAAAGAAGTTAATGCGTCAGTTGGATGGATTTAGTTGAATATTGTCATTAAATGGTGTGACTAGTCTATAATTGGCCAAATGGTGGTACTTGTTTGGCATTTCTCATTACAGACAAATAAGCAAACAGACAGCAGAGCAAAAACATAAAACATCCAAAAGCACCAATAATTTAAATTGAAAAAGATATAAAGAGCAACAGAACCAAAAGTCATATGCTTTGTTTTTCACATCAGTAGACCTTAAGTGAATTCTGTTTATCAATTGTGTCTTTATGTTGTTGTTTTTACATTTTGAAGTTACAGATTTCATGTTTCCTGCTCAGCCCTGTTAATATAGTGAACATTCATAAAATCCTCTGGTTGAAAGGCAACATACATCACCTCCAAAAGGGGAGAAAAGCTCTGTAGAATCTTTTACACAATTCCTCAGAGTATTACCGCAAATGGGTTGATATATTTTAAAATACCGGTATTTAGTTTTATATGATTCAAAGCATTAGGTCCAGACTTTATTCCGTTCTTCAAAGGTAAGATGTTCTGTCAGAAAACCACAAGACACGAGAACAAGAGTGTATATCCATGAATTTAGTCAGATGAAGCAGTCTGCAAGCAGCTTCTTGGGTCCAGCAGTGGCTCAGTCAGTAGGGGCTTGGACTGGGAATCGTAGGGTCGCCGGTTCAAGTACCCCGAACACTTGAAATACGGAAAGTGGACTGCTACTTGGAGAGGTCCCAGTTCACCTCCTAGGCCCTGCTGTGGTGCCCTTGAGCAAGGCACCGGACACCTCCAATCCCCCCTCCCCATTGCTCCCCGGCGCTGGCACAATAGCTGCTCTCTGCTCCTAGTACTAGGATGGGTTAAATGCAGAGGACTAATTTCACTGTGTGTGCTCTGCTGTGTGCATGTATGTGACAAGTAAAGAGGGTTTCATCCTCCGGTTCTATCTAATCTGCATGGAGTGCAGTGATATAATGATATAATATAAAAATGTGCAGATTGATATGAATTACTGTATATATTGTACTTCCTGAACAACAGACATGTCAAATATTAAAGGAGGCTTATGTGTTGTTAAGGATTTGTTAAGGATTTGTTAATGTAGTATGTGCAGTATTTACTCCACTTGTTAACACATGGTTTATTTATTTTTAATTGTGGCTTAAAGGGACTATAACTGCTCGTTTTCTATGCAACCCTGTGCTACCTAATGATAATAAATGAGTATTGAACTTTTGATGACAGGCTGCAAGTGACCTTGGTATTTAGGTGTCGTCATTAGAAACGTTTTGACCTGATGATGATAGAATCGGAAGGAAAATGTTCCCTGTTGAGGTGGTTATAAATTCACTGCAACATGGTCAAGGCAGAGCAGAGGGGATTTGGCCTTGAGGAACATAAAATAATCATGTGGAGTTCCGATTATCAATGTTTGTTGCCAATGACGACTGTCTGTTGAGAGACGGGCTGAAAGATATCCAGTTAATGAAGATTCATTTTACTTTGCATACAGTATGAACATACCTTCTGTTTTGAGAATCTACAGTGAATCACTAAACTGTGTTCATCTCCAGTAAGAACAGGCTGGTTAGTTTTTCACAAACTATGTAAATCAATGACATTTTTCTTTTCATAATTATCATTGATGGGAAAACACATTTTTATTCTGGCTAAAAAATAAAAACAAAACATGTTGTTCAGAAATTTGAATATGACAACTTTTTTATTGTCCCATATGTTGTGTTTGTAACCTGCACAGATCCACAGTGATACATGGTGAAATTATTTTGATTCGATTCATTGTGGGGCCTCGTTGCACTGTAGCATCTCCCCAGAGGCTGGCTCCTGGTGAGCCCCTTCAGGTATCATTCTCACACTCACACTGCCTCCATCTGTGGTGCTTGGGTGTACACGGAATTTTCTATTAACCGGGCGTACAGCCCTGAGAAACTGCCTCTTGAAGGTCTCACTGAGGATAATGAAGAGGAATGGGTTGATGCAACTGTTAGCATATCCCATGCTAATTGCTATGTTGTAGGCGTAGGAGAAAGCTAAGCTTGGTTTTTTCACTCCTAGGTGGATCAGCTGAATGATATAGTAAGGGGCCCAGCAGACAAAGAAGGCTAGGCAGATGGCCACTGCCATCCGTGTCACCTTCCTGGTGCGCACCCTCAAACTCCGTGGAGGCAGTGGAGCCACACTGGTGGACATGTGCTGGAGGATTTTGAAGAACACCAGGCAGATGATGGCCAAAGGTATAGCAAATGCCAAGAAGAACTGATAAAGTGTAAACCAGTAGATGTTGGTGACTGGGTCGGGCAGAAGGAGAGCACAGGCCACCAGGCCATCCGGGAGAGGCATCAGGCCTGCATACATCCACACAGGGATAATAGTGAGTAAGGACAAAGCCCACACAAGGCCAATGACCAGCGTTGCCACAAAAGGTGTGCGGATGTAGTTGAAGCGGATGGGATGGACCGTAGCCAAGTAACGGTCAAGAGTCATTGCAGTGAGGATGTAAGTACTGACAATCTGGCTATTGGAGTCAAGCGCAGTGATGACCGTGCACATTGCGGCTCCAAAGTGCCAGGTGCCGTTGCCCAGCAGCTGATGGATGAGGAATGGCATCCCAAGGAGAAACAGGAGATCAACAATTGACAAGTTTAAGATAAAGATGTCTGGAACAGTTTGCTTTGCACGACACTTGGTCTTCTTCATGATGGTGTAGATCACAATACAGTTCCCCAGGATACCTAAAAAGCAGATGATGCCGAAGATGACTGGGAGGATGGCGCTGCAGTGAAGGGCCCCATCTACAGCTTTAGACAAGAAGTGGAGGGAGCAGCTGTTAAATAAAGCATATGAAAACTTGCATGGTATACAGTGTGTAATACAGTAATTTACATTTCCAATGTTATATAGCACAATTAGCAAGAGCAAAGGACCATTACTTGTTTTTCAGTGGATTATGACATGGGCATATCAGTTAATATTACACATTTGCACTTTGCATGCACATTTTGCACCTTGCATTTAGGCTGCTGCATAATTTCAGCAGCTATGGAAAGATTTCTGTCATTTACATTTGTGTGTCTTGGCCACACCGAAACAACACAGATAATGGGGACAGAAGTCTTGGCAATTGTATTTACACCTGAAATAGGTTGCCATATATGATGTGTGTATTTATTTGAAACCCAAAAGTCACAGAAATGTGTCAACACATTTTCCCATAACCTCAGTCACTGGATGAGCATTTGTTTTATTTTTTTATCAATAACATTATGTGTATTGGTAACTAAGTACAAATTCTGGATATTTCAAGCTGTGACATATTAATAAAATGAAGGCATTCATATTTCATATTTTTCATCACACTAGGCTATCAGACTGTGAATGGAATCGACTGCAGTCTGATACACTATATAATCATGTAGTACGTATGATTTCAAAGGGGATGATTTGCTTTTTAACCTTAACATGCAGATAGGTTTCTAAACATCGTGTGGAACGATATTAATTGGATTATATAACGGGGCTCTGGTTACTTTACCCACCTGTTGTTGTTGCTGTTGTTGTTGTTGTTGTTGTTGAATTAGATTCTCCGAGGGAAAAAATTGTGTCGTTTAAGAAATCCATCGCTTAATTAAAGTATATCCAGGTTAAAAAAAGTGTTACCAAGTTCCTGCTTCACAAGAGGAATGCAACTGCAGCAGCCTGCAAACAAAATAGATTGATTGATCCATTATTAAGCAGTTTAATCCATTACAGCTAAATATCCGTTTTCCGTCCTATGAGCAGTGCAGCCTGCACCGTCTGTGATAATAAAGCCGCTGCTCTTTGAGCGCTGAAGAGCTTGCGAGAGCATCTCCACTCGGAGTCTGCAACTCACCGGAGTTGCGACTGCGCTGCAGGTGAAAGTCTAGCTGGCACGAAATCACATCACAGATTGTATCGCCTGTATGGGGGATGTGATTTGCCAAAGATAGTATGTTTGCGTAGAAGTCTTTTGTTGGTTATATATGGTTATAATATGGTTAAGAACAACTATATAACATACGCACAACTAGCGAAGGTAATTATTATAACGCAGTTGTTTATGTCCAAACACATGTTAGAAGGGTTTTTCTTTTTGGCCATTTCATTTTGATTTGAAGCGTCATATCAGGGCAGTTGCCACGCTGTGTGTGGGCTCAAGAGAAGCAGGCCATTAGCACCAGGTGTGCCTATTAGCTACAAATGAATACGGGTCTCGCTTGCTGTCAGGTTTAAGCATTTAAAGGAAAAAAAACAGAGAGATTGTTTTCCAATATACACCACTAGATGGCCTTGCTGTCTACTGTTTGGAGTCGTCACACGCCTCACTAATTAAACGTTACCATGACGAGGTTTGTGTGGATCATAAATACTGTATTATATTATATATTATGTGGTTTTACTCAACAGTAAAGCTTCATTACATTTATAAATATTATATTGTGGTGGACTGCAATTATTTAGTTTATGAATAGGCCCTACTGGGGAAATAATAATCTGAGAATTCAAAATCTATACATTTGTGCATTCATTTCATGATGACCTGTGAGTCAGATTCCCTACTACAGATGTAATGTGGTAACGATTAAAAAGAAAAATAGTTCAAGCCAGTTATCATCCAGCTTCTTCTTAGTCTTCCTCCAGCCGAGTCTGCAAGTTAAACACTTTACCTGTTCTGAAAGATGCTTGACAGCCATTTGTCAGCTGAATAAAAACTCCATATCAAAAGAGCATGAATCTCACAAGCGCTGAGCCAGGACAATAACCTAATCTCATCCTTGCGATTTTCAGTTAACTCCCATGATTGAAGGACCATTTCAGAGATGACTGTACTAACGGTATGACCTGTACATTTTTCTGTTTATTTCATGCCTTCTGCCAAATTTGCGTAACTTTATAAGATCTGGTGACCTGCACAGAGGTGAACTTGATATTCACTTCTCAAACATTAAGAACACTTTGCACAAAACTTATGTTGTCAAAAACAGGTTTTTTCCCGTCATTTACTGTAATAGCAAAGTGCTGCAGATCACTGCATATCATTCATTCATTCAATTGGCTTAGTGCCCTCCAAGGGCCCACACAATATCAGTAAGCCAAGCTGATGTCTTGTCAGGAGGTCCCAGTTCCTTTTCTAATTTTATATTCAAATGCCAATGTCTAGTCCCATCAGTATAACTCAATAAATGTCTTCCTCATACTTTTTGAACATAGATCTGTACCTTTCTTCCCTCAGTCTTTCAGTGCCCTTTTCACAGAATGTAATTGCATACTGGTGGACTCCTGTTTATGTAGCTGGTCTGGCCTGACCCTGAACTCTGCGTTGTGTTTGAATGGGGAGTTTATTCTCTGTATGAAACATGAAATATCAGTATAGCAAGCAACTTCACAAACCAGGTTAATCTCATGCACATCTCCACGGGGAGCGCAACGCTGACTGAGGGGAAGGCCGCGAACTCACTAGGAAGTGAGGTCACGTAATTTCAAAATAAAAGCTCCTCCAAGAGAAATTAATACAAAAACAGATGAAAACAACAAAACATGAGCAGAAAAGGATTATTTGTGAAATATATACCTGATACATTAGTACACCAGTTACATTTAGACTCACAACAACCCCAAAAAAGGTACTTTAATCCCATAAAAGGACATTTTCAAATGGTCATTTAAGCTTTTATGGAATGTCACATATTTAATTACATGACTTCAGATTTCAAGCACCACTATACAGCACATAAGTGCTTTTGGGATTTGATATGATATCTATATTTTCCTTTAGTTTTCATCTTACTTTGAGATTTTATTTGATTTCATCTTTGGCGCATTACAGTATTGGAAAGTGTTCAATTGAATACTAAGGAATCAACTTTGTGATAAAGTAATGTTTGGAAAAAAGGGTAATACACATGTGAATCACCATCATTCATGATCCAAGGCTCCAATATTTTTCTCTGTTAGGGGTTTTTGATGAATGTTGAAAAGCAGTAGGGGCTTAGGGGATTTGAGAGGTAGGGAGGAAAAATCAGTTGCATCCAGATAGCTTTTTAGTGTCATTGTTTTTGACATATCTTCTTCTATTTAATTCTGATAGAGCAGAAGTTAACAACAGAAAGCTGAAAAAAAGGTCATTCCAGATTAAAATGTCTGTGACTTTGAATAACGAGAAGTTTCCAAATTCAAAACAATTTCAAATGATTAGCTGTACGCATGTCATCAGGAGGCAAAGCCCTCGGAGAAAAGACCGTTGGACAGAATATGCCAGTGGGATATTAATAAGCATTCTTTTGCCTTTTTGCCAGTTTTATCAAATGGGTTTGAAGTGATTTGCTGACTACTTTTTTTTCTAGCCATTATTATGATAACAGTCTGTTAATGAAAACCTCTTTCAGGGCATTTTTCTACAGCACTTCATGCATAAGCACACAGGAGGAACAATCTTATTTGTCTTAAATGCCATCACTCCCCAGGATCTAAAGGCTACTCTGGAAACCTGCCATTTACTTAACTGCGATGTTACAAAGCTTCAAAAGGACGAGCAAGTGAAGTGGCTTCTGCAGCTGATGTAATTGAATTAATCGGATTAACCAGCAATTAGGCCTGTTGAGACTGCTGTATACAACTATTACTATAGTTTATAGGCTCTTGTGAGATTAAATGTACTAAATATCAGAGAAAGAATGTTAGTAATTACATTAACTTAATTTAAATACACATTTTATATATACTTTAAACTCTTTCTCAACTACATCTTCGAGGTTAACCTTTTAGGTTTTACTTCACCACATTTGTCTGAAGGCTTGTATATTTGCATGTACATTTTGCAGCTTTTGTAGCTGGTTGCGCGTGCTCCAAAACAATTTGTTTTTACTGCACTGTGCACTTCATAAGTTTGTATTCTGTCCAGACTTTGTCATTTATGAGTATATCTGTTTTCCCATAATAACTGAAGGGCTAGACCCAGATGCCAATAATAATGGCAAATTATTTTCAGGAATTGGAGGATATCTGCAGAGCCTCATTTTGTAGACAGAGTTTGGAAGGTTTTTGCATGAGGAGATATTCAGACAAGATGGGTGTCAAAACAGAAAAAACTTCCTTGGGCTGAGTATAACATTTTTTTTAATGCATAATTGAAAGGATGATGTGGAAGCACATTGTTGATATTGTTTGCTTCTTTTTCAGATTGGTAGCCTATTGTCTCTTTTTCTATTTTGCCTTAGTTCTGGAAAAAAAAAAAAAACCCTGCTGGAAATAGGCGATGTATTTGAGTGTGTTTCATTTATTTGTAATAAGTCATGAATCAAATATTTAATAGTGACTTACCTATTTTACAGTCTTTTTAAATGAGTTTAAGGCTTTTGTATGTTTTTTTTGTATGCATTTTATAAGAATGTCTGCTCTTTCAAAGGTTAACACTTATCAGCGAATTTCTCCCACGCAGCCCCTTGTAACAATAACACTTTTTGTGTGATGGGCTATTTGGTTGGGTGTGCACCGTTGGTCCTTAAAAATGTTAAATGAAAATAATGACGATCTAGCCAATTACTACATGGCTGTCGAAACTCACATACTATTTCCCTTGTAAACTAACAGGTATTCTCACTGTAGCTATTGGCTTACTAATCGGGGCCACGGTAATTGGCTGAAGGAGGTGCCAATCACAGCTTTTCCTTCCCCCACCAATTGACCTCTTAAATGATGTTGTCTGGGTGCAGAATGGGGCTTAGGTAACTGGTGTTAACTAATATTTATACACTGTGATGAAGACAGCACAGGACTCTGAGTGTAACTAAAACAAGCCTCTTTTATTTAAAACTAATGAACAAGTCTCCGTGGAGTTTTTTCCGTTTTTGGTCCGAGTTTTTCGTTTTCTCAGTGACGCATAAACCGTGTGGTAGACTACATCAGTGTTGTTTGTTAAACTGATTCAATCTTCGGAAGTTTCGCTTGTGCTGTTTTTGCTCATATCTATAAGGAATTAGCAGACTTTACCACATTTACCACGTTTACTTTAATAGGACAGCAGACAATGATAAGATTCAAGCGTGGAGACATACAGGTAAGAGCTTGTCATTTGTTTATGGGAAAGTCACTGTTGTGTGTCCTGTTGCTATGCAAGATCTAGTATACTAATTAAATAGGCTTTGTTTAAACGGTGTTTTTCTTTACACAGCGCTAAATGAAAAGGTGTGTGTGTGTGTGTGTGTGTGTGTGTGTGTGTGTGTGTGTGTGTGTGTGTGTGTGTGTGTGTGTGTGTGTGTGTGTGTGTGTGTGTGTGTGTGTGTGTGTGTGACTGACTTCAAATCTGGCAGTGACCACAGTCTATAGGCTAATTAAAGCTGTCAGATTCAGAACTACTTTTTTCAACCCGCATCAGTTTTGACAGATTAAGTTGTCTTGTAAAACTGAGCCGTCATTGTAATACACTTCTTGGTTTGGAGTTAGAAGACTACGACTTTTATCTGATTGTTATAGGATCAATGATTGAGCTAGGCAGCTGAAGGATAGATTGACAAAAACATCTAGTAAAAAGTGAAAATAATTCACTGGAAATGAAAAGCTAGAATTCTTGATAACTGCAAAATAGTTTGTAGTCTTTGTATTGCTCACCAACCCTACCAGAGGGCAGATATAATGTTGTTATGTTGTGCCTCAGGTCTACATTTTCCAGATTTGTGTTTGAGGCAACATATTTTCTCCTTATTCAGAAACTGTGGTTCACAGTTGCTTGTCTTTGTGCTGTGGGGTTTGCCTCATGAAATATCAAATTCTTTGAAGGATATTTGTATACTTTCATATTTGTTGACTGTTTTCACATTTAAATGACTGACAAATTAAATAAAAAAATATTTGTCACAACGTGAAATTCTGATGGGATTAGATGGGACTCCTCGAATGTGTCAAAAGCTGAGCCTTGTGGAAAAAGAAATCAGATCTGTTAAGCAACCACATCCTTGTGGACGATTGGTTCCAATAAGGTTTCACTTCATTTTAGATTTACTGATTTAAAACAATAGCGGGATTGAATTTTGTTGTTGACATAGTGTCTGAAACTTCTGAATGAAATAATGAGATTTTCTTTTTTCTTCCAAGAAGAAAAATAGTAACTTCAGATAAACAAAAACTCAAGCAGCAAAAAAAGGTCTAGAATGGTTCAGTTTCAAATCAACTTCAAGATTGTCATGGGTAAAAAAATAGTTTTCAACGTATTTGAAAAGTTTCAGTGATAATCAATTTTAAGGCAAACACACAAACATTTGTGTACGTAAGACTTGTCACGCTCTTATTCTCCCCCTAGCACCTGTTTCAGTGTGGAAATGCTCTTCTGAGTCATTCAGTCCATAAGTTTCTGAAATGTTTTATTAAATATTGATGAAACATGTCTGTGAAGAAAAGCACTCATAGGTGTAAAGCTTTCCTAGACTTCAGATCTTATGATTATCTTTATGCATATCCCCCGCCTTGGTTACAAGAGATTGCCAGACCAAAACAAAGATCAAAAGTTATTTCAGTCCCTCAATATATTTAGTGACTGTAGTTATATTTTAGCCCTCCAAAAGTCTGCAGAGACATACATTATTTATCATAGAAAAAAAAGCCAAGCAGAATCTTAAAAAGCACTTAAAGTGATGCCCAAAAGAACCTTAAACCAGCACAGCGCACCTCTGAGGCCAAGGGATTAACAGATTAAGTGAACACAGTATTTGAGTCTGTGACCTAACGTGGTACTATCCACAGTGGCAACTTAACCCTCATCAACAAGTATGAGAGTTGTGGATTTGCTTAACTTCCACAATATGGTTGAGTTCAGGAATTCAACTCAAACGGCTCAGGTGAGGTCAGGTTGTCAGTTAGCGATTCTGGCAAGAGCTTTTGCAATTTTAAGGGGTTACCTTCTAGAAGAAGGAGACGGAAACCCTTAATCGTCCCACAGAGGGGAAATCTTACATTCCGCATTCGACCCAACCTATTGTTAGGAGCAGTGGGCTGCCATATGTACGGCGCCCGGGGAGCAGTGTAGGGAACGGTGCCTTGCTCTGGGACACCACTGTAGCACTTGGTCTTTCGGGGACTTGAACCTTCCAGCTGATCCCTTCCAGTTCCCAGGCCAAGACCCTATGGACTTTGCCACCACTGCCACTAGACACATCTAAATAATCATCACCATTATTTTTAAGCAGAAAGGGCAGCAAGAAAATAAGCTTTTGAGTGTTTTTTTTCCCGTCTTTTTTGGCTTGCTGAGTTTATCCGCTTCTCCATTCTTCACTGCTCCCGTGCCTCTCAACATTCATCCCATCCCTATATAATAAATATTTAAAATATAATTTATATTATCTGCAAGCACTGAACACATTAAATAAGACTGCCATTAATACCTACACTGTAGAGCAGGGCTGTCCAAACTTTTTTCCCTGAGGGCCACATACAGAGCCAGAGAAAATGACTTTTGCATCCATTAAGACAGCCGAGTACTGTGTGATTGCGAATACGTGCATCAAAATGTATTCTATTACAAAAGGTGAAAGCAATTGAAGCGAAAAATTAATAGAAACACAGAAAGGATATGAATATGTGGCTTGTAGAAAATAAGTCGTTTTTCAGTCACTTATTTTTATATCGCTGACCAGTATTTATTTGTAATACCTGGACGAATCTGACCACCCAGTGAGCCCTCAGTATAAATTGAGTTTATGCTTCTTCCCCTCACATTTCGCCACAAATTAATGAAGTTTATTTGACTTACAACAAGCACCATCAAATGAAAACAATGTTGACTGCAGCACCAACATATGAACACACAGAACCCTCAGATGCATCATCTGAAGTCTGTTATTGGTCAAAGACAATCACTTAAAGTTGGAAGCTTGATGACAGGTATTTCCTGCATCCTATAGGGTATAGAGAGTTTAAGAGGACAACAGAGCCCTTTACTGCACATCCAAACGGAGGAAAGAGTGAATCATTAAAGAGAGGAGTCTATGAGTGGTTTGTTAGTGTTATTTCTGTGAATTCAGGTTGTTATAGTACTCTGATGGTGTGCATTACATTGTTTATGGGTTTTTCAGTTCAGATAAAGACATCATCATCCATCAAAATTGCCGACAATTTGTAGTAAATCGTATGCTTTCAACACACATTGTAGTCAGTCAAAAGTGGAAAGTACAATTTTCTTTAAGGCCTTTGTGTCCCTTCGTTTGTGTAACTCACCATCCAGATTTATGCTGGAGAGCATTCACGTTTTTCAAGACATGTTTATTTTCATAACATATACCTCTCTACAGACACTGTAAACAGTGATGTTGCAGTGATGGGAACTTTTGGTTTATTAGTGCCCTTAACTGACTTGACCTTTTCCTAAGTGCATCAACCTGTTTGCCAAACCTTGAATGAGAATTGTATTATTGGTAGAATTGTGTGTGTTTGTTTCTAGTGGCTTGAAAACATGAATACTTTGACAAAGTGCTCTATCTGTTTCTGTTTGATTGTCCATTTTGTCTGTCAGCAGACTTGCAAAGGTGTTGCATGGGCCAAGGACGAATCAATTCAGACCATAAACCTGGGTCCAAGGATTTGGCTAGAGCTAACCAGAAGGACAGATACAATTGTAAAGAAGATTAAAGCAGGACCTTAACTGCTAGCGCGCTGTACTGCTCTGAGTGCTGTTCTCTCTCAGCACAACTCTCGAAAAATAAACTAACAATGTGGCTCTAATTACTGACCAAATGTACTCAGCAAGGCCTGATATTTAAGGCAGCTATGGCTGAAGAAATCAAGCTTTTTTTCAAAGCAAGCTCTTTTACATTTCGATGTTATATATGCTCTGATTGCAGCTGGGCAAAGTTCTGATTGAGTGGGTGTGTGATATCCAGCTCTGTTGTGGTGGCGATGCGTGAAATGGCCCTGTTGTTAAGCACTGTGAGGTTGGGTCTAGGGAGTCCAATTATCTGGGCAGCAGTGTTGGTGAAGTGTGTGAGTTTGGTCCAGTTGGTGGCAGTGAGCATATTTAAAAAGCAGGTGGAGCAGTTCATGAGGATGGGTATGATGAAGCTTTGGTGCAGTAGTAGGAGAAGAGGCTTAGTTGTGACCGTCAGAAGGTTTGTGTGTGTGGGCCGGAGCAGACCCAGCAGAAGGGGGATTAAGAATACAAATCTGTTCAGGGCATCGGGGCAAAGCCTAGGTGTAGATCTGTGTTCCCAGAGTTTTGGAAAGTAAAAAATCAATATGAAGGCAGAGCTGAGCATTCGAAACAACAGAAGGACATTGTTGTGACAGACTGACTGTTAAACTTATTTTCAGTGACTTTTTATTCCCCTGGCTAGATTGACAACATTTCAAGCATCACAGCAACACTTTCGAAGGGGAAATGAGATAGATTGATTTTAAAGGCTACAGCAAATCCCATACTGAGATCAAAGCTTTCCTTTCCTTTTGTTTTTTTATCCTGTTAATTATCATGTTATTATTATATCTCTTAATTCAAATGGGTTGCACTACCTAAACAGCAACAGAATATTCAGACTGAATATTGTCAAGAATTGCCAACTAAATGATGTGTGGTTTGTAGAATCATTGAATAATTGAGAATGTGAATATGGCCAAATTTGTATTCAGGCAACATTAGATTTTGCTGAAGACCTGTCTCTCCTCCTTGAGCACCAGACAGTGCTAGTCAGAGCTCTCTTTATTACTCCTAATTACAAACATTACCAAATGCTCTCCTTTGTGTGCTTTGTAATAACAATGCTCTGATCCAACTTTCCCTCTTCTGATACTGATTCTGCCCCTAATTATACTTTTTGTTTGTGCACATTCATGCACCAACAAGGCTAAAATTGTGCACAATAAACACAAGGTTGTGATTGTTTCAGAGGTATAATTACCTCCAACAAGGAGGTTGTGTTTTTGAATCTGTCATTTTTATTAAACTTGGTTGATTGGTGTAGCATGGTTCATTTTGAAATTCCAAAACGAAAGGGGTTATTGTCCACTTTTGTGCAATATACAACATTTATTATATGGGCTTGGATTTTGCACCAGACTCCAGTCCAGCCTGTAAAGTCTGTTCCCATACCACCCCTAACTTGAATCAACTGTTGATATGACCTTTATTTGAGGTCTCAAAATGTTGGATCATGCTGTTTCAGAACATCTTCCAAACGTTTAACAGTATTCAACTTAGAATGTGTTCTCAATATCTACATCTCCAGATTCCTATATTCATCCTGATTGCTGGCACTGTGACTCAGATATGTTTATCGGGCTTGGATAAAGAACTTTACTGCTTACCTCTTTAAGCCCCTCTTGTCTCTGATGTGGAGTGTCATCTCTTCAAAGACCACATTCAGCTCATTAAATGCTCCCACAAAAATCTGTCTGGTTGAGTCAGCACTTCTATCAGTCAGTGTTTGTGTGTGTGAGTGTGCCCTTTCTTATTGCCTGGCTGTGTGGGTGAAGGGCTGGTTTTGTATGTATGTCTGTTGACAAAGGAACATTTGGAATTTTTGTTAGTAAATCTTCCTGCTGCCCTTGATCACAGTAATAGGAGGACAAATTGATTGTGTGGTGTGTTGTATATGTCTGTTTTAAATATTTGTCCTTGGTATAGGTCGGAAAGATTCAGACATTAAGGATAAAGCTTGCTTCCCCAATCATAGTCAGCACAAAACGTATTTCCTAAACCAGAACTTTTTCAGGTCCAGAATATTGCTTTGTAACCCTTATTACATAAACGCTATAGAACAGCAACCTTGTGATAACTTTGAATACATTTCTTAATCATGTATCTTGGAACCTGTAGGGTTTGTTTTTGTTTTTTGCTCAATTTAATTGGAAATTAGGTCTTCAGCCCCGAGTTGGAATAAAGGTTTGAAAGATTGAACAGGGTCTGACTGCAATATAATTCCTTATCTTCTTTAAATTGAATAATAGCCCCTAAATCATCATGTTGTTATTGTGTTGTTTATTGGTTCGAAAGCCTCAGGTAACTAAAAGGCTATGCATCTCATTTCAAGTGTTAACACAATCTTTTACCCAATTCCCATCTGCAATTTGAAAAAGTGTGTACCTTGGTTTGTAAAAACTCACACGCGCGCGCACTGAGCCCACACTCAGAAAAAACATGCATCTACAGACACTTCATATTAAACAATTCAGGCTGTCCAACCTTTTGATGGCAATACAGAGCCCAGACTGTTTTCCTCACTTTGCTCCTCGTCTCAAAGAACATCTTGTGTCAAAGCATTGATTCAAAGGACTTTTAAATGTGGTTCTTTTAAAATGAGTTTCCATTTGCTTATGCAGTCCATTGAGCACAGCTCTGCAATATCAAATATCAGTAGGTTTTTGAAATTGCTGCTGATACTGTATTATGTGGAGCTCCTTTTTCTGGGTCATATTCATAGAGTTTGAGTAAAAAATTGTAGCAGGAGGTCAATGCAAAGACGGAAAAGAAAGATGGCTAAAGCAACAGCAGTAAATGCTCACATTTTTTAAGCTGGAAACAGTTTTTCTTTTGGTATATTTGCATGGTTAAAGATGCAAAACATTATAAGATAATTATGTGGCTCATTAACAGTTTTTAGAAAACGTTTTTTTTTTTTATCAGGCTTCAACTAGAGAATACATGTTTCTGAAATGAATGTGATAATGGTCTGAAAAAATCTGAAAAGCATGCATTCATAACCAAGCCAAATCTTCATATACTGTAATTGAAGGCTAATACAACTGTAAATCCTTTTGAAGCTTTCAAAAGACTTCCACATGTATTAATTAGCCAAGATGCAATTATCATCGCCTTTACACTATGAATGTTAACTAAGGTAGAAAATCATGTCAAAGGTAGAATCATTTTCTCATAAACTGTACAACCAGTCTTCTTTTTGCAACCAGTCGAATCTCCCTTGCTGGATAGAAGAGAGAAAGCATGTTTGAGGCACTTTCTCATTGGCTTCACTTTTACGGAACTGGAGGTTGTCTATTGGACAAACCACATGGGTATCTTTCAAGTCACATTAAAGCAAATTCTCACTTTGAGTTAATTCTGCCATTGTGAAGGGGTCCCAGAAGAGGACATCAGGAGGATGAAAAATGACAAGGTGAGCAGAAAATCAATCCAATCCAATTTTTTCAATGTCCCCTCGCAGCCACCGTACCTTTTGTCAATGCAGGAGTATGAAAATGACATTTTGTAGGTTTTCCTTTCGGGCAACTCTTTCATGCAAATATCTCTATGCTCTCTTTTGTATCTCTCTTTTATATACCTAGTTCAGATGTTTAGTCCCCCTTTAAAATTTTAGTGCCATCATCAGGTCTAAATTAGAAGTAGAATTTAAGGCAAAACTAAATCACAATTAGCCTCAGCTGTACTCTATAGATCGTGCTCATTAGCACATGTTAGCATAGTAGCTCAAACTAAGATGGTGAAAATGGAATAAAAGCTTGGCGTGCTCAACATCACAATGTTAGAATTGACATTGGGAGCATGTTATCATGCTGGCTGAGTCTGTAGATTCTCAGTCTCTTTAAATCTACAGACTGCTGTTGACTGAACTTCATCATCTTTATTTTATTGCTGCTCTTTTATAAGCTGTGCTATTGCTCCAGGAGGGCGGAGGTGCTGACAATTGTCAGGTGACATTTGTTCAGCTGCCTGCCATTGTGACGTTTGTTGTTAATCTCAGCTATTAGAACCGGTCATTGGTGCCTGTCTACACACAAGACAAATAAAAAAAACCTCTTATTTATCTGATTCCTGGAAACGTGAAGTACAATAAACCCTGCAAAGCACACTGCGGCCCATGGTGAACATAGGGTTATTCTTCAAGTTGTGGAAAATATGATAAAACCTTGATGTAATTAATGTGTCTATATAGTTTGATCACATTGCACATCTGACATCACTCCACAGTACACTGGTTTGCTTGTTATGCTAATTCAGAACAGTGGAAATATAAACAAAACAAGGAATAATACCTTTTTATTAAATATCTTCAATTAACTTTGTACTACTACTGCATATGCTGTATTGGAAATAAAGGTAGATGCTGTATTTGATGTATCTGTCGCTTTCCCCCATTTTCAAAATGTTTGGGGAGAAATTCTGGACAGGTTGGCAGTGTGTCACCCAGATAACACACATACATTTTACTTCAAATTTATTCAGGGTTTTACACTTCAAAGTCCACATTTCAAGGCTACATGCTATATTAAAGTCCAAGAGGATGTCTATCCCCAAATTCTTGAAATGTCAGCTTTCCCACACAGATTTTGATAGACACGACCTCTGAAAACCAATGAGGTTTAGTCAAATAAAAATGTTGGCAGGTTTACAAGAACACATCAGCTATGAGCCTCACATGTCTTGGCTTCAACATGACTTGCAGCATGAAATGAGAGAGACAGCCATGTTTATTGTTGCAAATGTCATTTCTGATGCAAAATCCTCTCAAGACCCCACAGGATAGTGTACAACTAAGTTTAGGTTTATAGCCTCTTAGTCAACCACATGAGAGCAACTTCATCTGTAATGATTTGAAGGACAAGTTGAATTCAGCCAACAAACAGATCACTGTTTCAGAGCGACAAAGCCACAGGAAGCTCCAAATCTATAATGAGAATTATAAGATTTACTAAAAGCACATGTTTACAAGAATACTAAAATTAACAGATTATGTTGTCAGCTTGTGATTTAGTTTGCCATTTTTCCGGACAATTCATTCTTCCTTTTTCAGAGTTAAGATTTCATATGCTGTAATGTGAAACAGACATTAATCACCAAGAGATATAACCAAATAATGAGGTTGGATTAAATAGAACATTTAAAAATGTTGTAGTCTACAGTACAGAGCTTGCTATTCTTTAATCTAATTGTACTTAAAAATACAAATAGATATAATATGTTGACTCGAAATGCAATATTTCAATGACAAATTATATTTCAATATAACCAAGCCTATCGTCATCGTCAGTTGGAGACTTTTGGTTTTGCCAAAACTATATATTTTTCTCTTGAATGCAATTTAAAAAAATATATGTGGGAGACAACATTGCAAAAGAGAAGTGTGTGGCAATGAAATATGACTCAATGAATATGAGTCATTATTGCAAAAGTGATGCTGAGCTGAAATCAAAATCTGTAGAATTTTGAGAAGTCTTGTCAAATAAGGCACTTTATCAAAACAACAGGGACACTTAAGCAAAAAGCACTCCTGATGTGTGGTGCACCTAATTAATATTTTCTAAGGTGAAGGGACTGGCTTCATTCAGAACAGAAAGTCATCGCAACTTTAACAGCTAAGTAAATAAACAGTTTGAACCCTATATGTTCACCTCTTGTGTATCTCGTAGCAAGAAACCCTTCAAGATAGATCACGCTTGAATTGCCTTGTGCGGTTGAAATTAACTGAGTTACTGTGGGAGGCAGCTGCAACCAAAGTGGAGTGAATACCCACTCTCTAAGCACAGTCATTTGGCCATTACTGCTACAAGTGCCATACTGTAACACTATCTGTTACTCTCCTTTTTTAGCTGTTTATTTATTTATTATGTAAAATGTAAAGCTATTTATAAAAGTCCACTTGGTAAAGCGTATCTTTTACATCTCTACCCTTTACATATTTAAATACACAACCTTTCTATTCAAAGGAAGGTTTTTTATTCTCTTATATTGATTGAGATATTTCTGTTAATGAACAGACAGACACACTGGATCAAACATACAATAAATGATTGAACTTCTTTTCTTCTGACCATCCAGTGTCTAAAACAGAAAATATTTCAGCATATGATTTGCAGTAGACATTTATTATGGCCAATCAGTAATTAATCGGTTCCACTCGTTTTTTTTAATCAAATTAGGTATCATTATTTCCGAGCGTTCACTACAAACTCAGAAGTTCTGGTTATATCATTCCCCTTTTGGATGGATTTCATTTTCTCTCAGCCTTTGTCACATGTAGTGGCTTAACATAAGCAGCAAAAACAGCAGGAAAAAAGAAACTGGTAATCACTGTCAATAACACAATTCAGTGTCCTTGTGAAAAATACAGAGGTTTTGTATTTGCTGCAGTTTGAAAATGGTTGATTTCTTTTGTGTGCAGACATTACTCCAACAAAATAATGTTTTATTCAGCATAGAGAAAACTCTTTCCACCTCAGTTGATACAAACTACTTTTCAGTAAATGAAAACAAAATCTCTGCACAATCTCTACCTTTCTTATCCCAGCACCAAATCATAGAGCTGCATCAATCAGTGCTCAAAACTCACCATTTACAAACGTGTCTCAAAAGTCATTCTGAATATCTTTCTTATTGTCGAAGGCTGCTAATATAATTCATAATAATATGCACATTTGCAAGGTTCAAGTATAATTTACTGTTTGCGCTTGTGCTACTTACAGATGGTTTAAAGGGAAAATACGTCAAGCTGAAGCTGAAGTACCACTGAACAGAGACAAGAAGCATTATCTATATCCGAGAGAGCTGGAAGGCTGTAGGGGATTTTGCTCCCTCTGTCTGTCTCCCAAAGTCCCTTCAAAATTACTTGCATTGGTAAAGTAACATGAAGCCCCAGTGTGGAAAATATGGAACAATCGGCCACATTCACCCATATCTTTGTGTTTCCTAAATGTATTCTTGATTTTAAATTGAGTCAGATACATGACGGAAAATTCCTTGTGCCTGTGCTCTTATAATGATGGATCCACTTGTTGCGTATTCAAAGTGAATGTCAGTTGAACCTAATTATCAGAGTTAAATGCCCTGCCAATCACCATAAAATGCTTCAGAGCAGTGTGCACACAGAAATGAAAAACTTCCAAATCATTGTAAAATGGGCGTATGCATAATTGCCCACTCCAAATGGAAATAATTGATATTGTATATGATGGATTAGATGGTTGAGCTTTCACTTCCTTTCCCATTTTAAAGCAGTCCACGGAACAAACACAATTCTACCTTTATCTTGTCTTAATGTTCTCCACTATCTTTCCTTGTATCCATTATGTGTTGAAGGGGAATGTCTCCACTCTTAATGTGAATTAACCCGATGGTCAAGATGGTTTGTTACACTGAACAATCTGAGAAGTGGTTATTGGAAACTGTTGGGAAAGAGTAGGCACTTACAAAAGATGCTTGGCAGTTGTTCAGACGGACCATCTGTCCAGATCTATCACGGTCACCGAAGCCTGTCGCGTTAATAGCTTTTCCAATTGAGAAAAGCTATTGTTGCTTTACTTAGCTCTCTGTTTAAAGAGAAAATACTCTCCGCCTCTGATACAACCACAAGCATCTACTCTTACACACACACCCGAACCGCACCCATGGTGTCAGTAGCTCCTCGTAGGACACTGACAAGTTGGATTTTTGTGTGAACACTTGAATTCACTCTGAAACATTAACAACAAGGATTAAAGATGGAAAGGGAAAATACATGAAATCAAGCATAAGGCTTTCTTACATACCTTGTTTATTTATCAACCTTTTGTTTTTATTTAGATTAATGATGCTGTTTTCACAAAACAAATTATTCAGATTACAGAAATGACATATTAAGCAATTACCTCTGCTCTTGTTAGGCAAGAGACTGGAATACATTCTAATCAGTAAGTAAAAGACATAAAATAAATCCCCACAAATACATGATATTCCCATTCAGGTTGATAATATTTGAAGCCCTTTCAGCCTCTCACAATTTACCAGTCGATGTCAGTTAAATCCCTGAGGGTTCAGGGCTTGAGGCTTTAGGGTGGATGATAGGATTGGGTCAACAAAAAGCAAAAATAACCCAAATAATAAAATTATCATTCTGTGAACTTTCATGGAACATTTTTTTCCACAAATGTCAAGATATTGTGGAACTGAGTTTGATTACCCGTACCCCCATGAGGCAAACCTTTGTTAGGGTCTGTCCGGTCTCATTATTGCAGATCCAGCCAGCCTTTCATGTATTTTGATGCCAAAACCAGCATTTCCCTAAGTTCACAATGTTCTCTTCAAGACTAATTGGGAGGAGTACCAAAGACCTGGAACTTTACAACCTGCTTCTCCTCATGGTGGGAGACCAGACCATTTCTGTACTGTCCCGAAAAGTTATGTTAAAAGATTGATTCTAAGTGTCCCTGCCCCGGCAATGAGCTGCCCACCATCATGGCCAAATGTCCACATTTACACATTCGACATCAGTACATTTCACCAGGTTGAAATCCAGTTGACCCACCTTAGCAGGAAGGTGATGTAGCTGTCTATAAAGCCCCCCAGGCAAGACCACACAGGCTTGAAACTGCAGATATATCGACATGTTGTAGAGGGGAAAACACTGGTGTTACTAATATAATGAATGTTTGCTCTTTTCGTATAGTGACAGTGAGCCGACATAGCAAAACCTTAAAACTGAAGCATCATTCATTATATAATGTGTACGTGTGTTTTTTCCTACTGCGACACATACTCTGTCAAAATGTCTTCCTCAGCTGGTTTAATGGGGAAATAAAGGAAGTGTTTTATTACCAATGCAGAAATAATGCACTGGATACAGGTAAAAACAACAAAATCCGCCTCCTGTGTACATTTAGTGCACAGATTGTAGTCTAGACAAAGGTTTGTTTTGTGATCCGCCTGCCTTTTCCAAGGAGACTTCTCTGTGTCAAGCTGACAGTTTGATCATTGATCTTTTAACATTTCGTCAAAGCAAGCTGACAGTTTCTCCTGCCTGTGTTCTTTGACAAAATTTTTTTTAAATTATTTGAGCTCTGGCCTTGCTTTCACTGTCACTGATGCAATTTGATGAAACACACGTACACATCTGCCAGTGCTTCGTTTTCACCGTCTCCCTAGCCGTAGAGCCACATTTTGAAAAGTTTCCTTATTCATTTTATAAATTATTATTATGTACTGAGGTATCCCAAATATGTTTCAATTTCAATTGGATTTTAAATATGGATGTATGTTTTTATTACAATGTTCCAGTGGCACAACATCATTTGTAAGGGAAATGTTTTTTCTCCCACACTAGCCCTTGCTAACATCTCAGTAAATGAGCTAGTCGATCTTTTTCAATCAAAAGTTAAAAATGTCATTGATGCCATTGCTCCCACTAAGGTATAGGAGGTATGTGGCAAAAAAATATCTCCATGGAGAAAGGCCATGAGCGTGAGAACAGAAAAAAATGAGAGTCTAGAAAAGCTGAACGCAGGTGGAGAAAAACAAATCTCCAGGTTCATTTTGAAATCTATAAAGAAAGACTTGGCTTTTATAATTTGGAATTAAAAAAGGCACGACAGTCTTTCTTCTCTGACATCATTGCCAAAAACACAAACAACTCACGAGCCTTGTTTGCTACCGTTGAGAGACTAACAAACCCCCCAGTGTCAGTAGCCTCTGAATTTCCATCCACCAGGGCCTGCAATGAATTTGCCTCCTTCTTCACTGACAACATTCAGAAATCAGACGGGCAGTCGGTGTTTCTGTATCAGGTACAGCAAATGTGTTGCCCTTGTGTCCACTCAAAATCAATTCAAACACCATGACACAATTCCATCAGATTAATGATTAAGACCTAGAGGACATTATTTAACATCTGAAGTCCCCCTCCTGCTGCCTTGATATTATACCTACAAGCTTTTTCAAAAATGTTTTTCATAGCATGTCCTCAGATCTACTTCATATAGTAAACAGGTCTCTTCACTCAGGTGTATTTCCACAGGCCCTGAAAACTGCAGTAATTAAACCGCTCTTAAAAAAAGAATAATCTGGACTTCAGCAATGAATAATTACAGGCCCATATCAAACCTCCCATTTCTAGGTAAAATCATTGAAAAAGTAGTTTTTAAACAACTGAGTAAATTCTTGGATGCAAATAACTACTTTGATGTGTTCCATCCAGGCTTTCGACCGCACCACAGCACTGAGACTGCTCTTGTTAAGGTCTTCAATGACATCTACTCAAACACAGACAGTGGCAAAATCTCAGTGTTAGTATTATTAGATTTCAGCGCTGCATTTGACACTGTTGACCACAACATATTACTAGGGCGACTAGAAAACTGGTTGGGACTTTAGGCAACAGTTCTAAATTGGTTTGAATCCTCCTTAAAGGACAGGAAACACTTTGTTTCTATAGGCACATCAGAGTTGACAAATATGACATGTGGGGTTCCTCAAGGTTCCATCTTGGGGCCTCTTCTCTTTAACATCTACATGCTACCACTGGCTCAGATAATGAAAAGCAACAAAACAAGTTACCATAGCTATGCAGATGATACACAAATTTACATTACCATTTCACCAGGAGACTATGCTCCAATTCAAACACTGATTAAGTGCATTGAACAAATCAATGACTGGATGAGTCAGAACTTTCTCCCATAAAAATTTCTCCACAAAGACAAAACCGAGGTAATTGTTTTTGGAGCAAAGGACGAATGACAAAAAGTCAGTGCTGAGTTTCAGTCAGCAATGTTCAAAACAACAGCTAACACCAGAACCCTAGGTGTAGTCATGGACTCCGACCTGAATTTCAACAGTCACATTAAACAATCACTAAGTCCGCCTACTATCACCTGAAGAACATATCTTGGATTAAAGGACTAATGTCACAGCAGGATCTAGAAAAACTTGTCCATGCTTTTATCTTCAGTAGACTGGGCTACTGTAACGGTGTCTTACAGGTCTCACTAAGAAATCCATTAGAAAGCTGCAGCTGATTCAGAACGCTGCTGCTCGAGTCCTCACTAACACTAAGAGAGTGGATCACATCAGTCCAGTCCTGAAGTCTTTACACTGGCTTCTTGTCTGTCAAAGAATTGATTTCAAAGTTCTGCTGCTGGTTTATAAAGCATTGAATGGTTTAGGCCCTAAATACATTTGTGATCTCCTGCTACATTATGAACCATCCGGAACTCTCAGGTCTTCTGGAACGAGTCAACTTTCTGTCCCCAGACCTAGATCTAGACAAGGAGAAGCAGCGTTCAGTTATTATGCTCCAAATATCTGGAACAAACTCCCAGAACCCTGCAGGTCCGCTGCTACTCTTACTACTTTTAAATCCAGGCTGAAAACATTTCTTTTTGCCGCTGCTTTTAATTGAACTGTTCTTATCTAACATTGCACTGTGACTGTTATTCTGCACTGTAACTTTTATTCATGTATTTTATACCTGTTGTATTTATTTGATTATCTTTGCTCTTAGATGACTGTTTTTAAATGCCCTTTTACAATGTGTTTATGCTGCACTATTCTTTACTGCTCTTAATGCCTTTCATGTCTGGAAAGCACTTTGAATTGCCTTGTGTTGAAAGGTGCTATATACATAAACTTGCCTTGCCTTTCATTTAACCTGCTGGATAGGAGTTGTTTTGAACAATATGTATGTAATGTGTGGTGTGCTGAATCATTTCAATAAAGGTGTTGTTTGTTTTGGGTTTTGAATTTTGAATTTGACTCCATCTGTTAATGTTAGGCACTTTTTTTGACAGGAAAGATGTTATGTTTTTTGATTATAAATCTCATTTTATATTTTCTGTTTATAGTTTTTTCTTGCACTTCATATTTTAAAACTGATTAAATGTCATTTGATGATCAACTCAAAAAAAAGTGAAAACTCAGCAAAGAAGTGTATGTGGTTTTCAAACTGGATGTATTTGCTCCTCCTTGTTTACAGATTTCATTGTTGACTGAAATAACAAACATAAAAAAGGCAAGTCACTCCCCATGCTTCTGAATCACTTTTCAGGATATGAAATGTTGCAATTTTCTGAGATAATTACAGTGGATTTAATTAATTACAGCTTCATCTCGAAGGGTGTATGTGTTACACTGAAGGTGAGACTTTTTAATTGCAACACTCATCTGTAAGAATTGATGTTGTTTCTGTAACTGCTGATTTCCTACAAGGCAAAGTATTTGTCTCCACAGGAATACTTGATTAATTCATGCATATGAATTTGAATTGTATGTGGGCCTTGTGGAGTGTTATCTGAAAGGCTTCTTCATTTTAATGATTGAGCATTTGCCAACCTCATGTTTCATCATCCCAATTATTTATCACAAAGCGAAGAGTGCCTCTCCATAAGTTGCTATAACAGCATGGTTCTGTTGTATAATGCAGAGATGTCATGCTAATAAAGCTCCTTTTGAATTGAAAAGAAATGTAACGCAGCGATGTTTAACAAAGCTGTGTCTGGTCTTATGGAAAGATGATTAAGCAGAGGTTGTGAGCCATCTTTATTTGAAGCCATTATTTTTCTCAGTCCCATGTAGTGTTAAGTCCATTATGAATAGATCCACAGTCAGAAACTAAACTAATTCCAAACCCGACATGTGTTAAGAACCTAATCACTATCCTCAGTCAGAGCTGACAATCTCATTTGATTTCCAGTCAGTCTTCTGTATAAATATCTTTGATTTATTTCATAGCAATTTCTTTTATAATAGTTCATCATGCTGCCATTGACTCACATATTGCACAGGATTCATGGAGCTTGTGTTAATGGTAAAAAAAAAAGAAGTGTTTTGATTTATTTTTTTGTCAAAGCCTTGGTGTTGTGCTTGATTGGCCAACAACACACAACTATGGGTACATGGGTAAGCAGATGCACTATTCTTCCACCCACATGTCCCTAAATAAACCGCTGTGCTTTATTTCAAGGTTGCAGTTCATTGGTAGTGAATCGTGAGCCCTTCACAGCTTTATGGGCTGGCTTCTGACATGCAGCACAAAACTGAATTCATGAACTGAAAATGAGAAAAGAAGGATTTTCTCACACAGAAACGGAGGTGCTGAGGCAGAAAACACTTTTAATTCATGTTGTACTGAAGATGAACCTTTTGTTTCATGTGGCTTATTTGTCTGACTTAATGGGCATTTCCGGAGGCCACATTTCCCAATTCTTAATTTCTACTCAAAATAAGTACAGCGGCAGTTGATAGCTCAGTGTGAATCCATATTTGTCAAAGTGGAAATGATGGAGAAAAAGCCTCGGTTAACTCTTCTTATGTGTCACAGTTAATACTTGGTTTGAATAAACTTCATGCATCAGTCCTCATCACACCAGCCATACAATTCACAAGATAGTGCTGAGGACCAATGTTGAAAAACTTGTCGTATCAAATGCTGCTTTATTCCATTGCTTAACATTGCTTCAAATTAAAAACACTTGTAGTCCTCTCTGAGCTGTTAGTGCCACCACATGGCCACACAGTATAAGAAGCTCTGACATAAAGATTCTAAATCAATTCAACATTAATTTGATCAAGTGCATGCAGGCCGGTGATGCCTGTGAGCGAATACTTGAGAAGCGGACGCTACAGATGATGGAAAAGCAGCTGGCAAGGGAGGAGCATTGGCGGTGGGCAGATTCAGTCTCATGCCCCGAGTAACCTAACAAAGTGATGTATGAAATGCAACAAAAAATGACACCAGACATGTGGAGTACCCTTAGGGCGATAATGTGCTGCTCTCTGAGTTCATCACTAAAGAGAGTTAAAGACCAAATTAGATTTTCAATAGAACTATGTTTGAAGGACACCCACCCTCAATGACTCAAAGAAAAAAATGGCACATGAGAATTCCTGTGCAGGCCTTAAAAGAGGGAGGATTACTTTTTCACAGCAGGCATTTGACTTGTAATAGAAAAAGACTATATTGCTATAAACACTAATGATGGTTACACTAAACGCTATCCAGCATGGACATTGCAGACCTTTCATATCATTTATTAATTTGCATCTGTGCCAATTCAAAAAGACTTCCATGAAAACGGCCTGTTGCTTCAAAAGGTGGTTCAAAGCCAAGAGTGTGCAACAACCTGGAATAAAGGCTACAAAAAGGCCCTGACACACCAAACACACATCAAAGAACTAGTGTCGACAGAGATCACTGTTGCTTCACCTCCCATCACCAGACTAAAGGCCTGCATCCGTACAGAAAAGTCGATACGGCATGGTAGTCATTCAAATGGGGTTAAAGGCAGAAACATGTATCCTCAAAACCATTCATGTTCAGGACTTCAAGGTTTCAAGGTTTCAAGGTTGTAGAGTACACACATGTGAGTCCTGTTTCGTATAGGGAGTGTATAGCAAAACAAAAAAAATAACAATGAAAGATTGATCTTTGTCCACTACCTTTGTGAAATAAAGGGTAATATGTTGTGTCTTCATAGACCACCATAGGAAAGCACTTTTCCTCACAACAGCATCATGTAAAGCCAAACGGGATGAAACTATCCCATGAGGTTATTCCATTTTCTCCAAACGTTCCCTTTCAAGGGTTAAACCCACAGGAGCTGGCTTGGGTAAAGCAGTGTGATAATCAGAAATGAGATATCTGAAATCTTAACGTGCTTGTGTGCTTCAAAGCCAGCAGGAGTGCAGGGTGCGAAGACTCTCCACGAATACTAAACAAAGGCAAAGAGATGCTGCTCCACTCGTAGTAATATGAGGGATTTGGTGAGAGATAGTGTTTATCTTGACAGCTCAGACCAGAGGTGAGCTGATGGAGCTTTCCCCAAAACAAATTCTTGATATGTCCTGTGAGCTGAGAGATGTGAAGGCACCTGTTAGGCTGTAGCATTGTAACGCACGTCATATTTGAGCTGGAGCCAACATGACATCATGAGGTCAAGACTTTAGCTCATGCCGTCACACACTAGTTGAGAAGGGAGCAGACTACAGGAGTGTGGTGATCTGCACTAAGGTTGTTGAGGAGTTGAACAGATCGGGCTGAGCTTTAATTGATTAAATGTCAGTTTATTAGATGCCTTTAGCTTCCCACAAGTTGTCTCTGTGGTAAAGGGACAGACAGAACAAAGAAACATTCCACAATTTATAGCAGGAAACAGCTTTCGATGATACTCAAGATTTTTTTACGCTAACTTTTGTTTTCAAACAATGTTGTTTAATATATTTTATTTCTTAACTTAAGCTCAACAATAAACCTAACAAAATAACTATGTCTAAAATTATCTTTACATACAGGAATCATTGCTGTTGGCTACTGCGGGAGAATAGCTCTCAACAACACACAGAGTGGCAGATATTTAGCCTTGGTTTTTTATTGACCTTACAAACATGTATGTAATGTAGTAAGTGAGGAGAGTGTTGAAAGAACAAAGAGAAATATAATGTGAGAAGTGAAGAGGGGGCATGCTATCCATGGTAAAATATAGATTTAAAAGCTGAGTGTAATGACAACACTGCACATGCATTAATGTAAATATCCGATATTCACCATTTATATATTATAATTATGTTATATTCAATGTCTGTATCTCTATCCTCAGTGGTGTAAAGTAACTAAGTACATTTACTCAAGCACAGATCTTAAGTACAATTTTGAGAGACTCGTACTTTACTTGAGTATTTCAATGTTGTGCTACTTTGTACTTCCACCACACTACAATTCAATAGTGTACTTTAACTCCACTACAAATTACACCTTTACAAGCTTTGATAATTAAATTAATGCATCAATAATTATAATCAAGACATATAATATACCATTCTAAAATGGGCCAAGGGCCATTGCATAATGAGGACTTCTACTTTTTGTACTTTTAGTATTTTTGATGCTAATACTTTTACACTTTTACTCAAGTACCATTTTGAATACAGGTATTTTACTTGTAAGGTATTCATACACTGTGGTACTTCTACTTGTGGTTAAGTACAAGATCTGAGTACTTCTCCCATTTCTGCAAACATAGACATCACTATGTGTCCTAATGAGAAACACACATTTTAGACGTTGACAACAGAAACGCTACTTGGTGACGCAGATTGTAAAAAAGGGATTTCTAATATGCATGTAATTGTGTGTTCGTGAAAAGAACAATATTATATTGTGGAAAAAAAATAACATTATTATTCTTAAACTGAAGGAAATTCTTGCTATTACTTAGCAAGCAGTGTCAGCAACTCCCATTTGTCCGACGGGACATGAAGGCAACGTAAGTCACGCGTTGTTTGCCTCACAGAGCGCAAACATGGCGGAGGATGGAGAATCGCTGGAGTCCTGGCTCAGTGAGTACAATGTTAAACTCTTTTTTCACATCGTTTATTCACATAGAGGTGCAAACTCATGTGTTGTGCAGCTGCTGGTGTCTGACACAGTAGATGGACTCACATGACATTACTGAAACTCAAGAGAATCGTGCTAATTCGTCTGTGTTGTCAGAAAGTGGCTAACACACAGCCGCTGGTAGTACCTGGTTGAAGTAGCTAGCCAAATCCAGCTTTGATGTTTGCTTTATACTGCTGGATTTGTTGTCGGAATGTTGAAACGCTGGCACAAATTGAGTTATTCTGTTGGTGACCCACAGCACGGCTTTGTATTTGCTTACGTAGGGCTGTTGTAAACACCTCCAGGCTTTAGCTTATCTAAGTTCAAACAGGTCTTTCAACAATGTATGTAAGATTACCAGAAAACGGTGGATAACAACAGTCTGGTTTGTATAAAGAGCGACTTCAATTTTTATCACAAAGGTCCTGCCTGTGTTGGTAGCCTGTAGATGGATACCTATATTTTGCTAATGTGCTGTAAGGGCATGAGAAATCATATTATTATCTTTCCCCCCCAGACAAAGCCACCAGCCCTTCCAACAGACAGGAAGACTGGGAGTTTATAATGGGATTCTGTGACCAAATCAATAAGGAACTGGAAGGGTATGGTCATTAACTATCTCCCCCTTAACGTGGAGTCATGCCCATCTAATGTTGCTAATCTGTGTCCTCATTGTGCTGACACATGAGACTTATTATAAAGGCTGTTTTAGTCCAAACTTTAAGTGGTTTGTAAAACTTTGTTTTTGTTCTCAATTTTTCAGCCCTCAGATATCCGTTAGACTGCTGGCTCACAAGATTCAGTCCCCTCAGGAATTGGAGGCGATGCAAGCATTAACGGTCTGTGGTAAAATTACTTCACTTGAATTCAAAAACAAACATTTCACAGAGGAAAAAATATATTTATCTCTGGTTGTTTTGCTTTTATAGGTTCTCGAGGCTTGTATGAAAAACTGCGGGCGACGTTTTCACAATGAAGTCGGGAAATTTAGGTTTTTAAATGAATTAATTAAGGTGGTTTCACCCAAGGTAAGTATCATAGATGTCAATGTTATGGTGAAAAGTTTTATTGAATTGAAGTTTGGTGTCATTTTAAGATGTGAATTTATTCTTTTTCAGTATCTAGGAGATAAAGTATCAGAGAGAGTGAAGACAAAAGTGATCGAGATGCTGTACAGTTGGACCCTGTCTCTACCAGATGAAGCAAAGATATTTGAAGCGTATGAGATGCTGAAGTCGCAGGGTAAGACACCTTTTAAAAAATTGTTAAAATATGCTGGTGAGAAATTGTACACAGCAAAACAAAATAATTGCGTAACAGGGACATCCAAAAATAGCTGTAACAGTTGTCATGTTTTTTTTAGGTATTGTTTTAGCCGACCCAGAAATCCCTCTTGATGCTACTTTAATACCGTCTCCTTCTCCGCGACCCAAGAATCCTGTTTTTGATGACGAGAAGAAGAGCAAGGTAAGAATAATTATTTTCGGATGTGAACACTGCAGCTCGCCCACTGTTCATAACTCTCTTTATTTGGTTAATGTCTTGTAGATCATTTTCTACAGGGTTCAGGGCGCCTGCATATTTTGCTGTATCACTCAGATCCTCAGTAATGCGGTACAGTTTGACATTTTTTGGAAAGGTCATTTTATGAGAAATGTTATCATAAAAAAATGTGCGTAATCTACAAGCAAACAGTCATAGCGATACACTTTAATGTTTCGCCAGAGTTTTTATGGCAGGATTTTTCTCACAAAGACTTTCCACTGCTTTGAAGGATCCACAGTTCATTTGTCCTTTTTTTTTAATTGACTTCTATATAAAGCTTTCTACAGAAAAAAGGTTTTCAGATTTAATGTGTATACACGCCACCAAAAAGAGCTCTAATACCTCACTGGTTACGTCACAGCAAACCAGGTCATGACTGAATGTTTACTCAGTGTCAAATGCAGATGATTTATGTGTTAATTTTGTTTTTTCAGATCTAGGAGGTTGTTTGGTTTTGCTGGTTGTATCTAGACAAACTGTGGGAAATCAGTTTGAGTGTTTTCTTTTTTTCTCTGCAGAGATTAGCTGAGCTGCTGAAGAGCAAAAAACCTGAGGATCTGCAAGAGGCCAATCGGCTCATCAAGAACATGGTTAAGGAGGTGAGTCAGTGTTAAATTATTATTATTATGTTTTCAAAATTTCAGTTTTTTATTCATTCATTTCCAGAGGCCTTCTAATGGAAACGTAGGAATCTAATGTCAGACAAATTTAGTGAGTGCTATTAACAAGTGCAACTCAACTTTTGCTCCTTTCCCCAGGATGATGTCAGAACACAGAAAGTGACAAAGCAAAAAGGCACACTGGAGGCCGTCAATAACAGCGTCAAACTCCTTAACGAGATGCTCGCTCACTTCAGCCAGAACGACTCCACAGACGAAGACAAGGAGCTCATAAGGGTTTGTTCTCCATTAGCGCACAAATGACCTTTTTAGAAACAAATTACCTTATATTTCAAAACTTGGCTATGCAGCCCCAAAGCAATCCAATAGTAAATAACAGTAAATGAAACCCGCCCCATTCTGAAACAGACCATTCCTACATTAAATGTGGGTTAGGCAACATTAAAGAAGTCACCAAGAATAGGCTAGATTTTCTTTTAATTATCCAACCAAAGCCCAGCACAGTCTTGTCAAGTCTTTCAATGAAAGAAGCTTGCAGCACAAGATGCTAAATCCAGTGAAGTAGTTAATTAAAATATCATTCAGATATAATTGGACTGACATGGACAGTCATGTGAATGCAAGAGCTAACATATTTGTTAAATTGATTGCTGTCAGTATGTTCGGAGTGATTTAACAGATCAACATTTTTTTTCTAAAAGACATAATCCACCCCAGCTTTCGGTGTCAGGAATGAGATTCAAGGTATGAATATACCGTGATTTTTAATTCTCTCCTAGGAGCTGTATGGTGATTGCGACAAGCTCAGACAAACCGTGTTTCAGCTCGCTACTGAGACTGAAGATAATGACAGCGGCTTGGGTAAGAAATCCTGTAATTTTGCCCGTGGAGAGGCTGATGGACTGCTCTAGCTATCATCATTTATGTATGAGAGGCTTGATTAATGAAAGCCCAAAACCGAGACCAGAACGACCACTCGTCATTATGCTCCCACTGATCATACATTTAGGAAACATGGTGGATTTCTTCTTTATTTGCTGTTTATATGTGGGAAACTGCAGTCTAACCTTTGAAATGCTTTTCTCAGGAGACATCCTGCAGGCCAGTGATGACCTCTCACATGTCATTAATTCCTATAAGACGATTGTGGACGGACAGATCATCAATGGAGAGACCGCAAAAGCACAACAAACACAATTATCAGTCAGACAAGGTACATTTTAATTAGTTTGAGCAGGGAATTGAATGTCCTTTTTGTATGTTTAGAGCATTACAACAAGCCTTTGGTCATTCCCTTACTGGCATTTCTTAAGAGAAGCCTCCAGTATATTTTTTACAACTGATTAATGCACGATAGGCGTTCATGTAACAAGGATTAAAGCAAATGGTCAGAAAAACCTGGCATAGACCATGTTCGATAATATATATTGCTTATTACTATTATGGTTTGTTAAGTGTCAACTAAGTACAGTTAATGTGCAAAATGTGTCAGGTTTTTTACATATCTGTTGAATTCATACAGTAAATAATTAATGATATGATAATTATGTATCTAGGAATTGGTATGGATGTCCTACTGAATGAGCACAATATCAAATCCCAGGCAAAACCAGCCTTTGCTGCTGCTCTGAGGTATTGCATCCACAAAAAAAAGAAGTGAAGATGCAGGAAAGCTACAAATTAACTTGGTGATATTTATGTTCTTAGCAGCAACCTGAGGCTCAGCGTCTCTCCGGTTTTTGCAAATTGGCGATTATCTACCTTTTAAATTGAATACATCTTTATTTCTCACTGCCCATGTTTTCTCTACCTGACATACTCAGGTGGCACAAACCAGTCAGAGATTCTGATTGACCTGGTGGGTCTAGACACACACAGCGTCTCTCCAGCAGAGCAGCACCCCCCGACGTCGTCTCTCTCTCTTCCGGCTGACCTGCTGTGTGGGTCTGCTGCCACTGACCCTCAATCCCCCAGCCCCAGTGCACCCTCTGCAGCACTCTCTCTGCTGGATGAAGAGCTACTATCCTTAGGTAACATGATATATAATGTCTTTCTTTATGACAACATCAGACATGATCTGTTTTTAGATGTACAACTTACCTTTTTTGTGTTCATTTACAGGCCTGAATGAACCCGCTCCTGTTCCAAGTAAATCAACACCAGTAAACCTGGGAAATGATTTGTCATTTTTACAGGTATTTAAAATAATTGCAATAGTTTTCGACTAATGTTGACTATTATCTTAATGGTTGAAGCAGTGGTTTTTTTATATCTCTGTTTTCCAGGATTCCAGTCAAGATTTGGATTTTTTTGACACCACTTTGCCTTCCAATCTTGCATTCTCTATATCTTCACTTTATCCAGAGGCCCTTTCTGTGACCGTTGCAGGAGTCTCAGCCAAGTGTTCTACAACTGCCTCTGCCTTAAGCTTACCTGGTACTGTTTTCTCCACTCCCCCCGTTTCTTCCGCATCTGTCTCAACAACATCAGTCATATTTCCACAGCCCCTCAGCTCAGTATTGAACACCACAGCACCGGCTGCTGCTCTTCCTCAGTCATTCAGCATGGCCCCGCCTGCTTCCTCAGCCACTACTGTCTCACCTCAATGGGACTCTACTTCAGCATCTCTTAGTAACAATCTGCAGGACTTTGGCTTTCTGGATCTGGGCAGTCCTAAAATGTGAGTAATACACGTGTCACAAGGTAAAACTAGGGAGGAAATAGTCATTGAGTCCAGAATGTGAAAAAATCTTTTGCTTCTCTAACAAGAACATGATTTACAAATAAGCAATAGTAAGAAACAGTAGAAACATTGAAGAGTTTGAAATTCAATCACATGAAATTAAATGGACATATAACTTCTTGTCAACATCTGAAAGGTCTTCTCTGTCACTCATAATATATTGGATGCAGGATAATATTTACACTGATGCCTGCATGGGTGTCTAAAGATTAAAGGCACTTTTTGTCTAATGAGATGCTGTACAATGTTTTTCAACTGCATCTCAATCATACGTTTCCAAAAGGCAGAGTGATTGGCAGGAATCCATTGCCTCCACTGATAGAGCAATGTTTTAAACATGGAGATAAAGAGCAGAGCAGATAGTAAGTTGTAAAAGTCTTAAAGAATACTGTCGAGTGTCTACAGTGGCTTGCAAAAGTATTCACCCCCCTTGGTATTGTTCATGGTTTGTTGCCTCACAACCTGGAAGTAAAATGGATTGCTTGAGGGTTTGCATCATTTCATTTACAGAACATGCCTACAGCTGTGAAGATGTGTTTTTATTCATTTATTTATTGTGAAGCAAACAACAAAAAGGACAAAATGACAGAAAATTCAGCATGCACAACTATTCACCCCCCTAATGTCAGTACTTTGTAGAGCCACCTTTCGCGGCAATTTCAGCTGCAAGTCGCTTTTGATAAGTCTCTATGAGCTTGCCACATCTTGCCACTGAGATTTTCGCCCATTCCTCATGGCAAAACTTCTCCAGCTCCTTGATGTTGGATGGTTTCCGCTTGCGAACAGCAGTCTTCAAGTCAAACCAGAGATTCTCAATTGGATTGAGGTCTTGGCTTTGATTAGACCATTCCAACACATTTAAATTCTTCTGGTAAAACTATTCGAGTGTTGCTTTAGCAGTATGCTTCGGGTCATTGTCCTGCTGGAAGGTGAACCTCCGTCCCAGTCTCAAATCACAGGCAGACTGAAACAGGTTTTGCTCTAGTATATCCCTGTATTTAGCACCATCCATCTTTCCCCCGACTCTGACCAGTTTCCTAGCCCCTGCTGCTGAAAAACATGGTGTTCTTGGGGTGATGGGATGTGTTGGGTTTCTGCCAGACATAGCGTTTCCCTCGGTGGCCGAAAAGTTAAATTTTAGTCTCATCTCACCAGAGCACCTACCGCCATACCTTTAGGGAGTCGGCCACATAACTTTGTCCCTGACTTGTTTGGAGAGCTCCTTGGTCTTCATGGTGTGATGCCTCTTGCTTAGTGGTGTTGCAGCCTATGGGGCCTTTCAGAAAAGGTGTATTTATACTGACAGATCATGTGACACTTAGATTGCACACAGGTGGACTTCATTTCACTAATTATGTGGCGTCTGAAGGTAATTGGTTGCTCCAGAACTTTTCAGGGGCTTCATAGCAAAGTGGGTGAATACATATGCACATGCCAATGTTCAGTTTTTTATTTAGAAAAAATATCTTTTTATATATATTTTTCTCATTTCACTTCACCAACTTTTTGTGCAGATCCCTCACATACAATTCGGATAAAAAACACTTAAATTGCAGGTTGTAATGTAACAAAATAGGTAAAAAGCCAAGGGGGTGCTTACTTTGACAAGGCACTATAAGTGCTATTGTTTTCAAATGTTAGGTTGCAAGGTGTTTGTCGAATTTTTTTACACCATGCTTCAGTTGTCATGTTTTTATTACCAATGTTATTGTGTGACATTATATGTGGAGGGATTATGGGACATGTAATATCTTTGACAACGACTTGAATTATTCACACAGTCCATCTGGGGTGATGGACGTTGGCAGCTTTCTGGTCAAGAGTGAGGATCTTTTTGCTCCTCCCAGCCCGTCTTCCAGTCTCTCTTCCACTTCCCTCATAGAAGTGATTCAAGGAGGGTCCATTCCCCCACCTGCCAAGAGTCAGGCAGATGACAGCCCTCTGTTACGCTCTCTGTCCCCCGTCCTCCCTCTGAGCCAGGCCAGCCCAGGCAAGGGACAAGAGGTGTCCCTGGCCAATGTTTTTGTCCCTTTGGAAGCCATCAAGCCAAGTGAGTTCCTTTTATGATAAGCAAGATGGTTGTGTGTGTGTGTGTCAGTGGATTTTGATGCTCTACAGCACAATACTTATAGGGTTGACAGACACACTTTGGAGAAGAAATTGCTTTTACAGCCCTGCAACTATCCTTTGGCGTATGCATAAACATCAGATATATTGGGGTTCATTATGTTGGAAATTTACATTTTCACTGAAAAAGCCAAATGTTTTTTACAAGGTTTCAGAGGTAGAGACAGAATAAGGTTTTCATTGGACAGGATAGACACACTTTAAAGCACATTTAATCTCCTTTGGCCAAAAAACAAATATAACAAATTGAATTATGTGCCAGATTGTAGTGTTTTAACAGGTTGACTGCCCAGTAGTACATCTGCAAAACACTTGACAATCTTTAAAGCTACTAAGGTACTAAAATAATTATAGGAATTGGTTGGTAGTATTAAATGAACATATGTGGCCGGGCTCCCAGACCTGATAGAATACTCTGTGGAGAGGCTAAAGACATAAAAACATAGCTAGAAAGAAAAGTTCATATGACTGTAGTTCAGGTTATTTTATAAACTGTGGATATCAGAAAAAAGGCAAAGTAACTCTCACTTAGTGATGGCATTTGCAACTTGGTTAAGCTAGAAAATACCCCAGTTGATATTTTCCCCACTATACCTGGTCTTCTTTGCGAACATGTGCATTGGTGTCTGAAAGTATTTATTACACCAGGTACACCAGGTGCAGGGGGGGGGCCGGCGTCTCCTCACATCTCCTCACTTCACCTCTCCTCTCTGAGGAGCTGCTGCTGCACGCTGTGCATGCTGCAGGACTTCTGCCCCGTGTAGCGGGTGTCTGCAGGATCGATCATTCAGTATTCTTGGGAGGCTGTCGTATATATTTGTGACTTTGTTATACTTGCTGCTACTCCCGTTAACTTCCAGAAACTTACTATGGCTCGCTCAACCTCTCTCTCGCTCGCTCAATCTCTCTCTCGCTCTTACACAGGCGTATCCCCCACTCTCTCTCTTAAAGGGAAAGGCTGCCTTATCTGCATTATGCTACTATTACAGTTTACATAGTAAAACATCGGCAACGTTATCGGCAAAAATTGTTATTCTTAACATCGGCATCGGCCGACATTTTTGCAATCGGTGTATCCCTAATCAAAACTTACCTTCAGTACGATGAGACCAGTAGGAGCTTGTGTATTTATAAAGACTCTGGGCTTGGTACAATCTTTGTAATAATCAGATTTTTCTTTTCCCTTTGTGTGCTTTATTTTAGGTAAAATGTGTCCTGTTACAGCATATGACAAAAGCGGTGTCCGTGTTCTGCTGCATTTTGCCACTGACTGTCCGGCAGGTAGACCTGATGTACTGGTGATGGTCGCCTCCATGCTTAACACTGCCCCACTGCCTTTGAGGAACATTGCTCTGCAGGCTGCTGTGCCCAAGGTAAACCATACTGTGCCTCTGTGATAACAACGTTGCTGCATCTCAAGCTACGCTGTGTGCATTTATATTTATAAAAAAAACTCTTTGGCAGATGTTTGACTCTTTGACTCAATATTTGTCATAAAATGAAATTATTGTGGGTGGCTACATCTTTGTAATGAATATGGAAATCTGTTCTTCCACATAACCAGACGATGAAAGTGAGACTGCAATCACCCTCAGGGACAGAGCTGGCTCCTTTTAACCCGATCCTTCCCCCTGCTGCCATCACTCAGGTCATGCTGCTTGCAAATCCTCTCAAGGTAAATCTTAGCCTGGAGCTGTTTGTATGTTTTATACTTATTTCAAAGAACACTGTCTTACTTCAGAAGGGTCGTGATCTATCATATCACATCGAGACAGACGAGGCAATGTGTAAACACTACTGGAAAAGTCACAGGTGGCTGCTGAGTAGAGTGTGACACCTATTGGTGGAATTCAGTATACCGGTCTGGTCTGCTGTTATGCTTGATATCATACCTTTACCACCTTTTACCCGTCTTGCATGCCAAACAGTATGCTGAGGATATAATGACAACTGACATTATCACTACACTTGATCTTGTGTGCTCCAACAAGCAAATGAAACCTGTGAAGCTAAGTGTGTGTGTGTGTGTGTGTGTGTGTTGCAGGAAAAGGTTCGGATGAGATACAAACTGACATTCACGCTGGGAGAGCAGCCACACTCAGAAGTGGGAGAGGTGAATGAGTTTCCACCTGCTGGCAGATGGGGGGCTCTATAACTCTGCTTACCGACACTACAGGTTTTTTTTTTAAATGAAGTTTGTCAGTGCAACTCAGAGGTCAAGGGAAGGGTGGTATTGTAAAAAAATGTTTAGGGAAAATTGGAGAAATACATGTTACATCAAATTTCAATCGACCTTGAAGGAGTTCTTCCGCTTGGGATAGCTGAAGTAGCCAGGCATGTAGCATACATCCAACTAAACCTTGACTACATGGCCAGAGGTAGTCGATGTGGTGCAGTAACAAATGTTGTGGAGCAGTTAAACATGGAGGATGTTTATTTTGGAAAATGATTCATAAGGTAAATATTGCTAACCTTTTTTATTTAGGATTTGACATGTACTAATAGAACTTTTTTTTCTCTTATTACATTTTCCTATTTACTTCCCCTCAATGCCACACAGTTTTGTTGAAAAGATATTGTGTACCAGGGTGATATGAACATGTGATCACAACCTGCATTTCACATGATTTGCTGCTGACTGTGTATGATGACATGGTTTCACACTGGAGTCATTGGACCGAAGCAGACAGAATCCTCTCTGATGCTAAATGAAGGGCCCTCACTGATTGACTCATTAGGAATTATTAATCTTAGTTGACTTACATCAATATGCCTCACAGTAACTACTGAATACTTTTACTTGTCTTTTGAGTTATATACTAACTCGTAGCTTAGACTTGTTATGTTTTTTAGTGTTTAAGTATTTATTGACATGAATGTATTATTTATTTTTGTTTTGGGAGGAAATTGTCAAATCTGTTACTGTCCTGTAAGGTATTGCAATTGAAAGGCTGTATTCCTTCTGCATACATAACTTGTGATGAACCCTTTCAGTATGATAGGCACAGATCAGTAATGGGCTATCTAAAGCTTTGATGTTACCAAATATTCAGACAAAAATATTAAAATATGTTACAGAAAGAATGACATAACTCGTTACATGTCAAGGCTTTGCAGTCTGGATAGCGTTTTAATATAAGAATGTATTTTTTGCAAAATAGACTCGCAAGCTTGTGCCAGACACATTAACCCCTTTTACCTGTTGGGTGCAACAAGAGATAATAGGAACAAGGATCAATTGTATACTTTTAAGTGGACAAGCTTTAGGAAGTGCTGACCAAGTGGCAAATAAATAGCTGGATACAAACTATTATTGCTTGGCTTTATGGGAGTGCTCTTCAAAGCTTCCCCCTTGCTTCTGCTGTTAGACCATGTAGTGGAAACCAGACTAAAAAGCTAGGTTATTTGCTCTTGGTCAACTGTAAATGTTTAGCTTTTGTGGGAGTTTCCTATATCAAAGTAGGAATATATTTGTATATTTACGTAAGCCATGAGAAAATACTGTGTATCAATAGTAAGACCTTGATGGTTAATTAAATCAGTGTGGTTATCATGTGTTCATCAAAACTGTGACTCCTTTATTTTTGTCAGTTTGGGGCTTTTAGTGCTGTACAGGAGAGTCTCTACAAATTTCTTAATTTATTTGTCTTAGATTGTCATAAGGAACTTGTCATTGCATATATTTTGAAAAAGTTTCTGTGCATGGAGAAATAGAGTGAAATAGATCTATTTGTATTAAAATTATCATGTATTTTGACTTCATTTTTAAATGCCCATGTTTTATTTGAAAATGCATTTCCAAATGGTTGTAACCCCAAAATAAGTGTGCAGTTAAGAGGTCCTGATTATAAACAAAAAAACACGACTTACTTTCATTGTGGTGCTTGTTTTAATTGTGTGCAGGAACTAATATTAATCCAGTAGTTCCTTAACTCATGATCATGCAAAAAACAATCTATTAAAAGGTACAACAATAAATATAATACATTATATGAATGATCCTTGTCATTATCCTGGATTGATATTGATAATGCATTAACATCAGCAATGTAAATATTAATGCTGTAGCCGGTCAGCTATTTTTCAGTACTTCATTACTGTTTGGTAGGTTATAAACTCTTAGTTTTGGTATTTTAAATATAAATCTGAAAAGTAACAAATACCTGTAACAATCAAATCAATTTAGTAATAAGAAATGGGATATTTGTATTCCTAAAGTAGCCTAAATTGTAAGATAGTTATGATGTGTACTTTCTGCCAAGATTTAAAACACAGGGTCCTCGCAGACAAACCACATCTTTGGTACATTACATTAAAAGAGCATTCCGTTGATTTGGCGCAGCTTTGTGCACTAACCCAAGCGGCGCAGCCGCAGCAGAACAGGCGCAGACGGACGCAGCAGCAGCAGCATCAGCAGCCATGGCAGACGAAAAACCCAAGGTGAGGAGCGGATTTTGTACGGGCTTTTATTTACAATGAGTTCCCAATCCAAATGCATAGTTGTACACAGCTGAATGAAATGCCGCATGAGTGGCCGATTTGTCAACGCTCGTATAATTACAGAACAAACCAAAGCTACCGCGTTAGTTAGCCGCTAGCTAGCAAGCGGGCGAAGTTGTAATAATAGGCTAACATGGCCTGGGACCCTGGCAGTTTGAATTGTTAAATAATTACCAGAGCTTTCTTAAATACAACTTAACCAACACATCAGTATTGCCTTTTGTAATATAGTCCTTACATGTCCAGGCAACCTTTGCAAGAACTGAAGAAGAAAAGTGAGTAACGTTGGGAAGCAGTGCACAGCAGCACCAGGCCTAAATCAATTGTTTGATACAAACCGTTAACTGTTAGCGGATCTCGTATGAAATGATCGTAATCATCATCATCAAGCGCCCAATTGTCTCAGGATAACAGAGTTGTTAATACGTACACTTTGTTATTTCCATTCTGACAAATCCTTTGAGCATTGTTATAAATTGTAAGCCATTCTCGATTGACTTGGATTAATGCTAAATGCTAACGATGAAGTTGTAATGTTGCTCCTTTTCAGTGCTCGCTTGTCCTCAGCCCAGTCCAAGTACATGTAACGTCAACTGTAGTAAAAAATGTTAACCACACACATTATGGGAGTACTTTATACATACTTTAGGCACAACTCATTGAGGTACATGATGTAAATAAATCTTAACGTGTCTGATTAGAGGGTACATGTTTTTGGTTAGGGGGTTTTCATTGCACAAGTTGGAGTTCACAGTTGACCAAGGTACTTGTAATTTCTTTAAATCACTTTAATCAACTTAACGTTAAACTTCTGTTTCTGTTTTTTGTTTTAGGAAGGAGTGAAGACCGAGAACAATGAGCACATCAACCTGAAGGTGGCAGGGCAGGATGGATCAGTGGTGCAATTCAAGATCAAAAGGCACACTCCTCTCAATAAACTGATGAAAGCGTATTGTGACCGGCAGGTGAGACTATAGCACAATTACTACAACTCCTCCAAACGTCATATTTAACCTAGTTGCATTGCTGGAGCCTGAATTGTGGTTTTGAACTGGACACCAAGGACTCAGCTGAGGGAGGGGCAATAGAACATCATTTCTTGTGTTATTTTTCATTAATGGTAAAGCTCATCACAATTATTCATTAGAGGTTTAAAATTAGGACATTGGTTTATTGTAACTCATATTTCTATTGTGTTAATGAAATTGAATCAACAAATTATGTAAACAAAACATTGCAACGCCAGTTCTGTTATTGCATTTATGCTACTTAGGGGTTTTGGGTTGCTAGTTTTTCAATATTTGTCGTGTAAACTTATAACAACAATGAAAGTGGGGCTCTTTAAGAACATCCCCTAAGACATTATAGATTTGCAACGTGAACTTTCATTTTTTGCTATCCATGGTCAGCAGTTAGGTTACTAGGGTGCCCATGGTGTAGCCTTTTGATGTTTTAAACATAACAATTATTTCTCTGTCCACATAGGGGCTGTCAATGAGGCAAATAAGGTTTCGATTTGACGGTCAGCCCATCAATGAAACAGACACACCCTCGCAGGTAAGGCTTCATTCCTGTTCAGTCTAACTCACAGTACTGCTACTACTTTGAACATTGCCTGACTCTGGTTTTACACTACACTGTCAGTTTTCTTTGTTATAGCTATTCTGCCAAGTAAGTAAAGAAGTGTTTTGAAAAATAAATATTAAAGTCTAAAGGTCCTTCTGAAAACCAAATAACTTCATTCTTGAATGCAGAATGGAGAAGTATACAAAGTCCTCTCTGAACACCTGTTTTCCTACTTTTGCGTCATCCTTTTCTAAGTATATATAATGTGTTACAGTTCTGATAAACAAGGTCAGAGTCCAACGAATGGAGACAAAATGAATCAAAACTGAGTGGACAGCAGCACTTATACAGCGGCTGTCATTTTTGAGCTATTTCTGTCACATGCTTTAATAAGGCAATATTATGTCATTATGTAACACCTGAATGACTTAAGTAGAAGCACTTCAATTCTTAGGGTTTTTTTGTCTTTCAATTGAATACCAACAGACTACTTACTAACTGACATTTGAACATTGTCTTACAGCTAGAAATGGAGGATGAAGATACGATTGATGTGTTCCAACAGCAAACCGGTGGCTCTTCTCATTAAAGACTGTTTCTTACAAACATCCCTACCTCCCCTTTTCATCCCTGAACATCTTTGTTATGCCTAGTCTTCAAATCTTCATGACCAGTGTTGATACCATCCAGTGGAATACTTTTACAAAATGTTCAAAGGCAGCGGCAGAGTAAATAGATTTATCCATACTGTCGTTCTTATGTGAACATATCTGAACTTTGCGGTGTAAGCTGCAGTGAGTCTAATGTGCTTCAGATATAAAAAGCTTGCCATTATGATATTTTTTCTTGAGGTTCTATAGAAAACGCCTTGGTCCTCTATGTTTTTATACTTATGTCATTGAATTTCTGATTCAGATGGAATTGTGTTCTTGTCAAGTAAGCCTGCATTTTAAATTCACATCTGTTATTATGAACATTTATTATTGGAATAAATTGAGCTTTTTTTTAAACAAATGTCCCTGTTTTTTTATGGATATGTCAGTATTCTGAACATGCACCTTTTAACATATAGAGTGCAAATTACCCTAAACGACTTTACCAGAGATTAGTAAAACAAAGTTAAAGGGTAATTTTCAGGGTCTCTGTAAAGTGGTTTCAATGTTTACACATAGGTTGTTAGTTTGAAAAATGTTATTCCTTCCTTTTATTATAATGCATTAAACTCTGTAAGTCAGCACATGTTGCTGCAAACAGGCCTGTCATAGCTTCGGTGCCTGTTAATTATCACTTCTGCTATTAAATAAAGAATCTTGCTTACAACTTTGAGCCAGAAAGGAAGGCTTGCTTCCATTAAAGACTATAATTGCTGTGGTTAGGAGGTCCCTAGGGACTTGGCTTGGGAACCAGAAGGTAACCGGTTCAAGTCCCCAAAAGACCAAGTGCTACCGAGGTGCCCCTGAGCAAGGCACCGTTCCCCAACTGCTCCCTAGGGTGTGTTCAAATGGCAGCTCACTGCTCCTAACACTGGGATGGGTCAAATGCAGAATGTAAAAATGTCTCCCATGGTGATTGGCAATAATCCTTCGGTGGTAGTTGTGTAATTCTCTGCAATGTAGCATAGGTTTGTTCCCAAATTATCAAATTAATGTGGGTGCCATACAGGAGAATAATCTAACATTATTCCTTTGTTTAACTAATTTACCCGGATCCAATCACTGAGTAGTTTATCACGCATTGGTGGTAGTAGGAAGAAGAAGAAATGCCATCTCAACACAGTCAGTCACTTCTGTGTCAAACCGAAGATCAAACCCATGGATTATGTTACTGCAGATCCGTAGCATCAAACACAGGGTACCAAAGCGTCTTTGAATGTACCAAGAAGAATCAGCCAGAAATTAGCAGTGTCAGACCGGATACACTGAGTCTGTGCCTTCAAATTAAAATCCAACTGCGTCACTTCACGAAAGTAAAGCTCGTAAAGAAATATATATCAATACAACATGATGCACTGCGTAAATAATGGCATTACAAATTATCTGATTGTAATTTGATATAATCTAATGAATCGGCCTAATCTTTTATTTATAAGGTCAGTATATTTTATTCTGAAAATTATAGCGGAAGTGAAACATCTCCTCTGGTCACTTTGACACTGGTGCTCTCAGACTGGAAGCAGGTTGATTATTGGGAACCACTGGCTAGGATAGACAATGATGAGGCGGTGAAGTGCAGCTAATGAAAGTGTAATTCGCGTGTATCCTCTCAGATTTATACATATTTAACGACACCTAGTGCAAAATAATGACGACGACGACAACATATCAAGGGATGGAGCCTGGTTCTAAAAGCAGTTCCAGGTAAAAGACGACGTTCAGACAGTTACCCGTTAGCCACCATAATGCCAACAAGTGCAGCATCCTCTGACGTTAACATCAACGCTAACGTAACATGGGCTAACCTAAATATTAAGACATTTTGTGTCTAAACCCTACCTGTTATTATTGCTTTTCCACTGCGAAATGCTCTGCGAACCCGAGCATGGGGCGCGATGCTAGGAAAAATCTTAGTACCACACCTTCCGGTTTTGTTTGTCGGGATGGACCATTTTTTAACGTTAGCAACATAGCACACATGTGCCCTCTCTTTTGTAGAGAAGCTTCTTAGCCTAGCTAGTGCAGACTAAGCAACGCGGCACTTTTGTTTAATGCACAGCTTAATATAATAATGATATATCTCTCTTTTGCGTTTTTATTGTCTGAAGACGAAATATTTATGTGATGTCATTCTGGTTGGGTGGGGCCCCCGTGGTTTTCAGATCAGTGGATCGAGGAGATTAGTGAAGTACAATAAGACATCCTTCAGGTTACTCTGCATGTGGCCGCATAGAGGCGAGGGCCATGTTACAGCTGGCTACACCTGACAATGACCCGGCCACATGTATATTTTTCATCATAGAGAGGCAGTGTAATGAATCCCACATCCGCTGATATCTCGAAGACAGTCATGATAAATAAATGAACGATTGAGGTTGTAGTGACTTAAATGAGTTTAAGAAGGTGCATTTTCAATCATGTCTAGACAGTCTCATTGTTACAAGGATACATTAGTCCAATGTATTTACAGTGTACTATTTTGTCTTACTTTTTATATTTTGTTATTTATGAAATTATCGATATTCATATAAATATAACTATGTAGCTAACGGTAAAAATTACCACCCCATAGTATATAGCCCAGGCCCCTATACTTGGTTGTCTTCTCTTAGTATATTAGACACACAAAGTTAAGGGGAGTGCAGTGTAATACAATATCACTGCAATCAACCCTTAGCAGTAAAGATTTTCAAGGCTTTTGTTTTGGTGCTGTTGACTGTGTTGCTTTAAAATAATAAGTCTGTTCTTCTCAATATTATTCTAACCTTGCTGATATAAATGGGTTTTACAAAGTATCGAAAAACGCAGCAATAATAATATTTTCATTGTTTACCTAGTGCATATTTTGAGGGCAACAGCAGTAGCCCACATTCAAAAGACACGTAGACACATTATAGGAAATGCTTTAAACTTAAATGTGAAACATTAATGACTTGTTTGATGTAACCTTGTTATCTTGGCAGGGACCAACTGGTTTTTCCTTGCCACTTGAATCTGGCTGGCGAGACAAAGATACTCGACATCCACTCACATGAGTTGAAACATCTGATAGATAGTTTAAGTTACCTAGGGTAGCAGGTTGTTAAATTACACCCAAAAAAAAGTTAAATAAAATAAAAAGTTATTTCTCATTGATCAATTCTGCACATCTCCAGAACAATCCGCCGTTATGATTCTGACCATCTCTCTCTTTACAGGGTTTTGCGCCCTCCTGGCGGTGCCTCCAACTTCTCACTTGGTGCAGATGGGGAAAAGCCTCCCGTCCGGAAAAACAAGATGGCCTCCAGTGTTTTCGCTGAGCCAGAGGACCCCTATGCTAATCGAAGGAACAACCCACCAGGTAAAAAATAAACTCTTCTCTAAATATTAAAACTAAAGATTCTAACGCATTTTTTGTTCCCCATTTTATTTTGATGATTCATGAAAACATTTACGGTTGGTGTCACTAAAAAAAATAAACCAGAACACACAACCAGTGACATGTTAGAGAATATTGTTTAGTCTTCAAAGGAGAATACAAAGTTTTCACAGAAAGGTTACTCCTGCTGCTAGTCAAAATCTGGGAATAACATGTGCTGTGCCCAGTGCTGCTACTTTACATAACAGGTTTTAGGTGCCTACATGATGAATTGATTCCTCTTTCAATCAGTAGACATTCAGTCAATGGTGTTCCTCCATTAATCACAACATCTTTCTACAGACAGTTATACTAGGGCTGTGTGATGTCAAGAATATATAAGTGTCTTGTCAGTCTCAAACTCCTACAGAGGATATTTATTGAAATTGTACGTGGTAACGCCAACTGAAGCTTCCGCATATTCACCCTCTGACATTTCCTTCTTCCTCTGTTACTTCCCTTGCAATAAATGACATCAATGAGTCCTTGTATTCAAGTATCTTTTGTTTAGGATCAAGTTTTTTCTTTTTTTAAGCAAGCACATTTCCTAATAGTCAATACGAAACCTTCTAAAATCACTTTTATTTTCACTTTTTTAAATCCACATTCTCACACAAATGAGGCCTTCATATACTCTTCTCTTTTACCTCCATTAACTTCACTGTTGACAATAAAACAAAGTTATTGCAAACCAGAAAATTGTATTCACTGGTACGTGGGATTGAAAGCTCTTGACTGAATACCACCCATAATTTACTTGTGCTTCCTGTGATCTATAAAGATAGACAACATAAGCATCAAATGTAAATATAAAAATATAGCTTCCTTTTTAAAACCACAAGTCAAAAGCTGTCAGCAGGACCTACCGAAGTAGGGTCAAAAAGGGTTTTTCTTATTGTAAATAAGTGTGACCAAGATGCATATACAATAGAAAAATATTGTGTCGAGGGAATGGTTCCCACCAAGAAATAAAGGTTGCATTATATTAATACCAGCTCATGAGAAAAATTTGTTCCTAAGGCAATTCGACCTTTTGTGTGCAACATGCGTCAGTCCATTCAGGGACGCAGTAGGTTGTTGTGGGATAATCCTACATGCTGTGCGGAAAAATAAATAACTTGAAATTGGATCTCCAAATATACTTGGGAGGAAGTGAATATACCTAGGTTTGGAAAAAAAAATCCCTTTTTATTAAGAAAGTGGAACCTCCCAAATTGAAAGATCCCCCATAGCACAAAAGAAAGGAAGAAGTAAATGTTGGAAGACTTTGTGTGAGAGGAAAGGTCCAGCATAATGTGGGTCATGAGATCAGGTCATAATGTCAGTGGATTCCATGTTTCCCTTTGTTGCTTTCTAATTCCTTCAAAATGACACAATGTCCCCAGTTGTTTTAATTGTTTCTGGGAAATATGTCATACCATGGGAGCACCCAAAGGCAATGCTCCTGTATTTCATTTGAAAATTTGAAGGACACTTTTTGTTTCCTCTGAGTAAAAAGATAGTTCAATTATAACTGATTTATTTTCTGTTATAATTTGATAACCAAAACAATTGCCATGTTAATGGAGCTTAAGCTTAATATGTAAATATTGCATATTCACTAGCCCTTAGAGCAATGTTTGATATTTTGTTCAAGTTTGTCAGTGTGTGTTTGTCATCATGGCAAGACATGGATCCTGACACCGCTACTGAAGTGGGAATAACATTGGAGAGAAAATGAGTTCTTTGCCAGCTGTTCATATTTTGTCAGTGCGATAGTGTCCAACCATACAAGATGCAGTCACAAACTTTACAGATGGGTTAAGAATAAAACCAAGTTTGGGTTCAAAGATGGCTGGGGTCCAAACAATGGGTCAAAGGGGACATTGGCTGGGCTTACCTGGTGTTACCTGCCTCGTACTGTCATTTGATTACAAGTGTCTGTAATCAAACTAAAGCTAAAAGTGCAGCAGCAGATTCCTCCCACAGAGTAACAGGACTCACTCAAATTTTTGGTGTAATCTTTCAAGATTCAAAGACAATTTTCATCGGGAACCTGAAGTTGATCCTAACCCATTAAACAAAGTGATTTGCCATAACATTTCAGGTGACACACTGCTCTTAGATCAGGAACAATGTAATCCATTTGTGTGTAATATAACTATCATTTAAAAATGAAAGTCAATGTAATATGCTCTAGTAACACTGCATTGTTTTTGATATCTTTAATCCTGTTCATCAACAAAAAGATATTATACTTACCGATGGTAATTGACTCAGATTAGCGTTTCAGTCAAAACCTGAGACAGCTGAATACATAGGAATAACATTTGCTGTGCCCAGTGCCGCTACTTTACATAACAGGTTTTAGGTGCCTACATGATGAGTTGATTCCTCTTTCAATCAGTAGACATTCAGTCAATGGTGTTCCTCCATTAATCACAACATCTTTCTACAGACAGTTATACTAGGGCTGTGTGATGTCAAGAATGTATAAGTGTCTTGTCAGTCTCAAACTCCTACAGAGGATATTTATTGAAATTGTACGTGGTAACGCCAACTGAAGCTTCCGCATATTCACCCTCTGACATTTCCTTCTTCCTCTGTTACTTCCCTTGCAATAAATGACATCAATGAGTCCTTGTATTCAAGTATCTTTTGTTTAGGATCAAGTTTTTTCTTTTTTTAAGCAAGCACATTTCCTAAAAGTCAATACGAAACCTTCTAAAATCACTTTTATTTTCACTTTTTTAAATCCACATTCTCACACAAATGAGGCCTTTGAACCCAAAACAGGAAAAAAACCGGACTCACTGAAATTTCCCTCATCATGTTTTTGGTGTAATCTTTCAAGATTCAAAGACAATTTTCATCGGGAACCTGATGAAGTTAATCCTAACCCATTGAACAAAGTGATTTGCTGTAACATTTCAGGTGATACACTGCCCTTGACTCAGATTAGCCAAACTTATTTGTTTGAAGATATTTTGTTATGCAATGATCAAATGTAAGTTTGTCGCTGTAAAATTATTGAGAATTGATTACTTGTTATCTTTGCACCCACTGTGTAACAGCCTATATATCTGAGCGATCATGTCTCCTTGTTCTTCCAGGAGGGAAGCCCACAGGTGTGCTATGTGGTGAACCGTCAGCCCCCCTGAGGAGAGGAGGGAACCAGGGCACCTCCGCAGACAACCCCGTAAGATCATGCATAACATCATGAGTTTTGGTAGTAAATTAAGTGAAACCTTAGGGCAAGCAAACGTATAGGGAAGCAATTGTAGTCCAAATTATTAGAACAAAAATATTTTGGTCTGTCCTCATCTTCCCTTAATGTCTCACAAATGCCACTTGTGTATATCTTTCTGATTTGTTTTAATTGTTTTTCTTTAGGATGGAGAACATTCTCAGTGTGATTATGGTAAGCAACTGTTATTTTTGGTCACATCACACAGTTTTACCTGTGGTTATCTAGACTGTAAACCAGGGGTCCAAAATTCCATACAACACATGGATAAATAACACAAAAAAACACACATTTGCACATACATTGTGTGTACCTGTCATGAAATGAAATACCAACATATAGGCATATGCATATACATGTGTTATTAAGGACTATCCATTGCTAATGTTTTGAAATGTAATAAAGTCACATGCCTCCCTGCAAATGTTTAGACAACAGTGCCCCGGAGCCTGAAGCTGTTGCAGAACGGAAGGAAGATGCTCCTCCAGCAGACGATCCTGCTGGGGGAAATCCATCAGGCCGTAGAAATCCCCCTGGAGGAAAATCCAGCCTCATCCTAGGTTGAACCCCCCTGCCCCCCCCCCCCCTGCATCTCTGAACTTGTCTCTATTTTATTTATTTTTTAACAAGGAATCCTGTCCCATTTGTCTGTACTGCAGTAATTCTTTCTGATGTCCAAAAGACACCAGTTACCTTCACACCCCCAAGTGCATTGTTTTGATACTTCTTTTATTAAGGTCGTTTTGTACTGTTTTTTTTATTGTTTGTTTGTTTGTTTTGACAGAAGCACTTTATGTATTTCTATGGACATGTTTCAAATAGTCTGCCTTTGCCCCTATAATGCATTACACATGACAGGGTACAAGGATCATATTTGTCTTATCAACAAAAGATAAATTCATCTCCTCCTGGTTATTTCAAACAGCATGAGCTGTACGTGATTATACAAGCAGTTTCCAGAACACAAGCAAATTAAAAAGCTGTCACTTTTGCACTGTGTTCAGTTTTGATCCATCTTGCATGAACGTCTGGTCTGTAAAGTATGAATGTGAGAAGAAACTTAACTGTGAAGATTTTTTATTTATTTAACCTGTTTGTTTTTCTGTGGAATAATTGTTGTATTGTTGTTGCATGAAGTTGGAATCTTTCTACTGATTATATTATCATCCACTAAGGAGCCAAATAGGAGTCACATAAATATCTGTTATTGTGATCTGAAGGATGCAAACATTACTGTAGTCTTCAGATGAGTACTTTAGGTCCCATGTCAGGTAACTGAATTGGAATATGCCCTTTTTATATTGTAGTCACTAGGCCTAGATTACTGTGCCGGTTTTGAGTGCCCCATGTTTTTATAGGTGATTTTACTGTACAACAAAGTGTGCCTGTTTTGTGTGTTAGGCAAAAGCATCAAACAAGGTTGGGTTTCAAGATTAGCATTCTACGAGGATCAACAAGGCCTAGTTTTTCCATTGTGAGTCGATGGAATGTTGTTGGTCCTGTAGTGTTTCTTGTAAACCCATCCTAGGTTTGAAAAGTGCCCTTATGAAAGCCCTGCCTTTTTTCTATGTTCCAACAACGCTTTTACTTTAGTCTATTATTCTTCTCAATGGAGTTATAGAAAAATCTTTTTATACATTTCATTGTCGCATTATTTAACCAAAATTCAAACTCCCTCCTGCTTCTGTCTTGTTGAGTCACGTGTGTGACTGCTGTTCAGCCCACCTTCATGGCAGAAACATCATTTCTGTTGGTGTCTATTTTTAACATCTGTTATGATGCAAGATGATAAGGCTGTTTGCTTCTTATATCAGTTTCTGTTGCTGGATGTCAGTCACTGCAGAACATTGAAATTAAGAAATGGCACAAGTGTTAAAAGAACATTAAATAACAATTTTGACCATGTTTTCTGTCTTTATTATACCTTTAAAAAAATGATTATAATGTAGAGTTATGATTGTTTTTTTGCAGCTCTTTGTTCTATTAACCTACAGCTCAAAACATTAAAAAGATCAGGTTACCCCTCTCTTTTAAGTTGATATAAAGTTGACACAGAAAAGTTGTGAATCCTCACTAAAGGATCACCATAGTAAAGTAAAAGCTTATATAGTGTGTACAGTTTGCTTCAAAAGTTATTTCTGCATATATTTTTTAAGCCTTTTTAATTAAAGAAAACTATAGTGGAGCAAAGTGTTGTTTAAATAACTTTGGCATTATTTTCTTAATAACTAAACTATTATTGGTTCAGTCTCAACTTCGTAGAAGCACCTACACAGTACAAGCTAGTGTTTATACGCCTAGCGGCCTATCTTTGGCCCCTTAGCCGTCCCCTTACTCGGATGAAAGTGAAAGTAACTTCGTTCCAAAAGCTCCCGTCTGGTTTTCAGTTAAACGACCAGGGACATCGCCTTCAAGAGGAGCGTGTGCGGTGAGTTTGACGTGGCATTTTGTCTTATATTGGCTGAATCCTGGCATGTGTTGTAATGTAGGCAACGTGTTGCTACGTATTGTACCTCAGTCTTAACCTTTATTATGATAGTTTCTTCGAAAGTGGCATAATGTCAGTCAAATACTGTATGTTTAAGTGTGTCCGTAATGTGACTTGTTTCTATGTTTACCGGGAAAGTCGAACAATTCCCAGCTCAGCTGGTAGGATACGTATACTTAGCATGTTCCCAAACTCTTTACAGTTAAATCTTTTATAAATTGCCATAGTTTTGAATGTTATACAGTGCTTCCTCTTTTATTCTCTAGATAGGCTAATTTAGCGGAACAGAAACGTCCGACATGTTTTAGTTGCAACCACACCGTCACAACATTACATGTAGCAGACATGATCTTGATAATAATCAGTGACAAAGGGCTGCTTTTACAATAAGCTTAACAACGTCAAGCATATCTTTTATCTACCTTAGCATAGACGTTGTTAACTATAAGAATTAAACAAGCAATGAGCAATGAAGTTGCTTGTAGCCTATGATGTCCGCTCTTTAATAAGAAGAGGGGTTGTTGGAATAAGAAAAGAGACCTTTTTTTTAAGAGGTCAACATTCTGAAAAATGCCCAGACCTTCTCCACATCCCCCTAGTTTATCAAAGTTAAATTGGTGTTATATTGGATCTGTTCTGGTACATGGCTAAAGCATATAAAATATAACCATATTGTTGTCACAGCCCTGTCTTTCCCTTTTAACATTTTAATTAACATGTAGCCCCCCACCCACCCACACACACATTTTATATATAATATTATTCTTTAGTATAATTTTAAGTTCAAGACTTCCCCTTAAGCCCTGTCCCTTGACCATGCAGGTTTTTAGGATATGATATGGATAAAGAAGCTGTTCCTTAATCAAACAAACTTAGGACAAAACAGGACAATGTATTCCAATGTCATTTAAGGATCATGGTTTGGGCACAAGGAGTGAGATATCACACTTGAGTGAGATCAAAATAAAGTAAATTAAGCAAAACAGTCAAACCAATATTTCCTTGGAAGTGCAGAGAGACACTTAAAAGCAGCACTGGGATTATCACAGAAATATATTCCTCCGCTCTCTAAAGTGAAGATATCTAATATTTAAAGTGGATAGCTCTTTCAGTATGACTTATCTTCCCTGTTCTATTGTTTGCAGAGTAAAGGGGCAATTCAAGTGAAAGTAAATCCAAACACTTCAAAAGTGAGTGGAAAGCTTGTCAAGCAGGTTTTTGAGGTAGTCCAGGCCTCACGATAGACATCCAGTTACAATATGAGAAACTTCTAGGAACAAAGAGCAATATTGCAAAAGTAAACATGATAAAATACACTGCCCCGCCAAAAAAAAGGTTACAAGCCTGTGGGGGCAGTGCTATGATCTGGGGTTGCTGCAGTTGGTCTGGTCTAGGTTCAGCAACGTTATGTGCCCAAAGAATGAGGTTAGCTGACTACCTGAATATACTGAATGACCAGGTCATTCCATCAATGGATTTTTTCTTCCCTGATGGCACGGGCATGTTCCAAGATGACAATGCCAGAATCCATCGGGCTCAAATTGTGAAAGAGTGGTTCAGGGAGCATGAGACATCATTTTCACACATGGATTGGCCACCACAGAGTCCAGACCTGAACCCGATTGAGAATCTTTGGGATGTGCTGGAGAAGACTTTGCGCAGTCGTCCGAATCTCCCGTCATTAATGCAAGACAGATGTGACATTGCAGAAGCTTGTGGAAACACGGCCACAGTGAATGCGATCAATCTCACTGTTGGCACGTTGTCAATAAATAATAGACGGTTCAAACAGAAGCCACAATGATTTCAATGATTAACTTAGTTATTGTGTTTTTCTCTACTGTTAAACTTAAGCAAGCAACAATAAACTCAATTGGTATCTTATTAACAGAGTAACACATTGTGCCATAGTTCAGGGTATAATGAGTGCTTTCAAAAGAACAATGCAGCAGAACTTTATTGGTTATCATTGTGTAAATAACTTTATCAAAAGTAATGTCACAAGGGCGAAAAGTGTAGGAGTTGTTAACGTGTTGCACAGTGAACTTGACTGACCTTTTGCACTCACATTAAAACAAGTGTGTTGGTGTTTTGACATTTCAGATAAATCAACATGGCCTCAAATGGTGTCCTTCTTTGGCTCATGTTCAGCCTCATCAGCATAGGAAATACAGGTACATTCTGCTGTGATCTCAGAATTTCAAGTATGAATTGCTGTTAGCTACTGATTTAGCCATGGGTCTCTTTATAACATCACATTTTCTGTTACAGCTTTAATAAATGTGGAATGCAGGGCTGAACATGTCGGGAAGTATGGCCAGCACTCATTGCTGCAGTGTGTTTACAAACCCTCACAAGATGCAGAGGACGCACAACTCGACTGGGTCGAATGGAAAAAAGATGAACAGCAAATACTGTTTATTCGCCTTGAAAAAACTGTTGCAGTTCCAGGCTTTTCACTTGCTGAGCCGTCCGGGAATGCCGCAAATCGGAACGTCTCCCTGCTAATTACCAACACTTCTGTAAAGCACCAGGGGGAATATACATGTGGAGTGGGGACAGACAGTGGTGATGGACTCGGATACACCAGCCTTAGAGTTACAGGTGAGACCCTCCATATTTCATATCTTAACTGCAAGTAAAGTTGTTTTTCTAAACAGTTTGTTTATTCTGCTTGCAAACAGAACATGCATTTGAAATATTTAATTGCTGGCTTGATAGAATGGAGAATATTTAGAAATCCAGGGGACTTTCCTGGCTTATCTGACTGGTATTTCCCTTACTTTCACTTTCAATGTCACACAAAAATAAAAACTTGTGCAGAAGCCAGTTTCTTTTATATAATTATTGCTGCTTACCACATATTGAAATATAACTTTCTTTTGGAATAGAATGATCAACAAACAGTTTCTTAATATTTAATTGGAGTAATTTGATTTACGTCATGGTGCAAGGTTCGACTTTATGATCATGTTTTTCCCCTTTTATCCTTTACAGCCAAGTACAACAAACCAGCTGTGAAATTCGACCCTAAGACAAGAACCCTGATATGCGAGTCCGACAGTGGCTATCCAAAAGGTCATCTTCGCTGGTTTGATGAGAACAGAACAGAGTGGACCAAAAGCTCTAAAATGGAGGCCCTGGAGACCGAAAGTGGTCTGTTTAACCTCTCCAGTCATCTGACTTTGCTGACCGGTTCTACTTTCTCCACCTACACTTGCTTGGTGTTTAATGCCAGTGGAGGCAAAGAGGAAGAGGGCACATATACATTTGACGCAACACAAGAAGGTATTTGTTGCTGATTACCACGCTTGATACCTTTTAAGGCTTGATACCCTTGTGCTTCACACAAGAAAATCCCATACAATCATTCTAGCCATCTGATGTCTCACTTTACCGGAAGTCCTAAAGCAATAACTATAACTGGAGTTACATGAACAGACCATCACTAAAAGGAATTTGAACCACAAGCCAACTTGGTGCATCCTTTATGTTGCTGCAGAGGTAGACAGAGGACTGAATTATCCCATATATACAAAACTTGGAAACTGTAACCTTACTAGGCTTGTTCTTGGCAGGTCATACAGTTCTATGTATGTATAACTACAAACATGTGCTTCAATTGGTCTGTTCCACAATTCACTAAATAGACTGGCTGAGAAATGTCTTATCACGTTTCTCAAATTAGTTTTATTTATTATCACTAACTAAAAAACCCTTTCAACAGGTTCTCTTAGTAACTTCCACCAGCCACCCTATCTGAGCTGTTTTTCACATCTGCTTCATACAGCTGAAAGTAATTTTCCTATAGCCAAATTGTGCAGACTCATTGGGAGTAAAAGTACAAGTGAAATTAGTTTGCTAGAGTAATATATGTGAAACTGCAACCAGTCTCATTTTACAAATAGAAGCTCACTGTTTTTGATCATGAGTTGAAGTATTAGCACATTCATCTTTCTTTGATTTATTCAGCACAAGACCAGGAGAAAGGGGTGAATCAAGCAACCAAAATAGTCGCTCCCCTGCTGGTCATCGGATCCCTGATCATAGGGTTGCTGCTGCTGTCACTGCTGCTGTATAAAAGGCGATCTCAACGTGAGTACAATCACAGGCACTCGCTTGTCTTTAGGTTGATATTAACCGTTTGTTATTGAGGATTAAAATGACACATATGAAAGAGTACTGGGTAGACAAACAGACATCACTGGTTAAATGTAGAATTTCCTGCTTCCTCTAAGAAACAACATTTTACCACATCACTATTTTAGTCTACACGAGACAGCCAAAAACAAGTATGTAAGTAAGCCACTTTGAACAAAGCTTCTGCTAAATGTATAAGAGACATATGATAAGTATTAGCCAAAAGTGATAAATTCTTCTTATTATGTATCATTAAGATATCCATGTCAGCTAATAAAAAAGCCATACTGTGCATCCCTAAATGTATGTAACGTCATCTAACTAACACCATGGGGGGAAAAAACAGATTAACTAGTTATCAATTTGGATAGCGATTGAACATTGATCGTTTTGCTTACTTTATCATTTATAATGTTCATATCTCCTTTAATTTGTGATAAGCAGGTGTAAGTAGTTGCAATATTACTGATAGAGAGTATACAAACACAATGGCCCTTTAACTGTGATATCCGGGAATATATTTATATTTTCAATCTGACCTTTTTAATACTCACAATCTCAAATGTTGGGTGGGATTTCTTCAGTAGCTTTCTGTGAAAACAAGGAGCTGACAGGAAATAGTCAGACAATAAGTGAAAGTTGGCACCACATTAGTTGCAGGTGGAAAAGCCTGTTGAACACTGGAAAAGTAAATACAGTTAAGTTATTAAGGATGGGTACACTCTATTATTGTGAGGTTGAATCCAACAGTGTAGCTACTGCAAACCTGTCATTAGCCTAAAACGGTTGAGTGTTTTCCATTGTTCCCATTCTACTAAAGGTTTTATAAAAATAAGGGATGTAAACACAAATGAAGATCTTATTTTAATTCACTCCTCATTTCTTTGACAGTGGCCCGGAGGTTCTCTACACGGCCCATTATGAGTATGCTCATCTTTGCTTACTTAAGAGGTTCAAATAAAGGCTCTATCCGTTCAATTTTCCATCTCTCTCACTAAATATCTGCAACACAAATTCTAACCGATTACTGAGTGGTTTAATGAGCTAAAATAATCTAAATTAAACCGTGGTTAGTATTTTTCTATTTTAACTGATTAACAGTTGTCAGTAACCTCCTGGACTGGATGTTTTGAGCCAAAGTTGAAACCAAAGTCACTCACCACAGACATGTTCTCCCACTGACTTTTGAACCTTGTTTATTGTTCTGCTTGAGGACATGTTGATCAGTGAGCAAGAAAGTTTCCTGTCTCTGCATTAACTGTATATTTTAATATCTAAATTGCTGTCTTGTTTTCCTCTGGCTTTCAGATGTATGTGATGTATTTATATAATGCATACATATAAATACATATATATATATATATATATATGTATTTAGTAGGTTTTCCATGATTTATGGGAAACTGGGCTTGGGTACCAGTATTTCCAACATGATAACACCTGACTCATGTTTGGAAACTCACTGCTGGGAATCTGCCTATGCTTTTACGTCAACAGCTCTCTGAATATGGTGATGGTTTTACACCACCCCATTGTAACCCACAGTAAAATATTTCTATTTGTTCCAGGTTACCCTCAACCGGTCAGCACAACTGAGCCAAATGATGAGAAAGGTATGTCTGAATTACAGTATTTTGACTCACTGTGTATTATACAGCTTTTCGTACTTTTTTTTTTTTTAATGCACTCTATGAGATTTAATTCAGGCTTTGCTATTAAATCTTTTTGCTGGTTATCTTCAGGAGAGGATCAATCACACAAAGACAGCCAGGCCTGAGGTAATTATAATGCTGCAATCAACTTAATAAAGAAGATTAGTTTCAATAATAATAAATATCTAATAGCTCTCTCATTCTCTCTCTCTCTCTCTCTCTGCAGAAGACACTGCATGTCACATAGAATGTGGCATTTTACTGGCAATCTTTGAAATCAGCACTTCCTTGTTTTTCTAATCTCGAGTATATCGTTGTGTTTTCCTTACTTCAAATACTATAACCAGGATGACCTTGTACAACTGTGATTTCTCAGAGGATCTGTTAATGCTTTATTTACCTTAGCTAAATAAGTGAACACTCAAATCAATTCTAAACCTAAAGAGAGATCTGGATATATTTGGATCAGTGACGGACAACAAAAAGGCATGGGATCGTGTAAAAGGCCAGGGAGAAAGCTACGTGTAAAATCCCCAGGAAGTAAAAACTTCGTCTCTGACGGAGTTTTGGTTAATAGAGGGAATTTTTCTAAATCGTGCCCGCTGTCAATGTAGCCTTTGGCAGCTCGCCAGGACTGGAACTTTTTTCTCTTTCATTTGTGAAGTGTGTGTGTGTGTGTGTGTGTGTGTGTGTGTGTGTGTGTGTGTGTGTGTGTGTGTGTGTGTGTGTGTGTGTGTGTGTGTGTGTGTGTGTACACAACAAAAAGAAGGCACTGTTTATGTGTCTGAGATTTTATTTTATTTTTCTACATTCATGTCTTGATACATTTGCATTTGTTGTTGACAACAAGAAGTTAGAAAATATAATGTATGTTTTTTACGGTCAAAAAACTAAAATGTCAAAAGCAGAAATGAGCCAGCTGATCTTAGTTATATTGACCTTGACTTACCTTTAAATCCAATTTTACCCCCCGCTGCTGAGGTAAATTCAGGCCCAGCCAATTTCATATCCTTATTCCAACCACGAATACAGATCACTAGAAAAGTGTTGGTTGCGCTTCCCCATGTCACATGATTTGCACTTAACACTTATTTAGTCTATTCCATAGTGTGTTGTGCATATAAACCAAAAATGTCTGTTGACGTTCCTCTTTATTGTCGGTCATGAGGATGTTGTATAACTTTTGGCAGCAATGTGGAAGTTTTCTCACAATGGACACATATCTTTTCATCTAAATCCTCTTCTTGGCTTCATTCTTTAATCTGATACCGGCTCTCATTCATGCGACAATATTTTCAGGGAACGTGGTTTTTGTTCTGAGCCTTGCTCTGTAATGAAGCAGCTCCCTATGGTTCATAAATGCTTTGTTCTAATTGTAGATAACGGCATTTATCATTACGTATTTGATAGGAAAAATGAATGGTATTGTAGAATGTTTTTATCAGTCTGTAAATATTGTTATTCTGTGTGTCTGTGTGTTTATTAGTTTTTCCACAACTTCATGCTACAGGAACGCACTCGTATCACTCGTACTCCATTCAGTCCAGACAATCATAGGACTTACTTTTAACTGAATTGTTTCAGGGTTAACATGTTTATGTTGTTGTGAAACATTCATTAAAGATCATGTCAAATAAAAAAATTAAATGAATTGTGAATTCTTTTTTTGTGTTACTTTTGCTGTGGACCTGCAGATTATATTTCAGACATAGCATTGATTGTTAAATGATTTTTGTAGCACATTTGTACAGACATATAAACCAACGTCACTTTGCTGGTTATTCCTAGGGAGACTTTCGAGTTATGTTGACTGTGTATGCAAGGCATTTAAATCACCAGATATAACAGATGTTTTTTGATGAGCTCATTTGGCTGGAGGTATGTCACAACGCAAGCGCTGTCCCAGTGTTCTCTCTCCTTGTTCCTCTTTCTCTTCACTTTCTATTGAACATTTAAAATATATGAAGAAATCTAAACTATTATCATCAGGTTTATGTTACAGATAATTGATTACCGGCATGCAATGGATTACTGTGATACTTTCAGACCTGCACTTTAAGACTTATTTTTTCATACCTGGATCAACTGTCTTACAGTATGTTGTTTTAAGTAAATAATAATAATAATAATAATAATAATAATAATAATAAACTTTGAATGAACACAATATACATCACACTTTATGATATACAGATTTGTGTAAGATTTAACATGAAAGTCAAATTCAGCTATTGAGAATCTTAATTCATCTCAATCCTGCCATCTATTGGACAACAATAATTTATAGTATTGTGACAAACTCACATGTTGATCAAAACCTTTTGTTTTAGTTTATCAAGTATCGAGTAAACTTTTGCAAAGTACAATAAATACATTTAAAAAATATATATATTTTTCCCTTTTCGTCTGAATAAATTCCTTTCATATCATTACTATCCCATGTGCATGTATTGTGCATTGAGACAACGAAACATTTATCCAACTTTGTTGTGCACAAAAAGCTTTGTCTGGACACGAGCAAATATGAAGACTGTTGGTCAAATTAAACAAATTCACAATAATATATAAATGATTTGCTTATAACACTACACTCGAAAAAATGTAAACGTTGACTTTATTAAATATATTTTGTAAAAAAATAACACATAATTGTATTAAGTTAGTTGAAAGCAATCATATTAAGTTTCAAGGTCTCCTATTATGCTATTTGAACAATATATTGTAGGGAATATCCATACAAAGCATGTCTTTGAGATGTTTTGCTCAAATTACCAAACAGATCACCCATTGTAGCATGCCTCATCCCCCTCTATTTCAGCCCTGTTCCTGAAGTGCTGATTCTGTGACTGTCGCTTTCAATTTGAGCTGACCTGAAGCTGGCCACGCCCCTTTGAAGCGTCATACAGGTCTCTCTCCTCTGTGAAAGTTTTCTACCGGGAGAAGATACTCAGCTAAACGATTCCGTGATTAAACGCCATATTACTTCCCAAACCACATCAAGCATTATTTCTGCAACACTTCTCAGTGTTTACCACTAGAAAAGTGACATTATATGTATTATATACAACAACTCTAAGTTCCTCATGCAGACATCCTGCAAAGAGACACAGAGGTTCTGCAGAGAGGATTCAGCTCGCGACTGTGTATCGCAGACACTGGGTTGGAAAGTTTCACGTGGGCTGGACGTTGCCAGGAGTGCAATGTGAAGCCAGCCCACATTTCTGATATGACTCATAACCGAAGCAAATCTGAATCAGCTCGTTTGTACCCCCGTTTTTAGAGATGTGGGTAATATTGAAGTTGCATGTCTTTATTCACGTGTGCTTGAAACTGAAAGTAAACTGTCAAAGCCATAATACAAACAGACACTAGAGGGCAGTATTACACTTCTCTGGACCAATGTCAAATTACTAGCCTAATGTACATTACAACACTCCCACTTAATTTTACAACGGTATTAAGTCTTTTATGCTAGCATACATCACTCAGACTTGAACTTGAAGCAATATTCAAATGATGTCAAGATAAACCCTAAACACACATTAGCAAGTATCTTGTTATTCCTTAACTTCAAAATTAACCTTGCTATGCAGAGCACTATTAAACAGCATTAAACTTTATGCATTTAACCTCACTTTAAACTGAATGACAAAGTCCAATCTCTCTTCTGAGATATTCACACTTCTGTCTAGGTACTGGCTTTGTCAGAATATCAGCCTTCATCTCCTCAGACGGACAGTATTTCAGCTGTATTTGTCCATTCTGCACACATTCACGAATGTAATGGTAACGAATGTCTATGTGCTTGGTTCTTGAGTGATCGACTGGATTCTTCGCTATTGCGATGGCTCCTTGGTTGTCCTCATGGATCACAGTTGGTGCAGTGTCCATTCCGAGATCACTCAGAAGTCGTTGAAGCCAGCTACATTCTTGAGCTGCCTGGCTGAGTGCGACGCAGGGCTGGACTGGGACCAAAAAATGTCCCTGGCATTTTTGGCCATGGCGGCCCACAATGATTATTTATACGATATGCTGAGGTACACGACATACCAGAGGATATATGTGCACATTGTGTTTCAAAAAGTAAAAATAAAGCGCAGTAGCCTACATGGAAGAGCTGTTAAGAGTTTAACATGTTAAAAACATGTATACGCTCTTTTACTTACAGAGACTTTCATCTTGGGAGAGATGGCTACAGTGCCACAATTCCCATCTTGAAGTGAAAGTGGTTGTCAAAGAAACACTGCTAGAAATGTCTTTTCAGTATTTATTAATAATAATATAAAAGAAATATACTGTTTATACAAATACAAATAAGACAATTAGGCCTACAATAAGACCATGCATCCATGTAAAAAAAAAAGCTCCTCAAAGTGGCACCGTATGCTGAGACAAAAGGCTGCTAGACCTTGGTGCTAATGAAAGAAAAAGAACAAATGTGAACTCCACATCAGGGAAAGGCAAACCCAAACCTTCACTCCAAATATGCTAAATGTGAATAATGCCTGTGAGCCACACCAATGAAAGGCACATCCCTGGAACATCCCTGAGGGACAGGGCAGCTGGTTGAGAAATGTTGAATGGCCCTCCAATAATCCTGAGAGAGGAGGAGAGGAGAGAGCAAAGCAATAATCACATTACTTTCTGTCAAAACGTGTAATTAAACCACTCATTTAACACAAATGTATTTATTTATCATAAATCTCACCTTACAAAAGCAGTTTCTTCATTAATTCGCTCTTCTCCGCAACTCTGTCAATCACTGTGTCAGTATCAAGGGACACAAGGACATCCTTCTCAATGGCCATCAACATAAAGGCTTCCAGATTGCTGGCAGACAGGCAACTCCTCAGTCTGTTTTTGATGTAGCGGAGGGTTGAAAATGACCGCTCACAGGACACCTGAGTTATTGACAGGGTCAGCAAAAACTTGTATGCCAACCCAAGTAGGGGGTATGCGTGAGTCAGCATATTAAATCTGAGAAGGATTTTGTAGCAGCACAGGGGGCACTCTTTGCAAGAGACACAGGTTTTGCTTATTATGTCCATCTCTTCTTGATCATCTGACTCCTCTTCAACTGCTCTAGTTGTGTAGTCATCCAAGGGCGATTGTACCAGCCTGTCCCATTGCTGTGCCAAGTTTCTCAGTTCAATTTGTAGATTGGTAACAGTTGCCCTGCTGTCATATACAACTAGGCACTTGCTGAGTTCTTCAAGTGCAGATTCAGGGAGCGCACTGCCACTGGTCTGGATAAGTGGGACGTTTTTGGGATGTAGGAGGGATAAATCTGCATACAGGGTGCCATGGGTGAGGAATCTTTGGTGCATGGCCTCAACAGCTGTATCAAGAGTCTGGTGGTGAACATTGACCTCATAGGCCTTTTCTGAATCACTCAGGCTTTCATCCTGGGCCATCTCTCCTGGTAAGACTTTCTTCCTCCTCACCCTTTTTTGAGGCAGTGCAGCCTCCACTTCCAAATCTAGTTCATCGTGCTCCTCTAGCTTTTCATTTGCTCAATGGACAAAACAGTCAGCTGCATCTTTGACTGCCGGGAAATCTCTTGCTATCTTTTTCAGTGAATCTTGTGTTGTGGTGACCATCCTATGTGCTGAGAGGATGTCCATTCCTCTGGTCTGTAGGTATTTTGATAGTGGTGAGGTGAACTCAAATATCCGGAGGAATAACTGAGCTGTTAGGACAGTTTCATATCGGAGTAAGCCATCTCGGTATCCTCTGGCTTTGGTTTGTGCATTTGATGCAAGTGTATCCAGCTTCATTATAGCAGAGAGTGTGGACACCACTTCAACAAAGAGGCCACCAGGTCTGCCATAGTTTCCGAAAACTTTCCTCAGGGCATGATGTTTAGCCCACCATCTCGTCTCTCCAATTGTTGAAATGCGTTTGTGCCTCTTGTCCTGGCTCTCTGTCTCCCACACACTCACCCTTGTATATGATTCCCTGATGAATACAGCAATGTTGTTCAGCAGGTCAAATAGTGATCCACTTTCAATAACACTATGGGTGGTATCGGACAACACAAGGTTCAGGACATGTGCATAGCACCACACATGCTGATGGGTGGGGTATTTGGATGCCATTAATGCAGAGAAACCTCTGTATCGCCCCTGCATATTAGAGGCTCCATCTGTGGAGTTGCCGATGCACAGGCCTATGTCTAATTTCAGACGTTCAAGGACTTCAGTTAATAGAGTCACAAATGACTGTCCTGTAGTTGTGCTGCATTGTACGACTGCAACCAGCTTTTCATGGACTGCATCCGTGACAAACCTCAAAATCACAGAACACTGCTCTTTCCCTGTAATATCTTGAGTTGTGTCTAGCTGCACAGAAAACATCCCTGCTTTCTTAATGTCTGCAGAGATTCTCTCTTGAATTAAATGTTTGATAGCATCGATTACTGCATTCACAGTTGTTTTGGACAGGAGGGTGATCAGAGAGCCTCTGCCTTGTGTGCCCGAAGCATGGATCTGCTTGCTTCTTTCAATTACACTGCTGAGGTGCTCTTTTAAGCAAACATCATATTTCCCCAACAATATAATTAGTTCTAGGAAATTGCCATGGTTGAGACTGTCGATGTCCAAGGTGTATGCAGCTTCATTGTGCTCCTGTCTGTAGCTTAAGCCTCTCTTCCCTATCACTTTCACAACCTCCACTACACGTTCCAACACCTGCCGTCTCTTCTTAACCTGCTCACGGTGTCCTGTCAACTGTCTTCCCTCAAGGAGGTGACCAATGCTTGCTCTGGAGCAGTTTAAAAAGTATGCCTCAGCACATTTTCTGTGTGTCATGCCTCTCTCATGCTCCTCTATTCTTTGGTGCACATGCCTCCAGTCTGTCATTCCTCTAATGAAAGTACTTGGATCATTGGGTTTGCTAAAAGCAAGGCAAAGAAAACAAAATAAAGCATGACGTTGACCACAATAAGTCAGCCATTTCCATGCCATGTCGTCCGTTCTAGTGAAGAGCCTCTGGACGACAGGATTTGTGGCATCCTGTTGTGGGTGAAACTTAAAGAATTCCTGCCTCTTTGTGGAATGAGGGCGGCTAAAATATTCTACATCTGCCTGATCTCCCTGTGACTCCTCCACTCCTATTTCAACAGTCTGGCTTGACTAAACACAGAGAAAGAGAGAGAGGCAGGAATGTTAATTTCACTAGTGTTATTTCTCTGGTTACCAATGATTTATCATCCATTTCGGGAAAGCAATGTTTCACTAATATTACATGATAATAATAACTGTAAGCTATAACACCTGCAAACTATAACTTACAAAAATAACACTGTAAGTTGGACACCGAGTCTATAGCATTATTTGAAAACAAAGGCTATTAAAACACACACACACACACACACACACACACACACTAGGGTGACCACCTCCAAACCAGCAACGATTGTGCACAAAACTCTATAGGCTACTATTATTATGCATGTTTTAAGTCTGACTGAATAAAATTAGTCCTGTAATTATTTCCTATGTTGAGCATTTACATGCATTTAGCCTACAATCTCCCCAGATCTCACCCTATTAGGTGAAGATACACACACATCCCAAAATATTTTCATTGTTATGGGCTATCATAATTTCTGTGTCATTCTAGTGTCTTTCTGAGTGCGTGCGTGTGTAGCCTACGTGTGTGTACCTGCCTGTATGCGCACAGAAATGTGATAGGTTTGCTTGTTGTACTGCGTCAAGATTGACAACAATTTCGACCAATCATGACTGACTTCAGATCTCAAAAAGTTGAGGCCGACCTCTCGTTGATTTGTGGTGGATAACTTATTTTATTTTTTCTCCTCTCCGCGTCGACGAGTCGAACAGCGCAATGTAAAATGCAGATGGCTTCTTTACTACTGATGCATGCTGCAGAGAAACGCACAAATGCTTGTCAATCGAAAGCGGAGGAGCAGGTGGTCACCCAGCCCTCACACACACGCACACAACAGCCCTCCCTCCATGAACCGTCCCTCTTCATTCTGCTAACATTTACCGTAGCTATTCTGACCTCTTCCTCAATTTGTCCCTGCTGGGTAACGTCTCTCTCCTCCTCCTCCTCCTCCGTAACGTCTCTCTCCTCCTCCGAATCCACCTGTACTTCGCCTTCCTCTGTGTTACTAAATTGCACATCAAAGCTGTGTTCCACTCGTTCAGCCTGTGCACTCGGTGTAACAGTCGACCTTGGGGTGAACATTTCTGTGATTTTGACACATTTTGCTGCGTCCACTTGTAGGCTTTTTAGCCTTTTGTCTCGCAGCTTCTGTGCGCCCCCCTTGCGCCCCCCTTGCGCTTTTGTGGTGGTTTATTAGGCCTACTATCCATTTTCACAATTTCACAGAAGGAAACTCACTTCTCTCCGCTGTCAGACAGCTCGAGTCAAATGGCAAACTTTGATAACCCTGGGAGGGAAGGGGGAGGGCTGAGAGATGTCATTGGCCAACCCCAATGTCCGTCAAGAAAATCAACCAATGGGCCGTTTCGTGTCTCAAATACCGTCGCGGTGGATTTTTTTTTTTTCATTATTAAATTATGACAGCCCCGGCCCAGAAATGTTCGTCGGCCCACCGGGCAATCCATGCCTGGTGCGAGTACTCTGCCTCCGCAGATGACTGCTTTTTACTGAGCCAACTCACTGCTCCTCCACCCAGCAGAAAAACATTGCCTGTTGTTGAGTGACGATCATCTTGATCTCCTGCCCAGTCAGCATCTGAGAATCCGATCAACGCTCCAGATTCTGATCTTTCATACTTGAGAACAAGATTCAGTGTCCCTTTCAGGTATCGAAGAATTCTCTTGACAGCCGTCAAGTGTGCTTCATTTGGATCTGCATTGAACTTTGATACAGCACTCACTGCTTGTGCTATGTCTGGCCTTGTAGCCATTGCAGCATACAGCAGACTTCCTACCATGGACTGGTAAGTGCTTGGGTTCACAGGCTTACTAACTCCATCAATCTTTTTCAGCTTGACGTTTGCATCGGCTGGAGTTGCAACGGGATTGGCATTGTCCATTTTATACTTTCGAAGTATTGCTTCAATGTAATGCTTCTGGTGAAGAAACACACAATTCTTCTCATGTTCTTGGACAACAGAGATGCCCAGGATGTAGGACAGCTCTCCCATGTCTTTCATCTTGTAACGCTTCTTCAGCGCATCTTTCAGTTCATTCATGCTTTCCATTGACTCAGTAATCAGAATCAGATCATCGACATAGAGATAAAAGTATCTCTAACTCCTTCTGAGATCTCACAAACACACAGGGATCTGATGTACTCTGTTTGAAGCCTAGGTCTTTCATGAATTCAGTGAAAGTCTTGCTCCAGCAACGAGGAGATTGCTTCAGTCCGTAGATGGACCTCTTGAGCTTGCACACTAGATGTTCCTGTCCTGGTTTGACGTAGCCCTCCGGTTGCTCCATGTAGATTTCCTCTTCTAGATGTCCATTCAGGAATGCAGTTACAACATCCATCTGGTGTACATGCAGATTGTTCTGGACAGCAAAGGCAAGTAAGGTACGAATTGAGCTGAAATGTACCACAGGTGAAAATGTTTCATCATAGTCAGCACCATACTTCTGTGAGTAACCCTTGGCAACGAGTCTGCATTTGTATCTTTCCACTCGTCCATCACTATGATGCTTTACTTTGAACACCCATCTTGATCCTATGGCCTGTCTATCTCTTGGTAAGTCAACCAAATCCCAGGTTTCATTTTCCAACAGTGACTCATATTCCAGGTCAGCCGCTTCCTGCCATTCCTTTGCATCTGGTGTCATTAATGCCTCTTTGAGTGTGATTGGTTCTGTAACATGACAAACATTGGCATAATGATCAACAGTCACTACATCAGCATACTCATCATATCCGTATCTTGTAGGAGCTTTTCTGATTCTGCTACTCTCTCTCATAGCTTCACTGACAGTAGCCTCGTCAGCTGGTGCTCCCGTCTCTTTCGGTGTCATGATGGTCTCATTATCTGAACAAGAAATGTCCACTTCCTGTTTCCAGTTGAAGTCTGATTCGTTAAAGACAACATCTCGACGAATTTGAATTCTCCTTTTGTCTTCGTCCCACAAGCGATAGCCTTTGGCGTTGTTTGCATATCCAACAAAACGAAGTTTCACAGCTTTCATGTCCAGTTTTCTTCTCTCTACGTCTGGAACATGTGCATAAGCAACACAGCCAAACACTCTCATGTGACTCAGGTCTGGTTTCTTGCCACACCATCTTTCATAGGGCGTAACTTCCTTCAGAACACATGTGGGTAGCCTGTTCTGTATGTAAGCTGCAGTTGCCACGGCTTCTGCCCAGTACATCTTTGGCAATTTAGCATGTGCTAACATACTTCTGGCTGCTTCGACTAGTGTCCTATTTTTTCTTTCAGCAACACCATTTTGCTCTTCGTTTATCAGCGCTTGCTGTACAAACAGTAGTGTTAAGTTATCCATGTTTGTCTCAAGTGCAGTGACAATTGTTGCATAGCTTTGTGGTAGGCTACCTAGCAGTGTAACAATCTGGTCTTCTTCCTCAATCCGAGTACCTATTGCTCCTAACTTATCAGTCAGTTCCTTCATTCGTTTCAAATGTTCAGTAATATTTTCTCCTTCTTTCATTTCACATCTGAAACATTTCTTCTTGAGAAACAACTTATTAGCAAGAGTGTCTCTTTCAAAGTGTCCTCTTAGCGCGTCCCACGCTTCTTTTGGAGTCTGACAGCTTGTTATTAAATACAATTGAGGTGTACTTACATTCAGCACTAACACAGAAAATGCCTTCTCTTTCCGTTTTTGAAATCTGCTCGAATCTGTGCATTAGCATCCGCTGCTAAAGTTTCCGTTTCCATGACCATGCCCCATAGTCCTTTAGCCTTCAGCAAGTGTTCAATCTGGAATTTCCATGTTGCCCAATTTTCTGGTCCGCTCAGCTTCTCGATAAACAGCTTATCTTCCATTGTGAATCCCACAATACTGTCTATGCCACACAAATTCCGTGTAAAATAGCATTTTTAGCGACACTCTGAGCCCATAACCTATTGAAGTTGCATGTCTTTATTCACGTGTGCTTGAAACTGAAAGTAAACTGTCAAAGCCATAATACAAACAGACACTAGAGGGCAGTATTACACTTCTCTGGACCAATGTCAAATTACTAGCCTAATGTACATTACAACAGGTAATGCCTTACAACTCTTTAATTTGACATTAATTGTGATTAATAAACATAATTGAAAATGTATAGTGAATTGTCAAACACCTAAAATGTCAAAAGCAGAAATGAGCCAGCTGATCTTAGTTATATTGACCTTGACTTACCTTTAAATCCAATGTTACCCCCCGCTGCTGAGGTAAATTCAATGCTCAGCTAATTTGATATCCTTATTCAAACCACGAATAAAGATCACTAGAAAAGTGTTGGTTGCGCTTCCCCATGTCACATGATTTGCACTTAACACTTATTTAGTCTATTCCATAGTGTGTTGTGCATATAAACCAAAAATGTCTGTTGACGTTTCCTCTTTATTATCGGTCATGAGGATGTTGTATAACATTTGGCAGCAATGTGGACATTTTCTCACAATGGGCACATATCTTTTCATCTAAATCCTCTTCTTGGCTTCATTCTTTAATCTGATACCAGCTCTCATTGATGCAACAATATTTGCATTCAACACTTATTGTAGGCTATAGAAACCAAAAATGTGGAAGTTTTCTCAGAATGGACACTTATGGTGAATTGTCTTTTATAATTGTTCATCTTTTAACACATTAAAAGCCTTTACCTTTTCTTCCATCTTCACATTTGTGTCTGGATGCACAGCAGGCTAAAGGTTATATCACGGCAAGAAGTGAAAAATGATTTTTGTGTCACAGTTGTCGCATCATTGACACAATTACACAGCAAAGGAAGTGTGTTTGCCTTGCTGTCTATGTTTGGGGCTAAATGTCACAGACAAAGACAGGATGCAGTCAGTGCTGCGAGATGAGGATCCTCAGTTGTTTCGCACTGTTGCTCTTTCTTTCTGCCAGTGCAGGTAAGATAAATCACTTTTCAACACACTTTTGAAAAACGTTTTGTTGAAATGTAAGTATGTGTGCAACATTGTTCACAGCTGGTAGTTATACTTTTATGTAGAAAAAGTTTTAGATTCTGCTTTCAGATCTAGATGTTTTTGGTATACAGACATTTTTTCTCCTTTTTGACAGACAACAATGGAGTGTGGCGAGAGTCTGGCGAGAATGTCACATTGAGGTGTTACATTGCAGGATGTACCGAAATTAACAGCAATACCGAGTATGATGGGATGTATTTGTATCTGAAACAAAATCACAAGGAGCGGAAAGAGGTGCTCTACTATCACCCTTATCCAAAAAGAACTGACAAAATCACCCCAAGAGACAGATACTTGGGCAGGATTCAGACAACTGGATCTCTAAATGATCACACCGTCACCATCAGCCGGCTGACCACGGATGACTCAGGTTTCTACAGCTGTGTCTACACAAAGTTTAACCATAACGAATCCAAATGCATTGTCCATACACTTTTTATAAAAGGTGGGTGTCTGATTTTTTTTTACCTCAAATTTAAACTCAGTTTGTATTGTACCTTATACTTTTGTACATGTTTATAGTATTATTAGTTCTGCATTTACTTGCACATGGGTCACTTGCAACATTCTCCTGCAGTATTTTATTTCTATCTCTGTTGTACTTGCACTATAATTACGTTGCATTGTTGGAGGAGATCCAACAACACTACACTGTAGTTAAAAAGGTATGGTCAGTTCATAAAATAAGACATATATAAAGATTCTCGACAGTAAATTATAAAGGTTAAAAAAGGCTAACAGTCTGGGACAGCCCATCCAAAGATAAGCTTTATTTTGTATAAAATCACACTCCCATTATATCATTTGTTGTGCTAGTTCTGATAATGCTGTTCAAAAGTTACTCTCCCATGTGCATTGTGTTTCCTTTATGTAAAATATAAACACATTTGACAAATGTTTTCATGTTGTGCTAAAATATAAGATGTGTATATACAAAATACTTGTGTAATGTGTTTCAGCTTCATTGTTTCTTAATGCTCTTAAAGTATTTTATTTTTGCAAAGCACTTTGAATTGATTTGTGTTGAAAGGTGCTATATAAATAAACTTGATTTGCCTAAAAATGCCATCACAAGATGTAATGCTTTAACCCAGCTTGCTGTCATCATTTAACATAGGAGTGGCTCCATGTTCCACAACAACAGTAATGCTTGTGGCGTCTCCAAACAAGAAAGGTCCTCTAGTGTTAATCATTGGCGCAGCCTGCACCATCTGCACGACAGTCACCATAATCTTCACCCTGCTGATCGTCTGGGTGAGTACAGGTCTCTCTAACCACCACTATGGGTGTGGCATGGATTAAAATCCTTGAAATGCTTTGCCATTTTCAGCTGTTGTTACTGAGTGTGGAGGCATTACTACTCTATGATCGATTGATTAATTCCTATTTTCATTACATTGTCAAAAAATGCCATACCCTCATGGTTTTAAAACACACCAAAAATACAATATCAATGGTCATATGTTTAATAACATTTGACTTAATTACAGGCTTTTGTTGATTGGTTTTCAAACATGTATCCTGCCTGCTCTCTTAAACGTTGTAGACATAATCTGTTACAGAAAACGTTATTATCCTAAAGCAAACCCACATTGTTTCACAGTCATTAAACCAAGAGATGTCAACATTAATGGAGGTTGTTACTTAAAGTACATGTCTTATTTCTCGTAGACACAAAAGTAAAAAAGAAAATGTATCTGATTGGAAAGTAAATAACAGATCATCACTCAGCCAAACCCCTACGCTGTAAACAAGATCTTTCTCTGTGGTAACTGCAGCTTGTGCTGGCTACAAAGATAACCACTCAATCTACAGGAAGTGGGGGCAGCGCGTATGTTTTCATTCTGTTCGGATTTCTTTTCTTATTTTCTAAAGATAAATATCAGTCCTTTGTGTAACAGTAGTTTCCTTACAAAAGAAAACCTTACTGACATTTCATTTTGTAAAACTTGAAACCCTCAACCATATAGGATACAATATTTAAATTAAGAAAAGTGCACGCCAATATACTCTTAAGATCCTTACAGATAATTCTTAAAGTAACTTAATTTCAATTAAACAAATGTCATGTCCTGAAATCCAAACTGTAATTAAGGAGTCCTTGATTCCTTTGTCGTTTTTTTGTACTGACTAGACACTACACTACACTGCCTATCCAATCCTTGTACTTTATTGACCTCGCTGGCATACTGAACGTGTGAAGAAATATTGTTTACATTACATTTACAATAAATAAAGAATACAAAGTTAAATTAAGCTACTGTGATAAGTTGGCTCCACCAAACTGATAATCAGTCAGTCTTGGATCCTCCATTCACAAGGATCCAAGATTGCGGACATTTGCCCATTTACCTGACTTAAATTGGTCTACATTGGTCCACTCTAAAAAGATCTGTAATGTAATGACATTAGTGATATTTCCCTACCAACAGGCGTGCAGCAGGAGAAGAAGAACAAGTGTCTTGCAGGTCTCAAATGAATATGTGTATGAAACGATGACAACAACAGGCCGCCGCCCTGCACAGGAGCAGTCCTCTGGAAGGCTGCATGAATACAATTAGCCTTGCTTTGCATCAAATATTATTGCATTTGTGGCCATCTTTCACTTGAGCATTGGTTTACTTTCTGTACTACCGTTAAAATTATGAAAAAAAATGTTTAAAAAATGCTTAACTGCTAAACACTGGGTTATTAAATCTCTAGAAAGTGTTTAATAAGTGTGAAAGTATCTCTGAAAGCAATTAGTATTGTTTATTATTTTTTTGACTTTAAAATCTGTTTGTAGAGGCCCTTTTTTGACAACACTTAACTACAATAAGTTAAAAAACAAATCATATTTTACTGGCCTCATTTAAAACAAATATGCAATTATTTAAATTAACCTACATTAACATTGATATGAAATATAGAACAAACACGGTCTTACTGAAATTATTTTGCCTGGCTTTTTAAGAGTTTTGCTCTAAACTAATTACGAATACATGTAGGCAACAAACAAAACTGAGGGCTGAAACTATTTGATGAACAGGTGATATAGATGCAAAGGAAGTTTGCTAAAGATAAGTATGAATGATCTTAAAACATGTTATATGATTGGTTATTCTGTGGCTACCCAGCACATTCTGTTTACGAAAAGGAAAAAGATCTGGGCCAGAGATCTTCGCGTGGTAAAGCTGAAAAAGTACATGTGATAACAAATGACCTACTTACCAAAGTGATTGTGAGAGGGGTGGTACTAGTGGGTCACATTTACTGATAGCGTACCATACAGTATGTGTGTTGGTTATGATGACTGAAAGTATGTTTTTTTCTTGTATGAATCAAATGTACACAAAATGAAACCTGCTCTTCGTTATTCAACATTTGTTCTGTAAAATAAAACGTCATGCTGTTTTTTATAATGATGTTGATAAACTATGTCAGTTGTTGCCTTGACATCAACCTGTGCATCTGAAAACAAATGTAAAATATGCAATAAAAGCACTGAACTGAAGAACTAAACTTTAATGTGTGTTCCTCCTGTTGTTGAAAGTAATGTTGCCATACGTTTACTCTTCAATAATTGAATAGAATACATGTTGATCCTTTTTGTGTTGAAATGGTGAGCACATGTTGTAGTTCACATGAACTTCAGGCCTACGATGTTGTTTTCACACCTCTAACCATTTATCAGACTCACTGACCAAAGAGAGGGAGGTGCTGGTGTTTAGAGGAAAAAGATGTGCATGCCTCTTTATTTGAAATTGTTTTATTTTTTCTTCATCTCTAGCTTTGTAGACATAATCCGTTACAGAAAATGTTACCACCCTAAAGCAAACCCACATTTGTTCAGTCATCAAACCAAGAGATATCAACATTAATGGAGGTTGTTCAGTGACTATCAAGCGCTAAAGTAGTCACAGAGAGGGGAACACAGGGCTCTGCCTGACACGCTGAATCCAAGGAGGAAACTTGAAGCCGTACTGCAGTTGAAGATGTTTTTATTTCCCTTGCAATAAAACATACATGCTAACATACATTTTATTGTTGAGTGACTTGCTGTACTGGACTATATGGTGGAAAGAGTTTAGCGGTTTAGCGGTCAACAGAAATGTCAGCACCCTGCCTCCTCTCTCAAACAAAACAGATTCCCCGGTAGATGCAGGTGGTATTCATTAGGCAATCACTCAGCCCCAGTGACACACACCCACAGCCACACACACATACATAGCTCCGCCCACACACACACACCTATTACCCCAAGTGACAAGTGAGAAAACACATCCCTGCCTCTACATTCCGGCCCCTAATTATTATAACATAATAATTACCAAACAATAATAGCAGCATGGGATAATTCAATGCAAAATACATGCAAACAAGATGAACAATTCAGTATCCCCTTTTTTTTCCCTTTTTTTTTTTACAAATATGACAATAGTACATTTTCCATGTCCTTGAATAGGCGGGTTCTCCGTGTGTCTTCAAGTGTCTCTAGGCCAGAGGTTCCAGAACTTACGGAGCCTAGATAGAAGTCTCATGTCATGTTCAAAGTCAAGTCATGTCAAAACAAGTCACGTCAACAAGTACTCCATCAGGTGTCCTCGGCTTCCTGAAGCAGACAAATCTTTGTGACAGGCCTGTCCAGGCAGTTCGTCCTGGTCTTGATCTTGACTTGTCGAACGAGTCCTCTCTTATCTTGAACAGTTTTGACAACTCTCCCCATGATCCAAGAGTTGTGGGGTGCACAGTCTTCCACAATGAGCACAATGTCTCCAGGAATGAAATTGCGCTTGATTTTGGTCCATTTTTGGCGCTCTTGAAGCTGTGGTAGGTATTCCTTTATCCATCTTTTCCAAAACAGATTGGACATGTACTGTATTTGTTTCCATCTACGTATAGCATACAAGTCCTCCTTTTGGAAAACGCCGGGGGGAAAAGATGGCTGACCTTTGAGGAGGAGAAGATGGTTGGGAGTCAGAGACTCTAGATCATTAGGTTCTGTGGATGCTGTTGTTATTGGTCTGCTATTGAGAATAGCTTCGATTTCGCACAGCACAGTGTGCAGACCATCATCATCCAGAGTTTGTACTCTTAAAGTAGAGTTGAGGACTTTCCTGGTTGAACGAATTAATCTCTCCCAGGCTCCCCCATGATGGGAACCACTTGGAGGATTAAACTTCCACTTTATTCCTTTCTGTAGGAGTTCATCATGGATCTGAGACTGATTCCACTGTTCCAAAGATCGCTTCAACTCTCGATCAGCACTGACAAAGTTGGTTCCGTTGTCTGAATTGAATAGAATACATGTTGATCCTTTTTGTGTTGAAATGGTGAGCACATGTTGTAGTTCACATGAACTTCAGGCCTACGATGTTGTTTTCACACCTCTAACCATTTATCAGACTCACTGACCAAAGAGAGGGAGGTGCTGGTGTTTAGAGGAAAAAGATGTGCATGCCTCTTTATTTGAAATTGTTTTATTTTTTCTTCATCTCTAGCTTTGTAGACATAATCCGTTACAGAAAATGTTACCGCCCTAAAGCAAACCCACATTTGTTCAGTCATCAAACCAATAGATATCAACATTAATGGAGGTTGTTCAGTGACTATCAAGCGCTAAAGTAGTCACAGAGAGGGGAACACAGGGCTCTGCCTGACACGCTGAATCCAAGGAGGAAACTTGAAGCCGTACTGCAGTTGAAGATGTTTTTATTTCCCTTGCAATAAAACATACATGCTAACATACATTTTATTGTTGAGTGACTTGCTGTACTGGACTATATGGTGGAAAGAGTTTAGCGGTTTAGCGGTCAACAGAAATGTCAGCACCCTGCCTCCTCTCTCCCCGTCTCAAACAAAACAGATTCCCCGGTAGATGCAGGTGGTATTCATTAGGGAATCACTCAGCCCCAGTGACACACACCCACAGCCACACACACATACATAGCTCCGCCCACACACACACACCTATTACCCCAAGTGACAAGTGAGAAAACACTTGTTCTTTGACTTGGCCTCTTCTTGCTATAAAGCGACGTAGGGCGTTGATGAAGGAATCTGTCTCCAATGATGCAGCTACTTGGATATGCACAGCTCTTAGAGCTAAGCAGGTGAATATCACTCCATATCTTTTCACTCTAGATCTTCCACGTTTCACTTCAAATGGACCAAAACAATCAACTCCAACTGAGGTGAATGGTGGTTCATCTGGAGAAATCCTGTTGAGCGGCAAATCCGCCATCTGTTGGCTGGCTGGCATTGCCAGAACCCGTCGGCAAACAACACATTTGGCCAAGATCTTTCGTATAGCCACACTGGCAATTGGACTCACACACACAGTGTAATGGAATGGAAGAATTGAATTGCGATTAAAGATGGCGGTGCGTAATGGCAGGCTGGCAGGTCATGCCGGAGCGTACGCAAACAATATTGCCAAATTTACCTTCCTACAAAAAAATGGAATGTCTTCAAAAAACACACATAAAAAGCATAGACTGGCCGACATACTTGAAAGACTATTTGTTTTAAACTATGTGTTTGCAATACTGCTACTGTCCGTGCGAAGTTGCCATTCATGCCAACAACAACCTGGCTCTGAACGCGACGTTCGTCAACCCATGGAGCCAATATGTAACCTATGCCAAAATTCTAAACAATGGCCGTGCTACCCAACCACCAACCTGGACAAATACCCGAGGAGCTGAGAACTTAAAACAACCGGACAGAAAGATCATCTACCTGATGGCAATCCTCCTGCTAGCTGGTGATATCCAACTAAACCCAGGGCCTCATCCGGCCTCCGCTGGCGATCTACTGCCCTCACCGGGTGCCTTGGATCTTCACCCTGGTCTAACGATGCCTCCGTCGGCGTATGGAAGTGCCCACGGGGGATACCTGTTGCGGCGGGGGAGTGGCGGCGGCGAATGGAGTGGCCTGGTTGCTTCGTCCTGGCTGGGGAATGGCGCTCTTGATGCGGCACTTTCCTCTGATGCCGACGTGGGGTATACTATCCCTGCTTTGGATACTACAACGACCGCAGCTGTCGAGGATCTCCATCGGGCGCAGTATGGAGAACGCTCCTGTCCACAAACACCTGGTAGCGGTGAGTTACCAACTTTGACTGCTCCACCCTCACAAGAGAATAGGCCAAATCAACCTGTGAACCCCGTCAAACAGACCCCTCTCAATCGGCAACACTGGGGACTAAACCCGGCGATTCGTAAACATCGAAGAACGAACTTTTTTCAAACTCTCAATCACGCAAAACTGATCTGGGATCCACAATCCAAACCTAAAGGATTACTCGGCGGACATTTAAATATACGAAGCATTGTCTCTAAAAGTAACCAGCTAGAACACTTACTTTCTCACTCTAACTTGGACTTTCTTGGTCTTTCTGAAACATGGCTTAAACACTCCCCCGAGGCTGCTTATGATATTTCTGGGTATAACGTGTTCAGGAGGGATAGAAACAAAGGCAAGGGTGGGGGATTGCTAGTATACAGTGGTATGCAAAAGTTTGGGCACCCCTTAGGAAAACCACTGCATCAGTTTGTCACTTGCTGAGCTTTTGAAGCAGCAACTTCATTTTAACATATGTTATACCTTATGGTAACAGAAACATCTCAGTAGTGAAATAACTTTTATTGGTCAAACAGAAACATGTTTATGTGCATTCAAACAAAAATAGGCATGTGCATAAATTTGGGCACCCCTAAGAAATAATTCCATTAATATTTAGTATTGCCTCCTTTTGCTGCAATAACGGCCTGTAGACGCCTCCTGTAGCCACAGACAAGTCCCTTAAGCCTGGCAGGTGGTATTTTGGCCCATTCTTCCACACAAAACGTCTCCAGTTCAGTCAGGTTTCTTGGCCTCCGTGCATGGACAGCCTTCTTCAAATAAATCCATACATTTTCAATGATGTTAAGGTCTGGGGACTGGGATGGCCATTCCAGAACATTGTACCTGTGCTTCTGCATGAATTCCTTGGTGGATTTTGATCGGTGCTTAGGATCATTGTCCTGCTGAAAAATCCAACCCCGGCGTAGCTTCAACTTTGTGACTGACTCTAGAACATTCTTGTCAAGAATCTCCTGGTACTGTAAGGAATTCATGTGGCCCTCAACTTTAACAAGTTTTCCAGTACCTGTGCTAGCCACACAGCCCCATAACATGATAGATCCTCCACCAAATTTTACAGTGGGCAACAAGTTCTTTTCATTGAATGCAGTGTGTTTTTTTCGCCATGCATACCTGTTCATGTTATGACCAAATAACTCAATCTTGGTCTCATCTGACCACAGTATTTTGTTCCAAAATGCTTCTGGCTTGTCCAGATGTGCTTTTGCATACCTCATGCGACTCTTCTTGTGATTAACACTCAGGAAAGGCTTTTTGCACATCACCCTTCCAATGAGCTCTTCCTGGTGCAAAGTACGCTGGATTGTGGAACGGTGAACAACTACACCATCAGCAGCCAGATGTTGTTGTAGTTCTCTGGAGGTGGTCTGTGGCTTCTCTGTGACCATTTTCACCATCCTTCGCCTGTGCCTTTCCCCTATTTTTGTCGGCCTACCACATCTTTCCTTCACACGGACTGTTCCTGTGGCCTTCCATTTCACAACTACGTTTCTGACTGTGGAGACAGACAGTTTAAACCTGTCAGATAATTTTTTGTACCCTTCTCCTAATTTATAATGTTGGATTATCTTAGCTTTCAGGTCAGTGGAGAGTTGTTTTGAGGTCCCCATCTTGCCACTCCCTAAGAAAGAACCTAGGCCAGGCACAGCCAGCTATTACCTATGTTAAATAGCCTTTTTCATGATTGGTTCCACCTGTCTTTGTAATTGAAGGTCTAATGAGCTAATCAAAGCAATTTTGTGCAGCAACCTGTCAGCTATAAATCCGTACAGGTGTTGAAATGAATGCTATTTATAAGGGTGCCCAAACTTTTGCACATCCCATTTTTTGCATTTTATTTTATTATAATAAAACTATGTAATGCTACCCTAAGAGTTTTGGTCTGGAAAACACTAAAACGTCTACATCTTTGTAGGAAAACAAATGTTGTTGCTGTGATCTTCTATTATAAAGGAAAAGCAAATTGTCATGAAATCTCAGAGGGGTGCCCAAACTTTTGCATACCACTGTATGTTAAAAACACAATTACATGTAACCTCATTGAATGGTCACAGGAAATAGATATGGAGTGTATTGGGTTGAACATGTCACTATCTCCTCAGATGTCTTTCATTGTCATTTGTCTATATCGACCACCATCATCCAATAGCATATTCTATGAGCATCTTCATAATATTCTTAAGCAATGTGATGTTAAAAAGGAGTTAATACTAATGGGTGACTTTAATATAAACTGGAACAAAAAAACTGAGCGTAAAAACTTAAAAGATATAACTAATAAATTCAATCTCTCCCAACTGATACAAGGTCCGACAAGAATAACCAACTCCTCTCAGACACAAATCGATCAGATATTTACAAACAGACCGGAGAGAGTAACTACATCGCATAACATGTTGACTGGTCTGTCTGATCATAATATCACATTGCTGGTAAGGAAACTAACCAGAAAACGACTTGGAAATTCTACCACAAGAAATCCATTTTATGAGAAAATTCCTAAAAACGAAATAGTGAACTTGGAGAATGCTATAAATCAAATTGACTGGTCTGATCTTCTAACCAACAGAGACACTGAAGTTAGCTGCAGTACTTTTTTCTCTACCATTAACGAAATAAGAGCAAACTTCACAAGGAAGGTGAAACAGAAACATGGACAAAAGACCACCCTACCATGGCTAAATGACACTCTCTGGCAACAAATGAAAGATAGAGATTCTGCTTTAAAGAGGGCTCTAAAATCAGGGCATAGTAGTGACCGGCTTACCTTCACAACTCTCCGATATAAAGTATTAAGGAATCTAAGAAAGGCTAAGGCAGATTTTTTTATTAGAATCATTAATGAAGCACAGGGAAATGGGAAACTTATTTGGGAAAATCTTAATAAACTAATTGGTAGGAATAAAGAACAAAGAACAACTTTACCTGAACTTAAAATCAATGGAATATTGACCCAAGATAATGATATGATTGCAATTACTTTTAACGATTTCTTTATAAAATCAGTCAGGGAGTTGGCTCAAGGTATCCTAACTGAAACTGTGCCATCTATCCCCATTGATGATACTAAACCTATTTTTAAAATAAAGGAAATATCTGAATCAGAGGTTATCAAAATTATAACCTCCTTGAGGAACTCAAAAGCAAGGGATTCATATGGTTGGGATACCACATTTTTAAAATCACACAGGGATACACTTGCTTGCCCCATTGCTCATCTGATCAACCTGTCAATTAGGCAAAGCACTTTTCCAAGTTCATGGAAAACAGCAGTGGTATCTCCAATCTATAAGTCTGGTGATAAAACCATGGTGTCAAATTATAGACCCATTAGTATACTATCAGTAATCTCCAAGGTATCAGAAAAATGGGTGGCAGAACAGTTGAAAAATCATCTAAACTTGGGCCACAGTCCTTTACACCCAATGCAATTTGGATTTCGTACAAACCACTCTACAGATACAGCTAACTGTTTCCTCGTTGAGAGATCCTCAAGTGCACCACAGGCTGATGTCTATATTAAAGGAGAAAAGCTCATGGTTGTGTCTGATTTTAAATACCTTGGCATCATCCTAGATTCTAACTTAACTTTTAAAAAGCATGTTAAAAAGGTGGCTAATACCATGAGATATAATCTGGCTAATTTTAGACATATAAGGCCATACTTAACAACAGAGGCAGCTAAACTTTTTATACATGCCATGATCTTTTCTCACATATCATACTGCTACACAAGCTGGTCCCAAGCAAACATGACAACTCTTAAACCAATAGAAACCCTCTATAAGCAAACTTTAAAAACACTAGATCAAAAACCTATCAGTTACCACCACTGTCATATCATTACAAAATATAATTTATTTAGCTTTGACAGTTTTTTACATTACCTAGATGCCTGTCTTATTTTTAAAATATTACATGGGCTTGCACCTCCTCCACTGGATGAATTTGTTCAACAGAAGAGCAGCAGTGGCAGGGCAACTAGGGCAGCCACCAGGGGAGACTGTGTTGTACAGTACAGACATAGTAAATTTAGCCAAACAGTCTTCTCAGTTCGGGCCTCAAATTATTGGAACTGCCTTCCACACAAAATCAGAGACAGCACCAGCTATCAGTTATTTAAAACAACACTTAAGAGATGGATTAAAAACAATCAAAACTGCACTCATTAATAGCTGTCTTAATTCATTCTAGGCCATTTGTATTTATTCTGTCTTTAATCTTTTGTAATGTGTAAGTTGATGATGTGTTGACCTGCCGGGGGACTACGGACGAAAATTAGCTATGGCTAACTCTGGCACATTTACGTTTTTAGTGTATGTTTACATTGAGAATGTTAATTAATGTGCACTGTCCCTTTTCAAATAAACAAATAAATAAAAATGAAACGCTGCGAGGATCTCTGAGACCCTATTGGCCACAAATGTTTTGTATCTGGAGGTTTCATTTTTGACGTACTTTAGCACTACGGTGCTGTCAGTCCAAAAGACGGAGTCAAGCAATGTCATCTGCAGCTCCTTTCTCCACAACCTGTCCATACGTGCTGCCACTACTGCTGCTGTGAACTCCAGTCTGGGAATGGTAATTGGTTTTAAGGGAGCCATCCTGGCTTTTCCCATGACAAGGATGCTGCACAGCTTTCCATCACTGTTGCGCAACAGTAGGTAAGTAGCTGTCCCATAACCAACCTCACTTGCGTCTGCGAAATGATGTAGCTGGGCAGAAGCTACAGTGCCAAAGTCCACAGGCTTAAAACATCTGCTGATCTTAAAATCCTCAAGTAGGTGGAGTTCCTGTATCCAATTTGTCCACTCCAGCGCCATGGGCAGGGGTACGACCTCATCCCACCCAAGGCCTTTCCTACACAGCTCTTGCAAAATTAGCTTGGATTTTAGCACCACTGGCACAAGCACTCCAAGCGGGTCATAAATGGAACTGACCACAGACAAGATCCCTCTACGGGTCAAAGGTCAATCTTGGATTGAAATCTTGAACCTGAATGCATCTGATTGTACACACCATTGTACACCCAGGACTCTCTCAACAGGGAGGGTGCCATGGTCCAGATCCATCACCTTTACATCCACTGCCCTCTCCTCTTCAGGAATTGCAGCCAACACATTTCTACTATTACTTATCCACTTTAGCTGAAAGCCACCTCTGGCACAAATGGCTCGAAGGTTGTGATAAAGAACAATGGCCTCAGACTCAGAGGGTACTGAGACAAGACAGTCATCTACGTAGAAGCTGTGCATAATGGCATCCACCACCTGCTGATTGAAGGAGTTGCTGTTATCCTCCGCACACCTTCGCAGAGCAAAGTTCGCACAGCTCGGTGATGAAGTTGCCCCAAAGAGATGCACACACATCCTGTACTCCTCCATGGGTTGAGAGATATCCCCACTGGGCCACCAGAGAAACCTTAGCAGATTACAGTCTTCAGCTGGTACACGCACCTGGTGATACATAGCTTCAATATCTGCCATCAAAACAATGGGTTCTTTTCCTGAATCTGGCTATGACTCCGATTAATGAGCTGGTGAGATTGGGTCCTTGCAGCAGCTGTGTGTTCAGTGACATCCCATGGAATGAAGCAGCACAATCAAACACCACTCTGATCCTTTTCTTCTGTGGATGGTATACACCATGGTGTGGAATGTACCAAGTTTTGCCATGGCTGCATGCCAACTCTTCAGCAGGCACCTTTTCAGCATAACTGCAGGAAATGATGTTGTGCATAAAGGTGGTGTAATCTGCATGAAATACGGCATCTTTCTGGAACCTTCTTTTCAGACTCAAGGCGCGTTGCTCTGCTAGCTTGCAGTTGTCAGGCATGCACACATTTCCTTTCTTTAGAGGTAAACCAATGGTGTAGTGACTATCCACCAGCTTAACAGTGCTTTTTACCATTTTCATAAACTGGCAATCCTCTCTTGATGGACCCAGTTGCTCTTCAGAGCTGCATTCAGGGAAGTCTAGTTGAAATTGCTGCTTCCACAGTTCATCCAATTTTACCACAGAGGTGTGGTTAGCAGTGACCTTGGGTTGCTCCAAGTCTGCTTCACTAAACATTGGCCCATTAACAGTCCATCCCAACGATGTCATCAAAAGCTCAATGTCTGCATCAATTTCAGTTAGGTGTACGCCTCGCAAATATGGCCATCTGACTAGATCCTGCTCACGTGGTATGTTGCTCCTGCACACAGGCATCTTCTTCTGTGTAAAGACATCTGGCAAGTCACAGTAGAGGTCACTTTCCAGACCAGCTACCTCCAGATCCGAAACAATGCAACCTCCCATTAACTTTTCCTGGCCCATAGTACGCAAGAGAATTTTAGTTCCTCTTCCTGACACATTCAGCTTATTCATCAGATTTGATGTACAAAAGGAACCAGAACTGCCTTGATCCAAGAAGGCATACGTTTCCACAATTTTGTGACCTTTTTTAGACTTGACCTTAACTGGCACGAGGGAGAGCTTGCAGTCATGGTCACCGGCCCCAGTGAGACCACTACTTTGCACCGCCACCAGAGAGCTGCCCACTGCTGTGTTTGTATCTGCTACACCTCCTTGATCTTTATTCTGGTCCTTGTTCTTTGAGTGAATATGAAGCATGCTACGGTGACTAGCTCCACATGTTTTACATGACAGTCGCCTCCTGCAGTCCTTACTTATGTGCCCTATGCACAGACAGCCAAAGCAGACTCCATGCTCTTTCAGAAAAGTGAACTTTTCTTTATGCGCCCTCTTCCCCAATAGAGCACACGACTCCAATGCATGATCACCCTTACAGTATAAGCAGGTCCTTTTATCCAGTGGGACTCCTTCCTTCTTCACATGGGTCTTTCCATCAACTGAAGCTATAGGAGTGGCAAAACTACTTCCTTGGTTTCGTGTGCGACGCTGATAATTATCTTTGCTGCCATCTTTAATTTGCATTGTCTTTGGAGTATCCTGTATATTGCCAAATACAGGGTCTGCTGCAATTCTGACTTGGCGCTCAATGAAACTCACAATGTCAGGGAAAGTAGCTTTTCGATGGCGGATCTCTTGAATATCGCAAGCTACTGACCTCCATCTGTCTCTCAGCTTGTACGGCAACTTTTTGATCACCGTCAACATGTTTGCAGGCATATTAAGCTCAGCCATGTACTGAATGCCATCCATTGCGTTACAACATCATCTTAAGAAGAGACCATAAGCTTGGAAAGACTTGGCATCCTCTGCTTTAACCACAGGCCATTGGAGTGCTTTGTCCAAATAAGCTGAAGCAATCTTTTGCTCATTCCCAAAATGCTCTTCCAACAAAGCCTTTGCCTTTTGGTATCCTCTGTCTGCAGGCATGTGTTGGCAGCTTCGAACAAGCTCTCTTGGTTCTCCTCTTGTGTACTGTGCCAGGAAGTGCAGACAGTCTCCAGTATCACTTGTCCTCTCTTCTACATTGTGCTCAAAGGCTCTTATAAAGGCTAGATAGTGAAGAGGATCTCCATCAAACACCTGGATCTCTCTTTTTGGCAAATGAGAGATCTTATGTTGTTGCGCAAGCAGAGCAGAAATATCATTTTGTCTTGCCATTATGGATAGCAAGTTATGACTGTCATCGATGACTGGCACCTGAGCATGTGGACTAACTGCAACCTGAGCAGCTGAAACATCCCTCCTCACATTAGGAGCCAACAGGAACCCAGGCAGCCTCTGCTGGACTATTTGAGATCCAACATCAACGGTAAGTTTCCTTTCATTTACCTTTGTCAGATGAGACTTGGATGGGATTCGACTGTCATATACCTTTTGGCCACCAGGCACAAATGAATCAACATCAGCATTAAAAGCAGCATAAGCCCCTTTGGCCATGTAGGATTCCATACTGTGGCAGCCGGGTGTGGTTAGAGCGCCGGCTGCTGGGGTGAGGGGAGTGGCTCGGCCGGAGACCAGACAGCTGATCAGAATCAGGTAATCAGTCAGTTAATATAAAGCATGTTGGTAACCTGGTTTTGGTCTGTCTTGCAGTAGGCTGGGTCCTGGGAAGCCAACACACCCCATCCTGGCCTTGCCCGTCCTGGAAGTGCCACGGAGCTCTCTTTTGTTTGCACGTTTCTGACGAAATAAACGCTATTGTTTTTGCCCAACCCCGAACCCTTCCGTCTCTTGCCTTCTACCTGAGCGATCCTGCTCACAGTGGCGCCTGAACAGGGACCTGAAACCTGGACCCTCAGATGACAGAAGGAGAAAGCCCGCTGGGCCAGGCCCTCCAGTGTCTCGCCCTCATGCAGGAGAGCACCACTGCCCTGCAACGTCAGCAGAGCGAGGCTCTCCTCGAAATCGCCTCCAGCCAGCGGGAGGACCGTGCTCTCCTGCGGGAGCAGCATATGCAGCAGGTGGGGGCAGTGCTCGAGTCCCTGAGGCAGGCGGGGCTCACGGCCAACCCGAAGAAGTGTGCGGTTGGGCGGAGGGAGGTACGGTATCTGGGGTACCACTTGGGCGGCGGGCAGGTGCGGCCACAGATAGAGAAAACTGCCGCCATTTCTGCCTGTCCGGTGCCCAAGACGAAAAAATAGGTCAGGAGGTTCGTGGGGCTGGCCGGTTACTACAGGCGGTTCATCCCCGCCTTTTCGGAGCTGACCAGCTCTCTGACCGACCTGACCCGAAAGGGTGCTTCAGATCCGGTCCAGTGGACGGAGCAATGTCAGCTGGCGTTTGAGAGGGTTAAGAAAGCCCTCTGTGGAAAGCCGCTTCTGTTCACCCCTAACTTCTCTCTACCTTTTGTTTTGCAGACCGACGCCTCGAACAGTGGGGTGGGGGCCCGAGTCAGCTTTCGGCCGGCGGGCTCCCGGCCTGAGTCGGGCGGTGGGGGTATGTGGCAGCCGGGTGTGGTTAGAGCGCCGGCTGCTGGGGTGAGGGGAGTGGCTCGGCCGGAGACCAGACAGCTGATCGGAATCAGGTCATCAGTCAGTTAATATAAAGCATGTTGGTAACCTGGTTCTGGTCTGTCTTGCAGTAGGCTGGGTCCTGGGAAGCCGACACACCCCGTCCTGGCCTTGCCCGTCCTGGAAGTGCCGCGGAGCTCTCTTTTGTTTGCACGTTTCTGACGAAATAAACGCTATTGTTTTTGCCCAACCCCGAACCCTTCCGTCTCTTGCCTTCTACCTGAGCGATCCTGCTCACACATACCATCAGATTTTTTACATCTGCTGCCTTTCACACTGCTTCCTGAGACTCTTAGGACCTCCATCCTAGCCTGAGCAGCTGCTATCTCCAATTCAAGCTCAAATAGTTCTTTCTTTTTCTTTATTTCCTCCTCTTGTTGGTCCAGTTCTTGTTTTTGTTTGAGTAATTTCTGATGAGTGAGAAAAGCAGCCATTTCAGCCTCTGCTTTGACCCGAGAAGAGGAAATGGAGGAGCTTGAAGTTCTTGAATTCCCAGCTTTTGATCCATATTTTCTGCTTCCAACATTTGAGATACCGTCGTTTGGCTGAACATCATCCTGGACTACTCCGAACAAGACGTTCTCCTCAATATGATATGTGTTTTGAGGCAAGTCATGCTGTTCCATGTCATGAATTTTTCCAGTCACATCCTCCTGTCCCATGTCTGGGGACATTTTGCTATCAAGATGTGGCTCATGCAGTGGCAAGCTTGGAAGATTTTCACATTTATTGTTAGTTGGTAATCTCTCCACATTGTCATTTGTTGCATGTCTTGAGACTGGACTCTTAGTTCCAGAGAGCCATCATTTCACACCCTCAATAAATCCTTTGTTGTATTTATTGATGCTTGCAAACCACACCTTGTGTTTATCCTTTTCCATCTCAGGTATTATTTCCATCAGAGATCCATGCAGGGAAATTGCCTCACCATGCAATTGTGTCAACATGTCCATTTTAGTTTGCGCCTGTGAAACATTATCATCATTCTCCATGAGCTCCTTTAAAGCAATGATGACACTTTTCATTCTGGTCACTCTTGCTTTGCGTCCCTTTTGAAGCATCTCCATTTTACACACCAAAGCCTTTTCAGTGGGAATGATTTTCCTTTTGACAATTTCATTGTTATCATTTCATTTGCATTTGAACCAGACTTTGATCCATTCACATGTGAACCAGCCTTTGACCCACTCATATTGATGTCCAGCAAAGTATACACCACAAAAATTCAGAGAGCAAATGTCATAATCCATATCCACATCTGCATCATCGATCCAGATTCATATTGGCACAAATCTGACTCCATACATGAACAATCCAATGTTGTCTCCAAGTTCACAGTTCACACTCTTTATTCAAGCTTGAGCATCAGCAGTAAATCCAACTTCACTCCTTTAATGCGCACAAAACAAGCGATCCACTTTACCACAAGCAATATGGCAAGAACGACATCAAACAACAGCCACAGCATCCATGTGCATCCAATATGCAGTAGTTATCAGCATCAACTGTGTCCAGGCAAGCATAAACTTCACAGTATGAACAAACTGAGGTCCACATACCATGGGTTGCACTGTGCTCCGTCACTTCATCCAAATTTACTCACGGTCAACATCCAAAGTAGCTGAGCGGTCCACTGTTTACATGCAATCCAACGAAGGATCAGAAGTGTCGCTGTTTCTGTTGACAATGTTCAGTGACTATCAAGCGCTAAAGTAGTCACAGAGAGGGGAACACAGGGCTCTGCCTGACACGCTGAATCCAAGGAGGAAACTTGAAGCCGTACTGCAGTTGAAGATGTTTTTATTTCCCTTGCAATAAAACATACATGCTAACATACATTTTATTTTTGAGTGACTTGCTGTACTGGACTATATGGTGGAAAGAGTTTAGCGGTTTAGCGGTCAACAGAAATGTCAGCATCCTGCCTCCTCTCTCAAACAAAACAGATTCCCCGGTAGATGCAGGTGGTATTCATTAGGCAATCACTCAGCCCCAGTGACACACACCCACAGCCACACACACATACATAGCTCCGCCCACACACACACACACCTATTACCCCAAGTGACAAGTGAGAAAACACATCCCTGCCTCTACAGAGGTTGTTACTTAAAGTACATGTCTTATTTCTCGTAGACACAAAAGTAAAAAAGAAAATGTATCTGATTGGAAAGTAAATAACAGATCATCACTCAGCCAAACCCCTATGCTGTAAACAAGATCTTCCTCTGTGGTAACTGCAGCTTGTGCTGACTACAAAGATAACCACTCAATCTACAGGAAGTGGGGGCAGCATCTTTAAACTTACCGTATGTTTTCATTCTGTTCGGATTTCTTTTTCTTATTTTCTAAAGATAAATATCAGTCCTTTTTGTAACAGTAGTTTCCTTACAAAAGAAAACCTTACTGATCTTTCATTTTGTAAAACTTGAAACCCTCAACCATATAGGAAACAATATTTAAATTAAGAAAAGTGCACGCCAATATACTCTTAAGATCCTTACAGATAATTCTTAAAGTAACTTAATTTCAATTAAACAAATGTCATGTCCTGAAATCCAAACTGTAATTAAGGAGTCCTTGATTCCTTTGTCCTATTTTTGTACTGACTATCCAATCCTTGTACTTTATTGACCTCGCTGGCATACTGAACGTGTGAAGAAATATTGTTTACATTACATTTACAATAAATAAAGAATACAAAGTTAAATTAAGCTACTGTGATAAGTTGGCTCCACCAAACTCACTGACCAAAGAGAGGGAGGTGTTAGTGTTTAGAGGAAAAAGATGTGCATGCCTCTTTATTTGAAATTGTTTTATTTTTTCTTCATCTCTAGCTTTGTAGACATAATCCTTTACAGAAAATGTTACCACCCTAAAGCAAACCCACATTTGTTCAGTCATCAAACCAATAGATATCAACATTAATGGAGGTTGTTACTTGAAGTACATTTCTTATTTCTCGTAGACACAAAAGTATAAAAAAAAAAAAGTGACTCTTTTTGGAAAGTAAATGATAGATCATCACACAGCCAAACCACTCTGCTGTAAACAAGATCTTTCTTTGCGATAACTGCAGCCTTGTGCTTGTTTTGCACACCACCGGCTTTTTGGATGGTTTTGTTTTCTATCTCTGCAAGCTGACGTTTGCTTTTTCAGTATTTGATTGCATATCATGATTAAAATACACTTTGATTGCACAGTAAGATAACAACAAATGCAAACGTGTACTCAGTTAATTGATGCTGTGGGCTTGAGGTCACTGCTCTTTTATTATGACTTGTTTGACCAAGTACACATTGTTTATTTAAATCCTTTACTGGGTCTGCTTTTGAGCCATTTCACCTGCAACTATAACAAGGCTAAAACGACACTGCACTGCTTAAGGAAGGTTTGTGCAAAACATATCAACATATCAACACGGGCGGTTTGTGTATTAGGGCGATTTGGGCGACGCACTGCCAACGAGAAAAAGACGGAATTTTGTTTCGAACACAGCAGCAGTCGTAATCAGTGTTCTAGACATTAGATATGTCAAAAACCTCATTGTCCAATCAGACTAAAGTCGTGTTTCACATTGTCCCGCCCCTTTAGGTGCGATTGCAGTCAGGTTGAAAATCGCCCCAGGGTTCTTTCATAGACTCTCACGTAAAATGCATTTTTTTCAAATATCAGAGCTTTCAATGCAATCTCTATGGGTCCCCGGAGGGCTTGCACTTATGCGCTTTCGTCATACGTAACTTAGAAAAAAAGCGGGCAGCTTCTTCGATCAAGTCACTACTCTCGAGATGGCTAGCGTTCAGTGCAATTCCCTTGTGTCTTGAAGTTCCTTTTAGTCAGCGTGCAAATCCAGATAAATTGGCATTGAAACCAGGTCCTCCAAGACCAAATTTAACCATTCAACAATGTTCTACAAAGTGGGGGAAGACCTACACCCAAGGATTTTCTACAAGTTGGTATGAGCGCAAAACCTGGCTAGCAGGCTGTGAAGTAGCCAACGCAGTCTTCCCCTGTCTACTGTTTCACCCTGAAGGTGGCGCAGCAGACAGCAATGCTTGGACGTCGACTGGTGTAACAGATACGCACCATCTATCTGGAAAAATACAGAAACATGAGCTGTCGAAGATCCACATGGATAGCTGCTTGAGATTGTAGTCTTTTGGGAGGGTGAACATTGCCACTCAACTGGATGGGGGATACAGGAGCTGTTCGTCGACTCGCCACAAAGATGAGGTAAGCAAGAACCGTCACATCCTCAACCGGCTTGTCCAGTGTGTGAAATTGTGTGGGGTGTTTGAGCTAGCTTTGCGAGGCAAAGATGAAACTGAGGGCTCCACCAACCCTGGCATTTTTCTCGGACTGGTCGACTTCGTGGCACAGTTAGATTAAGTTTTTGATGAGCATCTAAAACAGCGGTTCCCAAACTTTTTTTGCGGTGCACCCCCAACTGGGTTGACGCCAGTGGCGGCTGGTGGAGTTTTCTCCAGGGGGGGCTATAACTCCAAAATGTATTAAAAAAAAAAAAAGCATGCTTACATGTACTAAGGTATCAAACGAGTGTATTTACATAAATGAAAACAACATTATAGATAGATACAGTGGTATGCAAAAGTTTGGGCACCCCTTAGGAAAACCACTGCATCAGTTTGTCACTTGCTGAGCTTTTGAAGCAGCAACTTCATTTTAACATATGTTATACCTTATGGTAACAGAAACATCTCAGTAGTGAAATAACTTTTATTGGTCAAACAGAAACATGTTTATGTGCATTCAAACAAAAATAGGCATGTGCATAAATTTGGGCACCCCTAAGAAATAATTCCATTAATATTTAGTATTGCCTCCTTTTGCTGCAATAACGGCCTGTAGACGCCTCCTGTAGCCACAGACAAGTCCCTTAAGCCTGGCAGGTGGTATTTTGGCCCATTCTTCCACACAAAACGTCTCCAGTTCAGTCAGGTTTCTTGGCCTCCGTGCATGGACAGCCTTCTTCAAATAAATCCATACATTTTCAATGATGTTAAGGTCTGGGGACTGGGATGGCCATTCCAGAACATTGTACCTGTGCTTCTGCATGAATTCCTTGGTGGATTTTGATCGGTGCTTAGGATCATTGTCCTGCTGAAAAATCCAACCCCGGCGTAGCTTCAACTTTGTGACTGACTCTAGAACATTCTTGTCAAGAATCTCCTGGTACTGTAAGGAATTCATGTGGCCCTCAACTTTAACAAGTTTTCCAGTACCTGTGCTAGCCACACAGCCCCATAACATGATAGATCCTCCACCAAATTTTACAGTGGGCAACAAGTTCTTTTCATTGAATGCAGTGTGTTTTTTTCGCCATGCATACCTGTTCATGTTATGACCAAATAACTCAATCTTGGTCTCATCTGACCACAGTATTTTGTTCCAAAATGCTTCTGGCTTGTCCAGATGTGCTTTTGCATACCTCATGCGACTCTTCTTGTGATTAACACTCAGGAAAGGCTTTTTGCACATCACCCTTCCAATGAGCTCTTCCTGGTGCAAAGTACGCTGGATTGTGGAACGGTGAACAACTACACCATCAGCAGCCAGATGTTGTTGTAGTTCTCTGGAGGTGGTCTGTGGCTTCTCTGTGACCATTTTCACCATCCTTCGCCTGTGCCTTTCCCCTATTTTTGTCGGCCTACCACATCTTTCCTTCACACGGACTGTTCCTGTGGCCTTCCATTTCACAACTACGTTTCTGACTGTGGAGACAGACAGTTTAAACCTGTCAGATAATTTTTTGTACCCTTCTCCTAATTTATAATGTTGGATTATCTTAGCTTTCAGGTCAGTGGAGAGTTGTTTTGAGGTCCCCATCTTGCCACTCCCTAAGAAAGAACCTAGGCCAGGCACAGCCAGCTATTACCTATGTTAGATAGCCTTTTTCATGATTGGTTCCACCTGTCTTTGTAATTGAAGGTCTAATGAGCTAATCAAAGCAATTTTGTGCAGCAACCTGTCAGCTATAAATCCGTACAGGTGTTGAAATGAATGCTATTTATAAGGGTGCCCAAACTTTTGCACATCCCATTTTTTGCATTTTATTTTATTATAATAAAACTATGTAATGCTACCCTAAGAGTTTTGGTCTGGAAAACACTAAAACGTCTACATCTTTGTAGGAAAACAAATGTTGTTGCTGTGATCTTCTATTATAAAGGAAAAGCAAATTGTCATGAAATCTCAGAGGGGTGCCCAAACTTTTGCATACCACTGTAGATAGAAGTGCAAAGAGAAACAAGTGCGATATATAGAGTATGTACAGTATATGCAATTAAGAGTGATTATGTAAAGATAAGGGCAGTATAAAGAGGTGGGAATAATTGGCATAGTATAAACAGATGTAGTATGAACAAATATACAGATGTGCTATATTACTATACAGATGGCCAATATACATATATTATAAATATCTATCTATCTATCTCTCTATCTATCTCTAGATATATCTTTATATCTATATATTTAAATAATATATATCATATATAACATGGACAATACACATACTTTATGACAGAAGGCTGTGACGTCAGCCCCGCCGCCAAATCCAGCTGCATTCAGCTCGGGGCGCAGGAGAGGTGCGCCCCAACATCGTCCTATCTCTTGTATTGAAGAGGAGCTACTGCGCATGTACAACCTTTAACGAGAGTCTATGGGCAAAGATTCCTGCGCCCCAGGGCGGAAATACGTCACCAATCAGACAATGTCAACGAACGAAACAACTTTACTCATCATTAACTATGAAATATTTATCTTGCACATCTAAAAAAATATATACATATATTTCGAAATATTTTTATTTTATTATTTCATTTTTATTTCATTTTTTTTATGTCTTATTCAAGGAAATGTGGTGAGAGGTGGGTGGTGGGGCGGCGCCCTAGCGCCCTCTATTGGCCAGCCGCCACTGGTTGACGCACCCCCCAAACAAACGCAAAAACCCCCAAAACGCAACAAAGCTTTGTTTTATCGCCATATAAATAACTTTGTCAGGAGACGTTCCACTTGACAGTTTCCCTGATTTCACCCAGTTAATCATATTTGAAAGAATGAATTAAACGAGTTTTCAGGAGCCGCCACTGCATACCAATAAACGTAAATGACACTATATTCTGGCTCTTTGGTCCTCTCTTCAGCCACATTCTTACTTCTTTCAACAAATTACCAAGGCCTGTTGCCATTTTCCATCCATCCACTAGAAGGCCTATGACTTCCCTCCTTCCCTAATCACCTGACGGCCACACCAATCTGTAACCACTTCCCTCATCTGCTCTGCCTGGCATTAAGGCCCACCCCTCACCTGCATCACCCAATCACACAGCTGCCTCAAATTCCCTCCAATTAGCTCCAACTCAACATGTACCGCCCCAGCCTTAGCCCCAGCCTTAGCTCCTCTGTTTGTCAGACTCGGCATAGCTGTTCCACTGTTTACGGACTATCTACCTGCAAGACCTATTGCTATTTGGACTCTGCCTGTAAGCTATTTACCACAGACTGGTGAATTCATGCTGCTGCGCCTCCAATTATCTGCATTGAGGCTTAATCATTGTTGACCTGAATAACCAACCTTGGCAGTTACTAAATAAAACGTGTTACATTTAGAAGTGCCGCTTGCAGATCCCTGCTAATATGCACGATGGCTCACTGACGAGGCCTGACTGGGCATTTGTATGTAGCCATCATGTTCCACATGTGGTTTCCCCTGTTTAACATGTGAATTGGTTTGAATGTTAACCTATTCCTGTCGTACAACTCACATGTTTTCAGCGTTATTGCTTTGGAGTATTCATTGAAGTATTGCCAGTCTCACGTTTAACCAGAAGAGGGCAGTATTGGACATCGTTTTACAGCAACACCCAAACACGTGTTACTACATGTCTGATAGTCATTGCATCAAAACACAAAGTGCATGTTTTCAATTAGCACCAGGGTTTGGTCTGCTTTGATTAACTGTGCTGTTGCAATGTGTAATAGGCTGCATCTGTTAACTGTAGAGAGCATTATCATGCCTTATCTCTTTAGTATTTGTAATATGTCAAATATAAGCAGAGTATTTATACAGGGATGTGAGGGGAGTGATTATATAGATTCAAAAGAGTACTGTCCGTGCAGCTTAGTCAGGAATGTGAAGATATTTCTGCCATTATTCGATCACACTCGCTCATCAATTAATTACTTTATTCCCAACAAACTCATGACATACATTAGTTTAGTAAACAATTGTTATCCATAAGTTCGGAACAATGAAGGCAGCGTAATTGAAAGTTTTGCCCCTCTTGAGCCCGTGCAGATGTTCAAGACTTTACTAAGTAGTTATTATTTTTAGGCATTATTTTGAACACATCTTAACCCCGTGTAACCCCCAACTGGGATCCGAGCGTAAAAGCGCGTCAGTAGAACTCCCCCATTCCGCCACCCCCATGCGCTCTTGCTGTAACATGGTCGTGCAGTCTCAAGACTTTTAACTAAAGTGCACATCATCGGGCTCACTGCATCACACGGCATTTCTGCATCTGCACTGCCTGCAGTCATCACGCACTGCGAGCGAGCCGCACATAAAAACACTTGCAGAGAAACGGAGACAAGTCGACTAGTGCTTTTTTGTCAACGGAGTCGCGCCAGACGGACAGTCCCAGGTTTCCTTTGAGGACCGCAGCACTGATTTCACTGACAACTGAGAGAAGTGGACCAGCAGCAAACCAGGAGCATGAAGAAGACTGCCAATCCAGGTACAGATGTTTCGAAAACGCATAGTAATAATAAACGTAATATGGTGATATTATGTTACTTATTTTGACATAGTTTAATCCGATATCATCTAAACTCTGGAGAAAAATCATTAGGCCTACTGATCTGAGTTAAGCATACAATTCGACCTACTGAAGGACCAAACTGTAGTATTGTTTTTAAATGCTTTTTAATTTTTTTGCATGTGAAAATAGTACGGCATACAATAGTTATGAGTAGGTAGGACATGGAACTGTTTGAGGTTTTGCTATTAAATATATTGTAAACAGCACGTCTGAATGTTTAGATTTTATTCAGTTTATCTTATTGTCTTTTTTAAAATTACTTTCCAACTTGCCAAATCCTGTCACTTAGTCTTCACCCCCTCTGTTGTTTTTGGCCAGTTTGTTTTTCGGCTGAGTGTGCAGCACCCTGGGGAGAACCTCGAGGTCCCCTGGCTATTAGAGTCTGATGTGCATCATCATCTGTCGTTCTCAGCCTGACCTTCTGTATGGATGCCCTGGCTGCTTCAGGCTGCGCTCTTGTCATGGATTCATAGTGCTGCTCGTGTGTGTTTGGCTTTAACAAACATTTTGAACGTTTGCTTGGTTTTGTCATTGTTCTTGCTTTTGCTTGCTGTGCCTTCTCATGTGCTTCAGCAGTACATGCATGACACAATATATAGTGGGTGCTTGCGTGTTATACAACTCATCTCTGGTTTTGCTCAAGCCCCATCTGTGTATTTCCCCTTCCAACATTTGGGAACACATGATGGGCTCTGGGGAGAAAAATAAGGTGTTCTAGATTAAAAAAGCACAAATGTGGCACAAGCTGATGCTGCAGAGGTGTTGAAAACAGGACACATATTCACCACAGAGTTGAAAGAATTGCATGTTCAATAATAGACAATGTAAAATTACAACAGTGTTTAAGTCATTCGAGTTGACAACCTATTACATCAGATGACATTTTCTTTAAAAATGGGATTAACAGTGGGGTTTTTTTTTTAAATTCCTGGTGGGGGGCCTTGCAAGGCCTACGTGACATGTCCTTTACCAGGTCAACTGAGACTTGAGGGTTTTTGCTTTTAGTTTGCAAGTAAATTACGTTTTACAGACGTAATGTTTCAAGTCATGATTTTGTACCTTCTTACTCTGTCTGTGCTATTACATTACACATGGTCCACATTAGATACTTTTTATCAAAAACCCAGTCATAATAAATAACCATGTGCAAAGCATCAATCACAAACACGGCAGCAGTCTGGAGCGGTGAGGAATCAGTACTTGACCTTTCAGGGAATAGTAATATGGGAAAGGTCATACTCAGAGGTGAGGAGCTGGACTATTTAAAGCTCTTATCACTAACTGTCAGTTTCTATCTCTGGAGATCCTCACCACTGCACCTGCACTGACACAGCACTGCGAGACAAACACACTTAAACTATTTGCTGTTGTCTTTATCCAGTGGCAGATTGGTAGCTTAGTAAGTGGCCAGACTGCTTAGGAGACTGGCAGGGGGGCAACAACAGTGTCTATGTCACTTAAGTTGTGTCTTGCTCAAAATGTTCACAGATGGTGTGTGATTTTTCAAACTTTTCCTTCAAACATAGAAAGTTCAGTTAAAAAATCCTTCCAGATGGTTTGATAGAGCAGACCGTCCGTCACTGTTGACTGAATAAGGATGGGTATTTCAACCCTGAGGTCTTTAGGTACTTTAATGATTAGGCTCACTGGTTGTCTGATCTCTCTCCAGGCAAAAACAAACCATAAGACAAAGCAGCCACACTCAAAGCTCATAGTGGCTCCAGCAGTTTCTCCATGCACTATCTTGACCTTAAGGTGTCAAAATTATGTCAGGCTGGGGCATTTCATGGCTCAACTGAGTGAGAACCAATTAGTGTACCAAACCTTTTTTTTTTTCTTTTCTGAAGATGCTTTAAATAATTAATTTTAGTCTTTTATATAGATCTTTAAACTCGTGCCAAGCTAAAATACTTTGAGTGGGTCTCTGAGTGTGCTAATGTTTGAGAGCAGATGTTTGAAGTTGCGCGGTTTTGTAATTGAGAACAGCTATCATCTTGTTAAATTGTCAGTACAAACCAAGAGTGTGAAAAACCCTTTTCAAATATAATCCCTGTTGTTACACTAATAATACAGTACATGCAGTTTTCTCCATTAAAGCAGCTCAATGATGATGTCTAAAAACCACATGCAAATACAACTTCAAAGCCTTACTTCTAGCCTACATACTTTTTGTGAAGAGCACATGTATCCATGTCTACCCCAGTCACTCGTGCTTAATTTCACTCTCCAAGTGGGAGCCTTGTGTTGTCCCTCAGATCACAAACAAAAATATGTTTGCCCCCATGTTGGATAGCCTGGTGGGACCTGGAGCTTGTTGGGCTTAATGAACTAGATGTACCCATGATGTTCTGTAGTTTGAAGTAATGTGTCCCTGGATGAACACAGTCCCAGTGGAGAAAATGCACTGTTCCCCCCCGCCCCCACCTTTTTTACTTTCTATCGTCCTACGCATGAGAGATCCCAGTCAGCTGTGCTATGTATTCTCATGGTTGGGTCATTTTTCAGAACAGGCTCTTCCTCAGCTTGAATACACTCCTTTGTGATGAACATTCGCTGGGGGCTGGACTGCTCTTCTTTGATAGAAGAGTTGATCAAAAAACTCAGAGAAGCGTTCTTGATGTTGACTTGTGGATGGAGCTGACCGATGTGATATTTTTAGGTCGTCATAGAAGACAATAGACTTCATGTAAAAGACACTGATTACACTGTTGGATGTCTGGGGGGAAACATTCTCATCCCTGCCAATTCTTGTAAGGAAATGGCTAATTATTACAATGACTCAGCATCTCAACGCTGTGCACCACACTCGAGGGGGTGAATTCTGGGATTTAGCCTGCTGGATTAGATGTAGACTTTGGCCCACACTCATTATTTTTAACATAAGCTGATTTTGTTTAGGGCATGTTAGCCTGGGGATGTACTTCAAATAGGAAAGGCCACTTTTGTAACACCTCCTATTTTTATCCACACACGAGTCATCTACATTTATTGAATTCTAATGGAATTATGCCATACTATCATGGAATTGTTTTACAAAATGATGTTAGTTATCCAAGTGAATAACTGTAAGCAATTTGAAATCAAAACTGAATTATTTCATCATGTGTATTTTATACCAAATGACAGTCCTGACAAAGTGCTGCTGGCTAGTGTTATCGTGCCAAAATATCTTGGAGACATCTACTGCTTAGGGAACTACCATAGGAACCGGTTTGAGTTTTCAACTATGTATCTATGTATGTATGTGATGTGATTGCATCACCATTGTACACAATGCAGTCAAAAAACTTTAAAATACATTTAAAAAGATTTAGGTGGGACTGATTGCTGCCCCTCTGGGTCTAAATGGTTTTCAAAGATGACATGACACTTTAGACTGCAGCATCCATCATGTTATCCAACCTCCCACACCAGTAGGTCCCATTGAGGACGAGCAGATGAGCAGAGTGAATACAGCTCTTTATTTCACTTCAACAATGGCTCTTCAGTGACAGCTAAGCTAGATTCCCTTCAGTCTGAGTCATACTGTATCTTGGCCTGGGCTGCCACCACACTGATTGTGATAATAAAGCTGCCTTTATTACATTGCTATTTAGCAGTGAACATATTAAATACACTTCCTAAGAGTAAAGCTGCCAAGCTATTTGGTTGGCATAATCCTCATCACATTAAAGCCCCTGCTTGAAAGTGTCTGAGTATTACACTACCTTTATAAGTCTTCTTTCCTGGAGGCCAAGTACAAAAGCTCACCGTCTTAACCCAGAGGGCTGCCTTAAATACCAGGAATTCAACAAAAGTTCTCTCATAGAAAGGACTAAACTTTTTTCCCCTTAGATATCCTTTCCTTCAGCTATTAGCCTAATCCTCTAGCTCCCACTACAGGACGTGACACATGCTCTTTGCTCTGTCTCTTAGGGTTTTATTTCTCAGTTTATCTCTGAGCGGTAATTCCTTTCTGATAAACCTTAGCTTTCGGCTCTCAAAAGCTGACCCACACTACAACAATGCATGCGTACCATGAAGCAGACCTGTCTTTGCTGAATAGCCCCATAGATCCTCGCAGTGCACATGCACGACGAATGCCAGTATGACATCATCTGCCACTGTGTCAGAGTTTGGCTATAAATAGAGATGGTCGATGACGTTTGAGCTTAACAAAGCGCCCCCCTGTGAACAACATAAGGATGAAAAGGGGCCATGTCACTGCTGCTTATCATGATGAGCAGCCAGCCAGTCGTGAACGATTATGCTGCGTGTTCATTAAAGAAACACCTGATGTTACAAGCAGATGCCATTAGTAAAGCACGGGCTGATCATAACGAGAGCATCGCTGTTCCTTTGCATGTTGTGATCAGTTCATGTGACGAGTAACATTAATATTTAGATTTTCTGTCTCCTGCAAGAGCAGTGTTATTGTTAATGCATGTACAAGCAAAAGAAACACGTGAATGTAACCTTATAGTAAACCTAGTGATGTGCAAAATGCATATTTGCACACTTTATAATTCAAACATACCCCTACCTACTTATACAGAATCAGTTTTTCATTAATCCTATTAACCTAGGATGTTTACTCGAGCTCCTTGCTGTTGTATTTATTTTAAAATGCTTACAGTTACAAATGTTTTATTAAGGCCTTCGATGTATATGGTTGGTTTATGTGCTCCTGATGCACAAACAGGCTGAAAGCAGATTAAATATAATAAATAATAATAAATGATACAAATAATCTTCTATTTTATTGAATAAGCTTTTTGTCAATTAATCATCAGTAAACATGGCCTTCACAATTTTCTAAAGCCCAATGTTTTGTTATAAAATGAAAAAGCTTGAGAAATGATTGATTATATAAATCGATTTGGTCTACCTTATTGGCTGTTATTAACTGATTATTAACACAGATATATTAACGTTGTAATGGGAGCTTTTGAACTGTTTATACTAAGTATTTCATCGCGTAGCCATTAATTCAAACACTTCTCCAGTATCGTTTTCACGCTCGTCTTGCATTTACTTGTGACGTGCTGTGTCGCCAAACTCCACAAGAACAGAAATCCCTGCAGAGCTCAAGTGTCACGAGTATGTTGTGTGTGTGCTCGCATGAATGTCTCTTGTATGTGTCTGTAAGTATGTTATAGACTATGTGTAGACAGTCTGGGTCCGACTTGTAGATTTAGACATCAGGAGCTTGGCATGCTGATTACAGAGGTCCGAAGCCACAGGGAACCACAGGAACTCTCTTCTCGTTCTCCCTTCTTTTTCCCTCTCCAGCCCCATCGGAGGTAGAAACAGCAGGCCTCCAGCTGATGTGGATGGTTTCTGTGCCTTATGATAATCATCCAATTCACATAGCTTTGCTCCATTCAGCCATGCTTATTCTTAGCTTACTTTTACTTAATTACCTCATGCACAGTTAAGCAGTGTGGATTGCAACAGCACAAAGCACAATGAGATACATTACACACTGTAGCAAACACTAAGCACTGCTGACAGACTGTTATTGTTCCAGCTTAACTAATTTCATATGGATTTGTGAAGCCATCATTTCAGGCTGTTCTTATTCCGTTTTCAGAGCCACTTCAGAGACATTCCAAAAACCTGCAGAATGGATAAAAGCTGCTGACACTTCCACATCAGTTTCAGTTCTATCTGTTATATTAACTTGGTGTCCAAATACGTGTCAATTGCTACAACAGAGACTTCTCTACTGTGAGGGATCTGGAACTTTAAGGATATCTCTATTTTACATATCCTGCTGCCAACTCCCTCACATCTAATGATTACCTTATGGTGAGGAGGAAATAGCCAGCAGTGTTACCACAGCCATGCTGGGACAGACAGACTGCACTACTAGCACATTTACAGCCTCTGACAGTCCTAATGACCTGTGAGTGGGATTTAAGTTGTCAGAGAACTGGAGAGGAGATGCCTTTGTGACTTAAGGGATAGGGTCCTGGGGTCTTCTGTAGACTAGACAAAGTGTGTGTGTGTGTGTGTGTGTGTGTGTGTGTATGTGAGTCAGTCTAACAACGTCATGTGTTGATTATCCCCGTGATTTTCTATGGTTCTTGAATCTGAGTGAAATGGCTGAAAGGTAATTGCGCTAGTTTCTAAGTCAGCATGGGTAATGATTTTTGACCATGAGTTTTGCGCTTTGTTTTGACTACCGATTTGATCAGCTGTAAAGCATTTTCTGTAGTTAAGAATTTCTATTAAGCTGTGAGTGATTATACAGCAAAGTGCTCAGTCTGGATTTTTCACTTCTGAGTGAATTATTTGTGGGGGATTTATGTTTAGTGCCAATTAGCAAATCTTAGCATGCACGTGTTTCCTGGTAAAGATGAACAAACTGCATGAATTATATGTTTACAATTCTCAGACAATCACTCATGATTTTTCATTGGATCCAAGCTCACTATGTTTAACCCAGCAGGTCAGCGGTTCTGGAAAATACCAAATTAGTAAACTGAAAGCAGACTGCGTAATATGGCTTTCATTTTTACATGAGATGCATTACCTAGAATTTATTTAAAAGAAAAACACAATTCGTCGGATTCAGTGAGAATTGTTTGTGGGGCTAAATGCAGCCATCAAGCCGGGCTGGGAAGTATGATTGGAATATAAAGTCAGACCCTTAACAGTACTTAACAGTTTTTAAAGGAGGAGCATTTTTTTTCTTCTTCTGGAACAAGCATTGGTAGCACTTACTGTTACAAAAAAAGCCTCTTCTCATGTTTTGCATGAGCGCATGGGGTCCGCTTTGAAATTTGTCTTGTGATGTGAAGAGTTGTGTCGTCGCTGCACATGCCCCAGGTTGGATGTGTAGGCTGGAGCAGCAGCAAGGGACACACACAAAGAGAACAGCTTGTTACTCTCTCTCTCTCCATCTATGTATCTCTATGTCTTACTATCTCTCTCTATCTCGCTCCCTGCTTGTGTGAGGCATGACGTAGTCGGTGCACAGGGAATGACTGCTGTGTAGCGCTTTGGTGAGGTCATCAGATGTGGCTAGCAGGACCACATGACACTGTTTTCTCTTTTTCATTCTCCAGTCTCCTTGAATCCTCTGCTGTCATTTTTGGAAAATAGGTTTTTTGAGACTTACTTGATAATGTGCGACACATCGATCTAGTGTCGGTATGATGGATTCAGCTTGACATTAACACATTTCCTTAAGAGTTTAATTGTGTATGTGTGTATCCCTCTCACATGTTTTTTACTCCCCGAAGATACAAGCAGCTTCATCTCCCCTTCCTCATCTCCTTCCTCACGTTATACACTTTCACCTTCCCCTCCATTTACCTCTTTCAGTACCCTGCTTTCTCCTCCTCTTCTCCTTTCATCTTTTATCGTCTTCCCACTGTTCTTTCTCCTTCATTGTGCATCGCTGCCCTGCAGGCATCCCTTTAGTATTGGCTGGCATGCTGGTTAGTTTTTTGCTTCTCGGTTATATAACTAAATTTAGCATGTTTTGAGTCACGCGTTTGGCCATAGGTCGTGCTCTGAAGTGACGGCTTACATTAATGTGCACCCCAAGGCTCACCATCCACCCGTAGAGACTGTGTGTGTGTGTGTGTGTGTGTGTGTGTGTGTGTGTGTGTGTGTGTGTGTGTGTGTGTGTGTGTGTGTGTGTGTGTGTGTGTGTGTGTGTGTGTGTGTGTGTGTGTGTGTGTGTGTGTGTGTGTGTGTGTGTGTGTGTGTGTGTGTGTCACGTGAGTGAAGCACACGTGTCCGTCTTTGCCTCATGACCATCTGCAACGTTGGGTGCAAATGTAGGCTACACGTTCGGTATATGAGTATGTAACTAAAAGAAAATGAGAGGCTGTGTGTGTGCGTTTGTTTTTGTGTGTGTATAGGGTGTACTGTCATGCGAGAGGAATCTGCTTGGATACCCTTTTAAGTTTGTGTGCCTGGTTTTAAGTGAATGTTGTGTTCGTATGCATTCATTTTTATTGTTGTGTGTGTGTGTGTGGTAGGAGTGTCCGGCTCGCCAGCAGGTTGAGATGATGAAGAGGGCAGGTGGTGAAAGGTATGAGTGAGGGAGGCCCTCTCAGTCTGTTTACTCTTGCATCAGTTTGTCTGAATTATGTCCTTTACATGCTCAAACATCTTCATTTACTGGAAGCAGCAGTGAATCGTGTCTTTTTGCACCAGGAAACACAAGTAAGTAAGGTTTACTCATTGGAATAATATGTGGTTGCAAAATAGTGGTGCTTTGCAATAGTTTCTAGAAATTTCCACCCAACAATTGATTTACTTACCATGTAAGTATGCCGCTACTGTAGCTGTTTTAATCCATACCCACAAAATGTTCCTTAGCCTAACCATTGTTGTTGCCTATACCTTACAATGATGTTTCCTGTGTTAAAGGTTATTTAAATAAGACTGTTTTCATTCTGTGAGTTTATCTTGACATGTGTTGCAGAACAAGAATAAGGAAAAACGTATTCTTTAGATATTATACAAACGGTTGGAAAAGCATAGTATGAATAAATCTTAGCATAACCATAATACCATAGCTTATATTCAGGTTTTTAGAAGCCAAGGCCACTATTTTTTATTCTAAGGCCAGAGCAGCACAGACCTGGGGCTGCAGGTCTGTGCTGCTCTGGCCAATCTGGGGTTGCCATTTGACTCCATCCAAAGAAAAGTTAAATAACCTTTTCGGTAACAACTTTTGAATAAATTCTGCAACAACAGCAGTGCTACATGTTTGCATGAACACATGGCGTACACGTGTTTGTGTGCTGAACATGTGTTTGTGTGTGATGCATAAGAAAGTCAACAAATGCATAAGAATATGTTGTTGTGTTTCATGTATTTTTCTGACCCCGATCCTATGAATAACAGCAGCACAAAACGAGCTCAAGACAGCAAAAAGAGCCAGCGGCCTAAAGAGACATGTCTATTTATATAACCACACTTTTGTCACAGCACAAACATCCAGCTTCACATATGGATTCAGCATCAAAAGGCTCACTTAGAACTGATCTGGTTTTATGATTTAGCGCGTTTATCAGGATTTAGATTTTATCGTCGCTGTGTGCATATGGTTTGAGTTCTTGCACAAATAAAGAAGGCAACTAATCGAATAATAAAATAAATTAGATCAAATAAATAGAATTGGAATAGATAGCTTAATCACACTGATTAAGAATTAGTCAGAGGGCGTCACTGAGGATTAATCTACTCACATTGCAGTTACACTTGAATATCCCTAATCTGCCTCCCCTGCTCTGCTTCTCTTCACTTCTCCATTACGGATGTCGGAAAGGGCCCCAGGACGGAAGGGGAGTTAGAGCTCTGTGTGTGTGTTTGTTTTGCTTTGGTAAATAAGCCTGTATTACTTTGGATGCTCCACTCTTTCACTATTTGTTTATATTCTATATGTGAATTATAAAATGTATACCCATGTGAAGGTTCAACTCAAAACGAAAACAAAAGTCATCACTGCATGCCTGAAGAATCACCAGGTCATATCATTGCCTCACCCAAGAAAGATTTATTTTTTGGGCCTGATTTTTTGAGCCTGTGCATGTTTCTGTGTCTGTATTTATTTGCATGTGGATTGTTGCTATAGCTAGTGTTGTGTAAATGTTGCAGATATATGTTTTGAAGAGGGATGTTCCTTGTAAGAAAGAGGAAGAGGAAACGTGATTCTCAGCTATGCCTTCTCTATCTGACACAAAAAACAAAGATGGCTGTGTGTTAGATTGTGTGTGTATTTCATGATGTTTTCACAAGACGACAGCTAAGTGCCCCCTGACCTAGTCAAACTGCAAGTTAGCTGTCAAAGTCAAGCATGGGGTGTGTTTCTTGCTGACGTAAATTCTCTCGAATAATGTGGAGTTTCCAGGGTGAGCGACCTGATTCAGGAAAAATCCGACTTCTAGTCATTTCCTACAGAGCTGAAGATGAGAGCAATCAGCTGATCTGCTGAAGCTCAACAACCTTGTTGGCTTACATCTGTTGGATATTATAAACTTATTGAGAAGCACAATCATGGACGGAAGTTTCTTTCCTCACTCTTCATCAGTTGTTTGGACAATTACTTGGTTCCTACAGTCGTATTAGAGTGATGATGAGGACAGGAGTGTGTGTTGTTGGTGCAGGATGTCTTTGTGGACTGCCGGAGATTTTCTCTGTAATATGTTGACTGAGTTTATTTTCAGATTAGGACCTTGGGTCAAATGTCTAAGGATCTATTTCAAAGACAAAATAGCGCTTCAGTGTTGGGGGAGTGTGCCTATATGTGTGCTGTGATTTCGTTGGGGGAGACTCTTGACACTGGAGTATCTAGGGAATAATAGAAAAACATTGAAGAAGTGAGAAAAGAAGCAAAAAGTGTCAGTTTGTGTGAATCTGGGATAAAAGCCTGCATCATGTGTGTGTAGGAGAGAAAGAGAGCTATGAGAGGGAGGAAGAAAGCGGCTCCATATGACGAGCACATGGCTGCACACGTCTGCTCCGTTCACTTGTTATCCTGACAGACTGAAGACATTAAAAACTTTGGAGGAAGTAAGAGCAAGGGAGACGGAGGGAGGAAAAGGAGGGAGGAGAGAGGGAGGGTTGGAAGAAGGGGACAGGGTGACTAAGTGAGGAGAAAGGGGAAGTCTTCGTGAATAAAAAAGGGGAAGGGAAGGAAGAGAGGAGAGAAAAAGGAGAGGTTACATGTGGCCATTTGAGGTAGGCGCTGAGTTATGGAGCGAGACAGAATAGCCGGTAAGTCGGTGCTTTTTCAAACTTATTCAATACTTTACTGCTGAGAAGGCTTTCTTCAGGAGAGACTTTCCTTGACTCTTTTCTTTGTTAGACTGCGGAGGAAGCAGATTTTTTTTAGCAGTGGCAGCAGTCAGCTAGAAGCCACCCTGCTTGTGTTTGTTTTACTTGGCCAGTTGAGGTTGTCTGTCTGTGTGTCTACATGTCAACCTCACCCCTCTGATATATTCCTCATATATGTTGCCTGAGTTATGAACTGACCTTCTAGACATTTCTTCTCTCAATCTCGTTGAATGAGCAGCCACAGCTGACCTAGCTGTAAAGTGCACTTACTATTTCTGAATAGTTATATGCAGAGTAACAGAGAGCAAACCTCATGTGATGGGCTGTCAAATAAGACTTCCCAGATTCAGGAAATGTAATCTTCCAAAGCAAAGTGGCTGCTGTACTGTAATTGGCAGCCTAGGGTTTGGATTCTGACTTATAGCTGACCCACATACACACTACGACCCGACAATAGATGGAGTTAAATCTTCATGCCATCATCAAATGATTGGATTTTGAGCTGAAGAGTCCAGTTGTCAGATTAATTCTGACTGACAGATTTATTTTAAGTTGCGGGGAGTGGAAGCAGAGCTCATATGTCAGCTAATATGTGTTTGTTTTTGACAGACAGCAGACTCTTTTGGGGAATGTTTAGCTTGCATCGGAGTCTCTATTCTCTCTACCATCTGCGGTGTTATAGCTCTGTCCTACAGCAGCTTCTGGCATAGCTTTAAGTCAACAGAGCTCCTTCTTGTTTCCTTTAATCAGTCATTCTTTATTGATTTGAATTGTTCAGAGCTAATGAAGATTCAGTTGAACTTCTGCTCTGGCCTATATGTGTTTAGTCTGTACTGAGCGGACAAGATTAATCTGGCATCTTTCAGAGATTAAGGCTGGACATCAAGCTGAGCGACACTCTGCAAATTAGTCTTTAATTCGACCGTTAATAAGGTGGCTGAGTTCAGTGAGCCGTGTGATGCATACAGACACATTGCGCAACCATTTCAATTACCACTTGGTGGCACTGTTGCTGTGTCATTTTGTCTTCCTCAGCCACTGTTTCTCTGTGAGGTTCTGTAAAATGTTCCATGTGGATGATTCATATTTAGCAGATGGAGGGATTGTTTTTATGGGAGTCGGAGGAATTTAGTAAAAGACTGACTCCCTTGGGGGCGGGGAACGTATGGTGGAGAGGTGAGGTGCTGGAGCATTGTGTCAGGCACCCCACCACTCCTCTCAGTTGAGGAAGTCCTGCAAGGGCTGAGCTACTTCCTGGTTTGCAACCTGTGTTGTGTTGTTCTGTATGGATGTGTTGCCTTGACAGCAGCCCCTGTCCCTACCCCACCAACATCTGACATATTTACATTTTATTTTTTATAACAATATGAGCTTCGGCTGTTCTGCATTTACGGCATTTTCAACCTCAAATCTATGGGTGCATCTGCAAAGACTCCATCTTGACCCTTTGCTATGCTTTCCTTTTCCAAGCCTGTTTAGGATTAAATTAATACGTTCAGTATGACATGTTATCTGCCAGGACTGTCATGTATGGTCACCACATTTGACAATTGCTAGTTGGTGTTTTACTGCCGGGAAAATAAAAGGAAGGGAAAGAAAAACAGAATTAGGTCTGGAAAAAGAAAATGTTGTGTGTTGTTGCTTTATGTTCTGCCAGTTAAACAGAAAAAAAGTGCGTCTCTTGTCTGTTGAGATGACAGTATTTTTTTGGCCTGTTTAGCATCAAACTGACAACATTGAACGCAGAGATTCAGTAGGTGGAGTTGAAGATTACCCTTAGAGAAATAAAAAGATTAAAACAGATCTGGATTTGTTAACATAGTGTTCAAGACTCAGGCCCATACCATTTTAGTTTTTACATCTGTCCTGATAATGTTATAAAGACCAGCGTTTTCCTCTTGATCTTTCTGGCCAGAAAACATTAAATTGAACAACCTATACTCCTAAAGAAAAGGTGCATTATGGTCAATGTTCCTTCTAAATGGCCCTTTTAATGTATTTCTTTCTTCCTCTTGGAGTCTTTCCCTCACTTTGTTTGTGAATTTGTTTTTAAATGCAGAATAATCCACCAAGAACCCTGTATACCCTCTCCCTGAAACGCACATGCACAAATTCCCACCCACTTCTAGCACCAAACACAACCTGGAGTTAAAGGAACTCAAGGAAATCACCCAGTTCACCATGTTCCATAAAATAAGCTTACAGGATATCCTCAATGAGTGAACGCCCCTCAGTCGTCCTCACACTATCTCACCTCATATTGTTTCTCAGATTATTATTTAGTAATGATAAGTGAAAGAGAACAAGAAAACAAAGAACAGGGAGTTCAGGAAACTGAGTGGGAAGCCCCACCTTCAGTCTGAGTTCTGACAGGTGAAATTATTCAACGTGACGGAAACACATGGTCAAGACAGGGGTGATGTAACAGAAACAGATTCTCAGTGAAAGCTCATTCAGGCGATTGTTTACAGGCAGATGTTTTTGTGAACAGCAAGTTTAAAAGAGGGAGTCAGTTGTTGTCAAAATGAAACGATGAGTGTTGGTCTCATGCCACAAGATACATTTCTGTCCATAATTAAAGTTTTATTATCTTAGAAACTTTTGATAAATATATCTTGTTTTGTACATATTTTAATGTTTGATTTGATGTTAAAAGCATGCATGTAACACACCATATCTAACGGACATGTCTAAAAATAATGTAATTGTATTAAGAAATTCAAAATATTTAGTTTTATAAAGATATTTGGTATATTCGACTGGTAATTGACCTTTCCTAAAATGTATGTCACAAATGCTTAAAAATGAATTAAGAAAACATCAATAGCATTCATATAATTGTGATACAGATAAACAAAGATGTATGAAGAGATTCATTTATCCCATCCCCCTCGCCCTTGAAACAGACAGGAAGCCAAATGTGTGTACATCTTCAGTGACATCACCTCTGTAGGTGTGCAAGTTCTCTACAGATTTCATGTGATACAGAGGTGATTGTCTGTACCAAGATATGACAGACTCTGAAGACCCCTGATACAAAAGATATTTAGGCTCAGTATGACAATCCACAGCCAGTTTTTAAACCACAGTATCAATATTGCTGCCATCATGAATCCTCCACACAGCTCTTAGGTCAATTTAAAACGTATACCTTGAAAGAGTCAAGGATAAAAGTTTTCCAAATAATCCAGCTTGAATTGAATCAGTCTCACTGTTAATGAAACTATTTATTGCTTGTATTTTCCTTCTGATACTCTATTTGGATTTGTGCAACAGTTCCACTACCCTGTTTAATTGCACAATTTTCCTGCAGTAGTGGTGTGCTATTAAGTCTCTGCTACCGCTAAGTGAGTTTATTCCACTGACATTTGGAATTGTAATTTTGCCTTCTTTTAGGACAGACTGATCATCTATAAAAGGTGTCATTTAAATAAATGCTAAACACACATACATGAGCTTATTTGGACAACCATAAGTAAGACTCAAATAGAAACTTTGGGTTTGCAACTTCCTGCCAATAAATGTTTGTGGTTAGACTGACTAAGCAACAAAGTCTAGAAAATGAGATACATGCTAATGTCCTAGTACACCAAAACTGCTTATTTGTGGCTATACTGCACATTTACTGACAAACATTGTTGCTTATTTGAAAGACCTCAACTGTATTAAAGAAATAGCAAGTGCAGATACAAAATTTAAAAAATCTGTAAAGAAGGTGAATCATTACAAGCTAAAAAGAGAACTCCTCTGTCAGAGCCATGTCCTATTTGCAAAGTAATTTGTGTATTTACTACAACATTGTATTGTCCTTTGGACCATGATTCACTTATCCACAAACACACACACACACACACACATATGGAAAACAACCACCTTGGTGGAGTGCCACAAAGATTTATTCAGCATGAATTGCAAGATCTGCTAATGAAAACATAAAACGACTTGGGAAACAACACTTTGTATTTATGAATAGATGAAACACCCTAACACCTATAATTGTTGCTATTAACAAGGTACAAACTAGCACCACTCTTATTCTCCTATTATGTGCAAATGCCTCTGTGTTTACAATTCTATTTCAGGGGCACCGAGACACAAACACACCCGCGTTCACAGTCGCAGTCAAGTAACCACATGTGCACATGCATGCATAGGCACATGTTCGCATAATGTTACTCACAGCGCACACAAACACACGCTTCTCCAGATGTTATTTTGGAGCATCCCGGATTCTGTCGCTCAGATTTGCCTTGCAGCCTGCCCAGAGTGTGTATCCATGTTTAGATAAATACACACTGGCTGGGGGAGGTTTGAGTTTCTCACACCGTGTGTTTTGGTTTAATTGAATACTACAGAGGCTTGTGGCATATGGTTTACAGTGCAGCCCTCTTGGGCCTGCATAGGCTCTGAGGGGCCACACACTTTGTTGCATATAGTACAGTACTTGTATATAATTTCTACTGTATAGTTCTACCATGCATGCATACAATATGTTACCCTAATTCACATGCACATAAAGATGCATTTTCACATGCTCGTTGAGGTGCACAATATCCATAAACATGCATGCTTGCACAAACACATTGACTATACATGCCCACACAGCTGTCAGGATGTATGATGCATATAATGGGCACTTACAACATTGACCTAAAGCTTAATGGCACTTCATATGGCAACACGCGTCTCAGAGGACAATCCACCTACCCAGTAAAGTTCTATGATTGATGGATTAAGGATGGAGTAATTGCCAATTGTACACACCACTGTGTGTCATACTCTGTTCTGTATCCTAAGACACCTTTGCAGCAGTTGTATGAAATACCCAGACTGCACCATAAACACAATGTTATTCTGTGTTAGCATCGACCTCTCAGGTGTTAGGGTTAAGGGCCACTGGGTGGGCTTGGCATCTTATTAGTGCACCTTTTATAATGGGGCTTTTCATTCAAAAAGGATTTTCCTGAATAATTATAGGCTATTAAAGTGCCAGGCAGTGTGCTGTACCTTGTTGCGTTCACAAAGGGTGAAACATTTGATGTCATAGGTGGACATTTGATGTGAGCTCGTTTTTCACTATCTGAAAGTGGAAATGCCAGCTTCCTTTTGCCCTTGCCGTAGCTTTAGGTTTCTTTTGAGTTGTAGTTTAAATCCAGCTTCTACATTTACTGCTATGACCTGACACCATTATTGTGGACATTTTCAAAACTCTCCTAGTATCAAAGAAAATGTATCACAAATCTTATATGCAAACACGTCTGGCTCCAAACAGGAAGTTGTGAATAGCAGTTCACTCATGACTAATCAGTAATCACCATGATAGCATCAGCTCTTTGTTTCTGTGGAAGATTCATTGATAGGGAATACCCAAAGAAGTCCCACAGTGGATGCAGTTAAATGAAGGCAAAGCCGACTTGATATTTCATCACATTTATTAACACCCACCCCCCAAAGAACAGTCCACAGCAGCTTCAGGGACAAGAAGTGCAACCCTACCCCAATCATCAAAAGCTTGCTTGTCGTCGGCATGGCCCACAAAAGAAGTGCAGCGGTGCCAGATAACCTGGTCGGCTGTGTCCATCAAGCTGAAATTCCCATCTTCTTCCTGCTAATTTGGTGTCACAGAACGCGGGTTGCTGCACGAATCCCCCTCTGATTGCCCTGAGGCGCTGTCATATATCCCTAATGTCAACTTTTTCCACAAAGTCTGTTATGTTTTCTGTCACAGGAAAAGCAGCTCCTACTGCAGTGACTGCACTTTAATTAACAAGTCAGACACTTTTTAGTGCTTGTTTACTCAGAGCTTAAGCCTCAAACTCTTACTTTAAACTGTAGTCCCTTTTGTAGCTGTGACAGAGTAAAACTGGCCTCCCTTATGAGAAGCCAGAGCTGTAACACCAGTCTTGTCTAATTGCAGGATACCTTTGTTAAATTGACTGTGTGACATGTTGTCCACTGTTCAAGAATCAGGAAATCAGACCTGAGAACCACTTGCGCGTGCATGTGTGTTGGTGTGGGGGGCAGGGGAAATACACATACACAGGACATGAGTAAGAAGGGGGAGTTTGTTTTTAGCTGCAGGGAGGGGAGGAGAAGGGAAGAGGCTTGCCTTTTTGCACTCTGAAGTCACAATTCAGCGATATAGAGAAGTTGGTGGGAAGTCAGAGAAAATAAGTTGCTCTTTTTGAGAAAGTTCTGGACTTGGATTTTTTTTTTTTTATCATATTTTGGAATTTGTTCAGAATTAGCAGCAAACCACCTGAAAGTTGGGAAGTAAAAAGAGAATTTTCATGATTGAAAACATGTCAGATTCTGGAGTCAATCCACACTTGGAGGGAATTATTTCAGATTTTGAAGGTTTGTCATTTCTCTTCTACTTTCTTTTCACTTTTAATCTAATGACAGTTTATGGTAAGCAGCAACATCTGTCAGAATTAGGATGTTTATGAATAGTATTCAACATCTTTGTGTATTTGTTGCATAGTAATACTGCATGTGTTTGCATCTGCTTGTTACTGTGTGTAAAAACAGGGTGGTGAGCATTTGCTAGCCATGTGCCTGTAGCCTATGGTCTGTTATTGATTATACCCAAGTTACGTCAATAATAAAAATAAACAAAGCACTGACACCACACATCCAACACCGGAAAGCCTTCAGCTGAAAGCACTGAGAGGGAGACAGTGGAAACCTCAGCACTAAGAGCCAACATCTGTCTAACCTCCTCATACTCCATTCACAACATTGTCTTTCCTTTGTTTGCTAAAACAGTGTGGAGCTGGAAATAGTTCTTTGTCCACCTCTTCCTCTTCCATTCTGTCTGTCTTCCTTCCCCACTTCTTTCCTGTTCCTCCTCCGGTCAGATTGCATCCCTCCAGCTGGTCCTTTGCCTGATGCTCACTGTGTGATGTAATGGACTGATGCTGAGTGCAGTATCAATCCTCATTGGTACCCTGATTACTGGAATTACTCCAGAGTCTAAACAACATATTTCTAGTAGTGTTTTATCAGTTCAGGTAGCACAACTATTTTCAAATAACTTGATTTACATTGATACATTTAATAATCGCTTTCAATTTCTGTTGATTCATCTACATGGCTAAATTCTCTGACATCGGATTCAAGTTTGGAAAATCTGTCTGGGTTTTTAAAATGCTACAAAACTGAAAAAAACATAATGATAAAAACGGGGTGTAAAGTCGATAGTACATGTTGGATACTGTACCCTCTCATTTGATTGTGATAATCAGACAGCAGTGATCAGACTTAAGTGTTTATGTTACAGTTTTAATAGGTGTAGTTTTTCCTAAACTGGCTTTAGAGTCAATTCTGCTCAGTGACTGCACCGAACAGAGGAACCCTGCGTTGATGTGGGTACTGAGATAATCTGGTTTGACCTTGTTAAAGTCATTAGAAAAAACATCTGTGGAATGGTACACTTGACTTACTATTCCAACATAATGTTTTTACTGATACTGTGAACTATTGACATTTTTTGGTTATCCTAATTTGAACGATTGCAGCGCCTTGCCTATCCCTATGATGGTCCACTTTTAGCCCTGCCTTTGAGTGTAGCCGTGGGGAACAACTGTACTCATTTCTGCCTTCAGTCTTGGTCGCAGAACACGCCACAGTAACTACTTCATCTTAAGCAAACCACAACATTTACTGGTTTATTTTCAACTCGGAACATTATTCTTCTTTTCATCCCGATTATAACATTGAATACAGTAATAATAACTTTGTGGGGGCCAAGCCTTCCATATGCTGGCAGACCTTTTTTGGTGTTAATCGGATATTACAGGTGGATGGAGTTCTTGTTATTGGTTTATTCGAATAGAAGTTAAAGGCAATAAAGCCAAATGAGGTGAGAGCTAGGACAATTCCAGGTTCATCTCTTTGCTGTATGTGCTTTTGTAATGTATTACCAAAAATAGCATTCAGTACTACAGAAAGCACCTGCTGTAACCACTACCTAATAGTGACCACCATAATGTACCCCCACCAGTACATTATACTGGTCATCATGAACCATTCTAGTGTGTCCATGCAGGACAGAAACGGCTATAGAGAGAGATTCATGGCAAACACTTGACTGAGTAAATCCTTATTTGATCCCAGATCATTGTGTTTTCCAGTACATTGCACTGCACTGTATCTCACACTGAAGGGGGAAAAGGCACAGAGAGGGAAAGGCGACGTAATTGCAGAGCACATTAAAGATGTAATAATGCCTCTTGGATCAACTTGTGTGTGTGAGACTATTATGGTAAAAGGATGATAGAAATCACCATAACAACTACACACTGAAACAATATTAGGATTTTATAAAAGATAGAAAGGGTCTCTGCTGAATTTAAACGTATGAGTCACCAGAAAATAAGCCCAGAATGAACCCTTACTTGTATATCCACAGAGACTTTGTAGAGTCGTTCATGAGCTCTTTTTTTGTCTGCCAATCTAAACTGAGTTTTGAGCCCAATCGAAGATATTTAGTACTGTTTATCTGCCCAGAGGTGGCATTTTGTTGCTCCAGTGTGGCACGTGGCTACAGAGAGGAAATTAATATTGAAATGGAGAGCTTGCATGTGGGTGGTACAATTTGTGTGTCATAGAGTTGGTTTGATTGGATAATATTCGTAAAAAACAACACTTTCTTTACTGTTCTCTATGGAACTGTTTGTTCTCAAATGTCAATTAAACCAGGTTTGCAGAAAAATCATGTAAAGCCATGTTTCAGTATTACTTTTACCAATTGCAAGTTGTTTTTCTACAGAGCATTTGCCTAATGCTATGTAAGTTTTCAGTTACTGCAAGTTCTCAGTCCCAACTGGTCACATACAGACCTTGTAGTCGCTTTTTAACACACTGGGTGTTTCCTTCTCGCAGGGTATTCAATGTCAGATAGACTTCAACAAGTGGTTAATGTACTTCAGGAAGTATTGCTACTTGGTTAGGTTGAAGAAAATATATGGTTTGGGTCAAAATAAGTATGTTTGTGATTTGGACGTAGGTTGAGGCCACTCAAATAAGCTCGGCCTGAATATATGTTATATCTGCTGTGAGGTCACTGAGCTCTAATTAATCAAATGATTAATACTTTCTGCATCAGTCTGGGGTGCCAAACACAATCTTTCCTCCACACTTGCTGTTTATCAGAGCTTTGTTGAACTCCAGACACTGAGTTCACAGGTGTTAAAATGGAATGCAGCGACTTTGTTTATTCCTTTGCCGGTCACTGATGTAAATCAATCTGTTCATGGAGTGGATAGTTAACCAGTGCTTGATCAAAGGAAGAGAACAAAGCTTTACCTGTCAAAGGTTGAGGCTTAGAGAGCCTGAAGCTAAGCAACGGGCCAGCTATCCAACAGCTGCCTGACTGTCTTTGTCAGCGTGCGTGTGCACCAATCTTCAACCAGGGGTGAAATTGCCTCTTGGTTCTGATTACGATTCATATCCTCCTTTTAAACAGCTGGCACTTTAACATTCTGAACAAAATTGAAGATTTTGACCCAAGCATGCACTAAATTACCTCTTCTATCACACGTCTTCCCTCTTTACAAGACACCTCTAACTCTCCCAGAATTCCTATGTGCCGGACACAGGGTGTTGGCCAGACCAGCAAAGAACCACACAGTAAATCTGACACGGTGCGCGATACTGCTGCTGCTCAGCATTACTAAACCAAACACCATCAGTGGATAGCAAAAGGAAATATGCGTTTGACAGCGTAGCATTAAGATTTTGTCTGACCAAGCAAAGAAAACGTAGTGTGAAATTGTATCGTTGGTTGTTTGGCCTTGTCTTGTCAAATGTTTTTACAGATTTTATCACATGGACTTGTATTCTGCTGCTACTGATGTCAGATTAATTCCACACTGCATACACTGGTTTTATATAACTCGTGTTTGACAGAGTTAGTTGACACAGTTACGGTCTTGATCACTTGACTTATTGCCTGGGGCTTGAATTACGAGACCAATGAGCAGTTCAAGGCTGGGTACGGTACAGTCTATTTCATTATTTAAAATACTGGTTCAGCAGGTTTGTTGTTTTTACTTTACTGAATTACTGTATTTATGTACAGAGTTCTTATTCAACCTATTAAAACTGTACAAGGTTTTCTTAACAGTTTAATTATTTGTGAAAGGTGCAAAGTGTAGCCAGGTTAATTCATTTGAGAGAGACGCCTTGATCTTTTTTACTTTCTCTGTTTTTATATATTAAAGTTATAAACAATTATATGTTCTGACATGCTGCTGTTAATGCAAAGTCGACACTTTGTGCATCTGGTTTACATTAAAAGCTTCCAGCAGTTCAGTGGCAAGTCAATTTCCTGTGACGCTTTTATTGTGATACATCCATCGGAAGTGTGGAGAGAAATTACTAGCAGCTTAACATTACACATCAGAATTAATTACTCACTATACTGGGCCTTCTAGAAATCATGTGGGATTACACATTTTGCAATCAAAGTGTAGTATAATAAGGTCTTAATTTGACATAAATGTTCTGAGCCTCACTTTCCACGGTTCACATTACTGATGCTTTCCATCCTCAAAGACTTGATACGCTCAGAGTCAAACCTAAATTATATGTTATACTACTGAGATTATGTAGTGATAGCAAGATTTTCAGTAAGAAATCCTTTAGGGTACACTGTAAAAGGACATCGTTTCAATTGTAACATGACGTGGAATGTTACTATAGCTAATCTTGTTGGCTGCTGTCAACTCATACCAGTGGTAGAGAATACAATAAGTGAAAACTTTGTCATGACCCGTTTAAACTTTCTCACCAACCTCTATGCAACCCCTTCGCCTCTCTATATCATGTCTCCTTTTGCTCTTCTCCCTCCTCTCTCTTTGTTTGTTTTACTCCCTCTGACTCTTGACTATCTCCTATTAGTGCATCTGGCCTGAGATGATACTGAATGTTTGTGTTCATTTTTTGGGACGTCCTTGAGAAAAAGGTGATGACACAGATGATAGAGAGGCAGTCAGCCGAACACCTGGGCTGTGTTAGGACAAATGACCCTGAACCGGACTGAGAATACAGCTGCCACCATCTATGTTTTTGTTACGCCAAATAATCCTTTATGATATTGTCTGTGCTGCATTATCTTCCCACATGAGACAGCATGAGATACCGGACACTGGGCGGTGATAGGTAGTGGTGGGACGCTGGGAGACGAGAATCCTGGCTCCTGTTAATGAGGTTCCTCTGAGGTGGACTCGACCTCGTTTTTCCAGCTCATAGTCTGGGAATGCTGTTTCACTGGGAACAATACTTCTTCATCCATCTGTCAGTCCCGCACTCGTTACTTTACCTTCCTATAGCTCTGCGATCCTATACTCACTATATTCATGCAGAGTATATCCTGGATGAAAGTAAAACTATATATTTCCCCTTTTGTTTCAGCTGAACAAGAAAGACCCAGGAGTCTGTGGGAAGATGCAATCCTTAAAAACTTGGAAGTTGAGTGATCATCTAAGTGAGAGATGCCCTAAATGCGTTTTTACCATTTTCTATATTCCCAGACAACATTAAAGCACACAGGGATTTAAATTCATCTCTGCTCTTAAATCATGTTCACTTCACTGCACAGTCTCTAAATACAAACAAACGGCCCGAGAGGAAAGCACTCAAGACCTCTGCTTTGGTCTCCTGCTTGTGGGCATATAATCACAAAGCACCCAAGAACAGAAATACTAATCTAAGATCACCGTACAGGTCACCGGCCAAACAATGTCTCAGTTCTGCTCTCTTATTTGGATAAAACTTGGGAATAGTATGTATCCTGATATCCCCCTCCCTTGTTTAGCTTTAGCCCTTCTAAAATATAACCAAAGTCTACAGCAAGTGTCAAGAGTTGTTAGAGTCTGCATGCTCTCCGGAAAGTGTTGGAGCTCTTTGAGGAGCCTAGTTTGGGTGCCTCGCTCGTTACACAATACAGTCTTAAAGGGTGCATCACAACCAGTCAGCTTCTTATGAAAACTGTAGACCAATTTTGGCAGACCAGCTTATTCTCTGGCCAGAGTTGAAAGTAGCTACAGCCTTGGACTCCCTCTCAGCAATCATAAAACACAAGTGAAGAAAGCTGCAGTAAGAAGGACACAGTCCAGTGGCAATATTGGTTTGGAGACCAACATACAAATTGCAATTTTGTTGTATATAATTCTTTACTGGTTCTATCTTTCAGAGGATGGATTTTAAAATCTGTATTATGTTGCCTGAATGGTTAACGAACTCTATGGTCTCATCAGAACTTTAGCACAGGAAATAAGCACATGTAAAGCTAGCCTTACAGCCTTAATAACAGTCTCCTTTACTGCCACATATGAAAGATACTCACACTTTAAGGTCTAGATAAAGGGTGCACAGGGAATAGTGGAGGAGATTTGTTACACAAATCACCTTAAACTCCAAGACGTGAGTGAAGATCCGTTTATTCCCATGGTTAACAAGAACGTCCTTGGTGTCTCCGACTAAAATGAAAACAGAATAATACTTTGGCTCTGGCCTGACTTTTTGTCAGAGGTAAATTGTATCAAATGTCCACCATGCTGGAATGACGCAGCTTATAGCCGTAAATTAGATTAGCGCTGCTGGCTGATATGTGTGTGGAGACGACTTTGATGTGATTTTGTTAAGCCTTGCATCCCCTGACAGAGTTTAGGCTTTACACAGAGCGCTGTGGGGCTGGGGCACCGTCCCCTCCCTGTGGGTGTAGTCGCTTAAAAATAAACACGTATACATTCCTGTAACACACACTTTCTTGTTTTTTTACAAGCACTTTGAACAAAACTACATATAGTTACATAAAGACACGTGCACATGCAGACCCGCCACAAGCAGATCAAATAATCGGCACTGCGTTTTGGATTGCAGGAAATGGGAGATGTTCTTTAGGGTGTGCGTGAGCGGCCTGGTCTTACTAGTGTGTCATTATGATACCAGCTCCTGGCCATTAGCTTGGCACAACAACTCCATGATGGGAGTCAAATTAAAGTTGACTTTGAGCCAGTGCATACTTCTAGGGGGTGATCCTATCCCGCAGTGTCTTCGTCTTGGACAGCTATTTTCTCACGTCACAACTAACCAAGAGGAAGGATGTGCCTCTATATCTCTATATCTCTGTGCTCATGTTGCTCATTAACGGGGAGTCTTGGGACTTTTTGCCTCAATGCTTGGAAGGCAGCAATGCTTGGCTGATTGTGTGCATTATAACATGTCGTGAAACACTTCAAATGGCTCCGTGTAAAACCCTCAAATTTTATTTTGTTGTGCACCCACCGCACACAAAGCCTCCAAGTCATGACTAAACGACACAAGAATCAAATTAAACATGTCATACAGTATAGTTAAAAATCTGCTGCCTGTGATGGGGATGCAATGAAATTAGATGAGTATGGCTTACTGGCTTTGGCATACTGTTTCCTTTGTGTTGCCACCCAAAACTGTTTCTACAACTACCCCACCCTCAAACCTCAGGCGCTTTACTGCTTGGATACTGTTCATAAAGTGTTTCAGATTTATTTATTTTTTACGGCTCAGTTAATTGGCATGACCTTTGTGTTGAATATTTTGTGGGATCGTTCCCACACCAATAAAAAAGCAATATTGAACCATAAATGTTGGACAGTATAGAAGAATGATGAGTTTAGTTTGGTTCACAGTCATAGTGCTTTCAATATATTTATCCTGTTGTAGTCGCTGGTGGATTTCAGTTATTGATATTGACATTTTTTACAACACAACCTTTTATTCAACAGCCTTTAACCTAGTTATGGTGTATTACTTTGTTAAATCTCAGCTATGTTTAGTCACAGAGAGGTTAAACGTACTTTTTATTAGCTATTACTTTTTCGATTTATAAGTCCAAATGAAACCAAAGAATATTAAATCCCCCCCCCCAAAAAAACAAAAAACAAACAGAGAAAAGCAGAAACTTCTTCCACCAGAAAATCAAGCCTAAGAGAAATGTTGGAGTTTCTGTTTTCAAAATGACTTGCATGATAAATGGCTTAACTGCATACTTGATGTACACTGATTTTCTTTCAACTCAAAAGTAAATCAACTAATAGTGTCGGCAGTCAGTGACCCTATAAGTTAATGTGTGTTGTGTTTGTCCATCACATTCAGCTCTGAAGAGGTCCTTTGAGGTGGAGGATGTCGACACCTCCTCTCACTTGTCCCCTGGCTCCCGTCGAACAACCAGCTCCCCTCACCGTAACGCCATGTCTCCCACCAGCATCTACTACCGTGACCTGGGCACGCCCGCCCCCTGCCCCGGCTACCAACAACAACAACCTCAACTTTACCCAACCCCGGTCCATCATGGGTGGAGGAGGCTCCAAGACCCCTGAGCCGGTGTCTCGCCGCTCCGAACTCTCCATTGACATCTCCTCTTCCTCCAGCAAGCATTTGGATAACATCACCAGCCCTTCTTCCACACGCTTTGCAACCAGCAGCGCCCTGAAACGCCCTGAAGTCCTGGGCCACACCAAGACCCCTGAGATGAGCCAGAAGAGGGAGGTCACTTTTGCTAAGCATCCTACAGATTCCCCAGTGATACGCCGCAATGAAGGCAACAATAACAACAATGGCATCAGCAGGGCCCCTGAGCAGAATCACGCTCGCAAGTTTGAGCCTCCTAATCCCGGAGATTTCCGTAAACCTGAAATCAGCATCACCAGAGCGCCTCCAGAAAACAACGGCCACCACCAACCAGTGCACCACCCTCACCACCCCAACCCTCACCACAACACCATCGTCACCACTTTCCGCTGCTCCTCGCCTAGTCATGGACGAAAATCTCCAAACACTGACAGTAAGTTTGTTTAATCATAGCATCTTTTTTAGAGCAACAAATTGTAGGATTTAAAGATTAACTTAATTCTTGTGTATGTGGAGCTTCAGTGTTTTTATATTCTCACCTTACTTCACTGATGCAGAAGTGATGTTAAGAGGGATGTTACAAGCACTTATGTCCACCAAGTAGGGTTAATCATAGGTTAAGACTGCACAACCTTCAAATCAAAATAGTTATATATTTCCATTTCCTTCTTCTTGATAATGAATTAGCTGGTGTTTGTTTAAGTTCTATCTGACAGACTGCTAACATGGTTTTCATGTGTTGAGCTTCTTTGTCTTTTATCACATAATTTCTTTTGGTTTCTCATATAGAATCTAATGATGTTGTTGGCCAGTTGTTTAAGAGGTTAATCAGGGACTGCCAGTTTTAGCGTAGCAGTGCTTTGGTGCAGATTTAGCTCACTATCCTGTGTGATTGCTTTAGCAAAGACATACCAGTTTGGAGAGACACTGTCATCAGTGGAAAAGAGATAAAAGTAATTGAAATGGGTTATCTTAAAGTCAAATAAAACCAATTATACCTAATTATGTGTGAAGGAAAGGGAAACTTTTCCCTCTTGGCTGTAAGTTATTTTACATTCAAACCCCACTGGATAAAACAGTCTAATTTTCCAGATTACATTTCACTTGGACCTTGGATTCATTTGGGTTTTTCTTCTGACCTCATAACCTACTGCTCCTTCTCCACACACACTGACATAGCAGACTAACGGCAGTATCAAATCTCTCTCTGAGAAAAAAAGTCAGTAACCGGAGCAGCTTTTTCATTAGTCTGATGTCTGCATGTGACCGTTTTGCCCTGTCTGTCAGGAGAAACAGCAGACTGTGTGTCTGTATTTGTGGTAATCTATGTCTGCTAATGCAGTATTGGGGCCGACTTGGTTTTATATTGTGATGAAATCCTAGTCTTGGCAACAGTAGCACAGGCACATGGTAGTCAGGAAGTATGGTTAGTAGTGCTGCAGTAAAAATATGCAACAGAAAAGGATGCATATGATATAATGTTCACTCTATACTGATATTTCACATAACATTTAAGGACATTGTATCAAATTTAAACCTTCCAAAACAGACATAAATTGGTAACACACCCCAAACATTGACATATCACCACCAAGCTGATTTGATAAACTTGTTAGCAAACAATTGCATATATTAACAGATAAGGAGCAACTATATCATTCGTTTTCTAATGTTTCTACTTAAGGGAAATATCCGTTCGATTTAGATGCTAATTCCTCCGTTATGTTGACATACTAGTCATTAAATGTGTCTAGGATCAGGGTCAGGGTCAGTCTGCTGCCCGGGCCTGAGCAGGTAGTGTAAAGTTGATCTTAAGAGCTTTTTCACTGAACCCGTGCTTGCTGCGTCCTTGAGAGTGTTACGAGCGGAACTGAAAACAGTTGTAGACAGGAAAGCTGCACAATGAGCCGACATACATAAAGTCATAAAGAGCTGGAAAGCAGACGGGAGCTAATTGGATTAATCAGTTAACCCAAATCACTTGGTACCTCACCATCACTTTACAATTAGCTCTTGATTAAATATAATGATGGCGCTTTCTTGTTTATTTTGACTGTATAAAGGGATTTGTATGCAGATTTCCAACAGCATATTTACCGTGTCTGTGTTTGAGTGTTTTCATAATGTCTCTATTATTACTACATTTTAGTTTGTTTCTGTGCTGAACGTTTGACATGCTTCTCTTGTAGATTATGGGGGTGGTCTCCATTTATTTGTCCACAGAGAGAGGCACTAATAGGGGTCTAAATGGAGGGTGACCTGCCTGGAGGGCTCCGGTGGCTCTGACTGAGGCCCACCCTGCTTTACTTTAGACATTATCAAGACAGCTTAAACAAAAACATTGCACACTTATAATAGCACTGCTGTCACGTATGTATTTCAAATATTAAATATATTATCAAATGTACATGTTATATTAACTATAAACCCTTTGGCCAAAGTAATATCAAAGGCAGGAATACACATGGTTTATTTGCCCATGTTGTATTTGGTCCAGTTGTAAGTGCTTTCACATGGTTTTTAGAGCTGTTTTGAAAAATTGTCCACCTAGAAGAGCTTTTGGCAACTCCACAAGTTTATTAGGCATAGTTTTAAAAATAATGCTTTTGGCTATCAACTGTGTCTTTGGGACTTTATTAGATAAGCTGATTTCCTGCCCATTCAGTCCACGAGGAAATGACATCACACATCATTTGGCTCACACAAACACACACGCAAAAGCACACCGAGTATTTTATCCTGCTTCCTTCCGTGTTCTGTCAGTGTGATTGTTTCCCCCGCTGCGTGACCTCACTGCAGTGCACTTCCTCGCTCAGGGGTCATGTGATCTAAGCCAGTCAGCTTCCCGGCAAATATCCCTGTGTGCTTTGATCAAAGCATCAGAGAGGAAGACACACTTTGTGTTATGCAAAAGGTCAGCATGAAAGGAGTTGTGGACACATAACACACATAATGAGAGTGTACTGCAGTTGTTGGAAGATCACTGAGGACCAAATATGTCATTGGCTGTGTCTTTACAAAGTCAGGGAAGCTCATGCTCAAAAACATACACAAAGACATGTATGTGCTCGATCCTGCTCCCTGTGATTATTGATTGGCTACTTTCTTGTTTTGGCAGCTAGATATTTGGATTTTTTACTGTAAAAAAGTGTACTGTTGACAAAACAACACATTTTGAAGATGTATCTTTGGATGTGTTGGGAATTCTTAGCTTTTTTATTTCTGTAAACCAAAAGAAAAATCTATTAAATTATGAAATTATTTGCCAGCCTAATTTTAAATAATCTTACGTCACAGTCCTACAGTTTATTAAACCCTTTAATCTAATGGTTGTTCTGCTAACATGGTGGCTACTTTATTGTAAATAGTATGTTATAGCAAAGTTGTATAGACGGTATTTGCCAAAGTATTTTGATTTGGGTTGAGATACCAAGGATTCAGATAAATGTATTATTATAAGTTGTCTATTCATGTACCTGCAGAGAAATGTGTATACAATGATAACAAATTGGTATAATGTGAATCCTAATATATATTTAATATAAGTGCTTCAAGTGCAGGACGGAATTCATACAGAATCTATGTCATGACATCAAATTGCTGTGATGAGTGATGGTGGATGTTTCAAAGGAAAATGACAAAGAGAACCGTAGCCATCAGGTTAACTCCAGGCCACAGACACTAGAGTCACTGTGATTAGGATCTGGTCTGCTCAGCTGCGTTCAGCCAGACAGGGACGCTTATCTCGACAGCAGGGCCTGCTGTTCATCAATCTATCAAACACAGCACAGAGAACTCTATCTAACATCTGAGTGTAGGCCACCTGTGGTCCAAAATGAAACATTTCTTATCAAGTTTCAGACGTGCTTTGACATTTGAGTAACTTTGTTGAACCTGCAGACTTTGGTTTGGTCTTCATATGAAACCTATACTCACTTTAGGACAACAATTATTATAGGACAGCCTTTATTTTTGATTAATCTGATAATTATTCTCTTAATTATTCCTGTTTTTCTAAATGTTGTTCATTTCTATCAGGTCAAGGTGGAATATTCAAAATTGTTGTTTCATTCAACCAATCAAGCTCCAACCAGTGAATGATTGACATTTTTCGATTAAAAAAGTACTAAAATGATTAATGGTTCCTCAAAAATATTTGGCAATTCCTATTGGGAATGGATTTAGACACAATAATGGGGCACTTCTGACAAATGCTTGCTGTCAGTCGATTACTATAGATAGTATAGTTATCACCGGGAATAGATTGATAGGTTATCATTGGGGTCTGAACAGATACCTCATTTAACGACTCCTTTAGTTATTTATTGGGATATTTAAAGTTGCGAAAGATATCTAAACTGAATTACTGTTACAGCACTAAAGGGAGATGAAAGGAAAACAAAGCCACAGTAAAAATAGTTCTACTCTCAGTGTCTTTTCATGTGGCATTGAGTCCTCTCTTCTTGTTGTGATGGTAAAGAACGAAAGACTTTATTTCAACCTAGCTAAGTTATGTAGGCTGAACTGGAATTTGTTTCCCTAATTTAGGTGTGCTGTATTGTAGAGGTGTAATTATGGAATAAAGAGCAAGTGAAACCATTTGTCTTGTATTTGAATTGCCCTTCTGAAAATGAGGAGGGGACAGCAGAGGGCTGTGGGCGATTTGTCTCAGCCTGTCCATAGGTCAGGAAAGGGCACCCACACACACACACCCACACACACACACACACACACACACACACACACACACACACACACACACACACACACACACACACACACACACACACACACACACACACACACACACTTCCTTCATCTCAAATGTTGTCTAACTTTTGTTGTCTCTCAACGACACACCTACACTAGCACACACAGACGTACAGGCACCCTGAGGCGAAAGCATATCCGAGGTCAATCTTCTCCCAGTGTAATTGCCCTGTTCTGATCCCAGACCATGTGACCTGTCGGATAATTACCAAGAAAAAAGTGGACAGAGAGGAAGAGAAAAATAAAGAGATTTTTGCCTATGTTTTTGTAATAGGGAACTGTTGGTGACTGAAAATAACATGCTGCATATGTGGTTTCATGTTGACATATTTTGTTGCATAATTCTGAAAATCTGCAGTGGTTTACGATTAAATCTCATCATATAAAGCTCTTTTTCCCCATGTTAAGCGATTGGTTTAATGAACATACCGTGCATGTACATAATAGTAAAATAATGAATTTTCAAGCATATCACCAAGTTTTGCTATGCATGACATGTCTTTCCTCTTTTTAAATGTTAATCATAGTTTACATCAAGCAAAATAGCACTGATCATGTAGGAATTTGCTTGGTCAATGACAATTTGATAAATTGAATGTTACATTTATATATCTGCAAACTAATAGGCCCCTTGTCTTCTCTCCTCAAATGTGCAAAGTGCATGTATTTCAGAATCTGAACTTATTTATGCGTATTTGTACATTGTACAAGTGGTGAGATCAGTAGGCCTACATTGCATAGGTTGGAAACATGACAATCATTTAAAAAAGGGAAGTTGAAAGATTTCATTCTTCCTGTTCCAAAAAGAGCTGATTAGTTTAATGAAATTTTGAGCTGGATATGTTATTTTATATATTTGTTTTGTTCCTTGAGATGGTCACTGAGGCACAGATTGTCTCTGACTAGTCTTCGACTAAGCTTCTAAACAGGGATCAGTTTTGCTGTTTTGAACTCAGTGCGCCTCCAAACTGTATCGTCTGTCATATCAGTTCAGAAAAGACCCAGGGTGATAAGTGTCACTTCTCATTATCTTAAAAGTGACTTTCACTGTTGATGTGCTTCCTTAACAAGCCACCAGGAGGCAGTGTGTGACAGGTGAAATCTGTGTAGACAGTGAACCTGGTTCGCAGGTAATATTTATCTGTGTTATATCTTTTTTAAAGGCAGTTTTATTTACAAAGGAAACTCTAAAGCAATTAAGTATTTATATCCTTTCTCTTACAGCATTGAGCTCGATAAAGCTTTCCTAAAGTACTTCAGAGTCATAAGTTTAAAACCACACTGAGGTAGTGTTGCAGAAACTCATCCAACACATGTCAGCCTTTTTCTGTTCAGGTTTTAAACTCTCTGATACTTCACAAAGATAGACACGTATTGACAAAATTCTCTTGAAGCTTTTACATGGAGCGCAAGAAAAAAACGTGACGTAAAAGATATTCCGTTTTTCTATTGGAGGATTGAGCTGAGAGAAATGGGAAAGGATTGGCTCTACAGACTCAGATACATAAATGACACACACACACACACACACACACACACACACACACACACACACACACACACACACACACACACACACACACACACACACACACACTTCCCCTCTCCCCCAGATAAGGCTTTCGGAAGTTGAAGTTTACATTGAGCATCTGGGGGAAGTCAAGGGTTAAAGAAGTTTCCCACCACTGCAGAAAGACCTTTGTCCTCTTTAGTCATCTAGCCAAATCCAACAACTGTAGTAAACGCCCCTTTTTTCATTGACTCTGCTCTGCATGCTGTGAATCCAACACATTCACACGTATCATGTTTACATGTACAAGAAAAGCACACACATTGTTAAGCACTAACCTCTCCCTCTCATCGCACATGGCTTTTGGCAGAATGATCCCACTTTGTCTTCCAAGGCTTAACGTTGTATATGCTCGCATAATCACTTAAAGCCCCTTAATCAACCCTTTTCATCACCTTAAGATAAAAGACAAATAGTAGGATGTGGGCCATCAGACGTTGATGAAGCAGACCAAGATGACAGATACTCAGTTAATGTTATCTTTATCCTCCTGGTGAATCCTCCCTCTTGTTTATCCAGATACGACTCCACTGGGAAAAGGATGTCCCTTATCTTGGCAGTGGAAATGAAAAAATAAAGCAAGAGTCATGCTGTAATGTTGGTCTTAAAGTGGAGTCTAAAAAAACATGCAAGCATAGTTGGAAAAATAGAGGAATAAAGGAAATTAAAAAGGCCGAAAAGTTGTTCCAATGAGGAAGAAAGGTTCATGTTTTTACTCATAATGAAGTTTTGCCCTCTTGTTGGGGGATAGAGGACATGCTAGAATAACAATAACTCTGTGTGTGTGACAGGCAGATGGCCATTTGTGCCACAGTCCTGCCATCTGCTGAAATGACTAGATGAAAGTAGACAAGGAGCAGAGGGATCATTCTGCAAGAGTGTGAGTTGGTCTGAAGTGAGCTTGTGTGGAAAATGAAAAATAAGAGGGTGCATTCTTGCCCCTTATGTTACACCAGCTGCATAAAGACTTCAGAGTGTGTCCTACTCGGCGATGATCTAGCACAGTGGTCCGCAACCAACGGACCGCGGTCCGGATACGGACCCAAATGCAATCCCATCCGGACCCGGAATAAATTGTTAAAATATTTTTAATTTTGACGGGAGAATTCATTTTAAACCGGAGCGTTACTTTTCCCCCTATCTGACACAACAGTGATTTTACCAGCACTACACTGAGCAAGGATTGGAAGCTACAAACCAATTGCGTGCGAGTCATACTAACCACATGGTTCAACTAGCCAATCAAATCGCCAGCTTGAACTCAGCGCGAGTTGTATGAGCAAACCGAAGCCGAGGTTTGTAGCCAGTCAGCCAGGCACAGACATACACGCAGTGTGATAAGGAAGAGAAGGTGAAAGGCAAGCGAAAAGCGATTGAAGCGAGAAACGCAGGGAGATGATACAGGAATACAGGGCGTGAGTTATAGTCAGAAGAGGTGCAAACACTATGGCGCTTTCAAAAAAGAGAAAAGTAGACGCCGAAAATAGAGCGTTCAACACGGAATGGACTGATGCATACATGTTCATTCTTCCGCCTGCGAACACGAAACCAGTGTGCCTCATATGCTCCGAAACCGTGGCAGTTATTAAAAGTGCCAATGTCAAGCGTCACTATGAGACTAGGCACAAAGCATTTGACCAATCAGACGAACTCCGGGCGCAGAAAATTCGAAGTCTCACTGCCCAATATGATCAGTCCACCAGGGTATTAAGCCGTGCTTTCAGCGCACAACAGCGTGCAAATGAATGTTCCTTCCGTGTTGCTTGGGTTTTAGGAAAACACAAAAAGCCCTTTACAGATGCAAGTGTTGTCAAAGAGTGCATGACTGAAATAACAGAGGCGTTACTTGATGGTAAAGAAAAAGATGACCTCTGTGACAAAATAGAGAAAATACCCCTGTCAGCCTACACAGCCACAAGGAGAAGTGAGATACTAGCTCAAGATACACTGTCCCAGCTGGAAGATGCTATTTCTAAGGCACCGTGTGTAGGCTTGGCTGTGGATGAATCTACTGATGTGTCTGACAATGCTCAGCTGTTAGTTAACATAAGATTCTTAAACAGGGAGAAAAATGAGTTCTGTGAAGACCTCTTAGGACTGACTCCCCTGCAGACCACTACCAAAGGAGAAGACATCTACCTGGCCATTAAGGAAATGCTATCAAAGCGAGGAATAGAGCCAAAACAAGTCATATCAATAACTACTGATGGAGCCCCTGCCATGATAGGGAGAGAAAAGGGAGCTGTGGCAAGGTTGAAACAAGACAACGCTGACCTCATCTCTTACCACTGCATTATTCATAAGGCTGTCCTTTGCTCCTCCCTGTCAGATGAGTATGCTGAGGTGATGAAGACAATGATGAAAATCATAAACTTTCTCAGGGCATCTTCTTCTTGTCAGCATCGCATGCTCAGGGAATTTCTCAAAGAGGTTAATGCAAACTCTGATGATCTTTTGCTCCACAACAATGTGAGATGGCTCAGCAAAGGCAGGGTGCTAGAGCAATTTTGGTCAATTAGACGTGAAGTAACAGCTTTCTTGGAACAACTGGAAAGTCAGAAAGCAGCAAACTTTTCTGTCTTTCTAAATGATGAGAAAAACGTGGATATCATAGCTTTTTTGGCTGATATCATGTCACACCTGAATGGGCTTAATTTGCAGCTGCAGGGAAAGAACAATTCCATTTGTGATCTGATGACAGCTGTCCGCTCATTTCAACGAAAACTTCAGCTGTTCAAAGAAGATCTGCAAGGAGACTACACACACCAAAAGTGAAAGAACAGGTGCAGGGCCATAGAGATGTCTCCTCTTTTGTTGACTTTGTTGACAAGTTGATTGAAAACTTCAGCAAACGCTTTGATAGCTTCAGTATTGGAGAGGAGCTCACCCTCTTCATACAGAATCCATTTCTCATCACTGATGTCAGAGCATTCTCAAATGATGTCGCACATCACTTCAAGTGGGCAAACTCTGGGCCTCTCCAGATGCAAATGATTGACCTCCAGGCAGACGTGGCCCTGAAAGAGCAGTTTGCAAGAACCGAATGTACCACCTTCTGGCTCCAGATGGTTTCTGAGACAGCTTTCCCAGATCTGAAAAAAGTGGCCCTGTTTATCTTGACCACGTTCGGCTCCACATATAGCTGTGAGGCAGCGTTCTCTACAATGAACATAATAAAAACAAAATATCGTTCCACGCTCACCAATGAGCATCTGCACATGTGCATGAGAATGGCCTTGACCTCCTTCAAGCCCAGATTTAAAATGTTGGCAGGGCAAGCCAAAGCTCAATTCTCACACTGAGCAGGGGAAATGATAGGGGGGAAGACAGATGTGAGAGAAATCTGTAAGAGAAATAGTTAAGGTGTTTTGAGAATGTTTTGTTGAGGAGAAATATTGAGATTGTTCAATCAAAAGGAAACTGAAGCTGCTATTTTTTCTTAAGCACTTTCTTTATTTTTGAATACATAAAATAGTTAACATGTTTTGAGAATGTTTTGTTCAGGAGAAATATTGAGATTGTTCTATCAAAAGGAAACTGAAGCTGCTATTTTTTCTTACGCACTTTCTTTATTTTTGAATACATAATTTAGTTAATTTTTATTTAAACTGCAGCCTCACAAGGTTATCCTGTGTTTCAGTGCTAATAAACTTCTTTGAAATGATTTTAACTTGTATTATTATTTTTTTAAACACAATTTATTCCGATATCGTCATACTGCAAATAGACATATGATGTTCCGGACCTCTGCTTGAGGAAATGTATTTGAACTGGACCTTCTCATAGTTTTCTTGAATACCCCTGATCTAGCAGCTTTTTTACCATTAACTTCATGTTAAAGCTAACTCTCACTGGTTTGTGGACTTTCACAAATATTCTCTCAATTGTTTTGATTATTTTTCAGGCTTCATGCACCCAAAAGCTAATGAAGATGGATTATCTTAGCATGTCTGAGATTCGCTATAAAAGCAATTTCTTTTGGTTTGCAGAACTTGCTGGCTTTAAAGAGAACGCCACACAAATAGAAGTGTGCCTACATTTCCCACAATGCAGATCGAAGATACGGACAGTGCAAACGATGCTGACTCAGGTGATATCATTAAAGCAATCACTCTGATTTCATGCAATTCGCACTGGAGCCACAGAAAACTATTTACAACTATTTTACCCAACACATGTACACAGACTTTCCTGTGTAAAGTTGGTGGAGTTTCTCTTGTTGTATAACCCATGAAAAGAGGCTGGTCTGCGACTGAGTGTAGGAGATTTTCTCTATAAAATAGAACTACAAAAGATTACTAAATGTGCAAGGCTGACATACAAAGCTCCGGGTAACTTAATTCACATGCATTTAGTCAGTCTATTCCCCATTAATACAACAACAAAAAAAACCTGAGACCACAGATGCGTGAGTCTTAAAACATTTTGAAGTGACATAAATACAGTTAAAATCACAACTTTACTCCGGTGGGACCAAGTTATTATTAAAACACCATGGTCCACTGGGCTGTGATGAAGTGCTGCTGAAGAGTGAAGAGTAGTTTCAGTGACATCTACTCCAGTTTCCAGGCTGTCAGCTCTGTGAAATCCAACTGTGCAAGCTCTCATCTCTATTTCAGCCGGGAAGCTCTCAGATCACAGGCAGCACTGTGCAAAGATACACATAGGTTTAGGAAGAAGGGAAGTCAGACATACCTTTCCTGGATATAATCCTTATTGCCTCTTTTGCGCTCAAGTCCCCTCACCTTTTTCACCCCACAGATTCATGTTTTAGATTAGATGTGTAAACCTTGTGAAGGCGTTCTGCTCAACTGACTGATTGGTAATGGGAAGTGTACAGGCAGACTTTTAAGGCACTCAAAAACAGACTGGATCGTATGTCATAACTAATGTGTGTGGTGTTAATTTAGGGATTTAGAGAATATATCTCAAGCTTTGTGGTTTACAGGCCATTAGTTTATTTGAAGAAAGCTGTCATCTGTTGAGAAAAAGCCCTGGCACTGAAGCCTGAAGGAGCTTTGGGCAAACTTTTACCTCAAGCTTTGATGGCGTGAAGTGCTTTGTGATGCTGCACAGCAGACTGCAAACATCAACATCATTCAGTGAAAGCGGTCACAGATGGAGAAAACAAAGCCACAATTTAAGATTGGGGGAATTTCCCTCGGATAAGTGACTTTTTTTTATGCACTGGCAAACTGAAATTCAATATTTAGTTAAAGTTGTACTTGATTTCCTGTCCTGGCAATCACATTCTGAATGTTAAACCAATGCAACAAATAATGTCTTGTGATCTCTACAAGCTTGCTTTTCTCTCTCTGCACATGGAAGGTTTCTATTATAGATAATTAGCATCATAACGCAGCTAAATGTTTCTGGAGGACGTGCCGCAGCCGCACAAAGAGTTTAATCACAGAGCTCCTCCAGGCTTCTCTTCGTTTTTAGAGTTGAGTCATCCCTGTCCCTCGCTCCCGCAGATGCTGCTGCAGCCAGGGGCCAGGGTTTCCCCAGAAGGCCAATCCCTTGGAGTTTGTGTTTGTTGTTCATCAGGGAAAGCTTCTGGAACATCAACAGAAATAGAGAGTACATGTTGGTGTGTGTATATCGGGAAGCGTAGTTTGTAACATGAGTTCTTGTTCATGCACACAATAGTGAAGAACTTCACAGCATCTGCCACAGCCTGGGAAATATTCTGAGAGTTTTTTGTCTTTTGAGAGTTTTTAAAATGTTTTCTGGTTAAATACTCAAAACAAGAAAGGGAAAAAGAAAGAAAGGGGCTGACTGAAGAGATGACTTCTCCTTGCAGTGAGATATACAACCAACATGAGATGGAAACTCCTTGTAAGTATCTGTTTGCTGGTCTTTTGTGTCTGTGGGGGAGCACAACTGTTTTAGACTTTGTGCTGGAAAGAGGGACAACTGGTTTCTATTAAGGCTGATCAAGTCAAGGCATGCTGTATCCTCTTCAGATGGGGATTGTAGGAAATGCATCCGAAGAAAAATCCTCCCAAGATGCTGTTTTAACATTTTACCCCTTTCTTTATTTGTATATTATTGCGAACCGTATTGTTTAGTTAACCCAAATCTGCTTACTGGACCCTATTTTACACTTCCTCTCAAAATCCTTTCTTCATTCAGTTGAAGAAAAATACTTTGATTGAAGTTAAAGCAATACGGATGTTCTCTTTGTCTTTTCAAAGTCCTTGAAGCCAGCTCTCTGTATTAGGCAGGCCAGCTGGAAAAGCTTTGTTGGCTTAAAAGACACAAAAGAGACTATAGCCAAACACTTCCCTGTAAACAAAGATTGGACCACAAAATCCGTCCAGTTCTCTTAGCGGTCAGCGTTATGCAAACAGCACAGAGATTTAACTCTGTTAGTATGGTAAAGCGCTGATGAAAAAGCAAACACAGGCCTGAGTTATTGTAACCTTGAGGTATAATGTGGTCTGTCACGCTGGGGTATTTGAAGGAATAAACTTAGTGAAGTATTTTAATGTCAACATGTGAAGTAGCTTGAGATATACTGCATACACAGATTAATGAATCTGTACTGTTAATGTACGTGTACAGATGCAGTGAGAGGGGGAAGGTTGAGTTTTGGAGGCCACTTTAGGGTGTTGAGATAAACCGTCACTCATCACACACATGCTGTCTCCATTTGCACACCAGAGCAACCACAGCATAAAACACAACAGGAAGTCTCCAACAGACCCAGCTATCTTTCCTGTAGACATCCAGGCCAAGCCAGATGTTCTTCTTCTTTCCCCTGTCCCTTTTCCAACCAGCCCCCACCCACCCCGTCTATCTCTATTTTTTGCCTCCTCTTTCTGTTACTTCCTCTCTGCTTCTTATTTTCTGCCCTTCCTACGACCCCCCCCTCCTCTCGGGGAGGATGTGTCACTGAGTCACTCGGTCAGCTGAGTCATGGAGGTGACTATTTTAATCAGCTACATGTGTGCTCTGCCCTGATTTAGTGGCCTTCAGCAATCAGCCCTGACCTCCTGGCCAATCACAGAGCTAGTCAACGGGCCTCACTGCATGCCAGTCATCACCGCATATTAGTGTTCAGTTACACATGATTTGATGAGTGTTGTCATGGAAAGCGGCCACTGTGCTTCAAAAGAAAGAAGGATGAAACACAACATCAATCTTCTAGCATGAATTTGCAAAGCAGAATGAAGTCATTGGCTTTACTAGTAAAGTACAGAATATCTAATCTCAGAATAATATGTAGATTCACTGGATTACAATTATTATTGAATATGTAAAGTAACCAAAGTTATGAAGAGGGGTAAAACAAATACATTTTTTTTTTCCTAAATTGATTTGTTGGAAGTATAAAGAAGCATAAAAAGTCAATTTAAATTGTACTTAACTTCAGTTTTTGAGTAAATAATGTAAACAGGGAGCTTGACAGTATACTTGATACTTATTTTGAAATGAGTCTTGATGAAAAGCATGCACAAACACACAGAGTGCGTGTCCGCTGCCTTACACAGTTAACCACCAAGCTTGGATTCTAATTGAATTCATTTGCAATGAATATTTTACTCAAAGACGCTTTTGAGGCTTTCAGGAAAACTAATAAAATAACTTTGGGACACAGAGCAAACCTCTCTTTTAATGTTTGGTTCCCACAGGAGGAAATGGTAAATTCAGTCACTGGTGGGTCATGCATTTCACTGACAACATTGTTTATTATTTAGTGAGAGCTACAGTAGAAAATGTTTACTTTACTAAACAGAGATATACATCGGGAATGTGTCCGATTTTTTTTACCCAGAACCCTAAAAAGACTTATCTTCCGGCTTCTAGGACAGTATAACGTGTGATTAATGTCCTGTTTGACTGAAGATGGAAGATGTATGATACGATGCAAAAAAAGTAGTCAATCCATCAATAGCTCCACTAGCTGATTACATATTGAAAACTGGAAAAGACATAAAAACTGAACCAAGGCCCATCAAAATGTTTAAAATACGAATCCAAAGTATTGTTGATTGCATTTGCCATATACTGTCTACAAGAGAAATTAAAGTATTTATTAGAGACTGACATATAGTTAATCTCGAGCAGGACTGAGTCAAGTCAGCTTCAGGATTGTTTAATAGAACAACACGTTCTCACTTGAACATGTGTAGGACTTATATGGAAATAATATGTTCCAAATGATCACCTGAAATAAACACTTAGACAAATGCATTCATGTTTTTGTGACAATCCAAACAAAACCACAGCCAAGTGTGGGATTCAGTTACAGCTTTGACAGGAAGGAAGTGTTTTTCTGCTGATTGTTATGAAAGTCTCTCTGAGGCCTTCTGTCTTTATGCTGATGGAAACGGTGAGCCATAGCAAAAAAAGCATCTGATTCATTTCTCTCTCCTGCCAGTCAGTCAAGATCAGATCAATGTTAACCAGAGCCTTTCCTTAATCAGGAAACTATTTTTAGACAACATTTTCTAACATGTGGACTGCGTTAGTGTGTTGCAGTCAGCGGGTTGGCAATGATAAATAAAAATCTCTCTGTTGTGGGATCACTGTGACACAGAAACAATCCGTATTTCCAGAAAACATTTGGATCTACTTTACATCTACTCTGGAGCCAATATTTACTTCATTGCAAGTTGATCCTCTCAAATTGTTGTGAGTTTTTGATATTCCTGTGAGCTGAATGGTAGCAGATCACCAACAAAGTAAAATAGAGAAAGCACAACAGAGAGCATTTAAAACTAGTGATGGGATGTATCTGTTTGGCTTGTTAACAGAAACTGTTTTCTGCCTTTTAAATATGTTTGGTCTTTTGTTTTCTAAAGTTGGAGATGTTCTGTTTTAGTCATGACTTTAGTCATAAGTTAACCACAGTTTTAAGGAGGATGTTTTGAGTCTGTTTGTCAGAGTGAGAGCACCCTGGAGGATGAAGTAGGGGGATGACCAAATACTTTTAATACAAACACAGTCTCACACACACACACACACACACACACACACACACACACACACACACACACACACACACACACACACACACACACACACACACACACACACACACACACACACACACACACACACACACACACACACACACATAATCCAATACTCTACTCCTCTGTGGACAAAGCAGTGGGAGGGAGAGAGCAGATGGACACATACAAGCACAGGGACGTAAGAAGGAAATTACCTCTTGTCCTGTGCGCGCGCGCGCGCGCGCACACACACACACACACACACACACACACACACACACACACACACACACACACACACACACACACACACACACACACACACACACACACACACTGTCTCTCTCTCTCTCTCTCTAAGAAAATACATGTTCCTGTATTTTAACATTTTCCCACTGTTTCTCATTTAAATTAAAATGCAAACACAAAACACACACTGATTTTAACTCTGGAGAGTTTACTTTATCACACGTGGTTCTATAGAACTAGCTTGATCCACAATGTTCTCCATTCACTTTCTCTGAATGAGGGGTGTGGCTGCTGAATGCCTTCCCAGCCACATGGGAGGGCGGTCATCTGACTGGTTGTGGGCGTGGCCTGGAGGAGCAGCAGGAGCCTCCCCAGCTGGAGCTGTGAGTGAGAGAGTGTAGGAGAGGAAGAGTGAGAAGAGAAGGAGAGGAAAGGGTTGGGTGAGTTGATTTTTTAAAATGTTTGCGGTGTGATTTTTTTTGCCTGAAAAGTACAAGTCTGAAGGATTTTGGAAGAAATAGGGGGAATAAGAGTAAAGAAGACAGAAGTGTGGAGAAATGATTGTTGCTCTGAGGCTGTTGGTATCAAAGTTAGTTAGGCAGGTGTGTGTGTGTGTAGTGAATCGTGATTTTGGCATTAGATCTGTTAGAAAGCCCATATTTATCGTGCAGGCCTCGGACTTTCTCATTCTTTCTTTTTTTCCCCCTCAATCCCATTCCCATTGTTCAGCCATCGGGGAGAGTTGGGGGGTCAGCTCTACCCTTATCCCCCCCTTCTCCTCACACACTCACCTCCTACCCTCTCCCTTAAGTTCTCTCTTCCCCCACTGTGTCTTCAGCTCTTGAGCATGCAGGAATAATAGATCTGCTATAATGGGACAGCCTGTTGACCAATCAGAATAGCCCACCATTACTCTTCAAGGTCTCCAGGGCTCTCTCTCTAGTCATGTTTTCTCCTTCAGCGTCACATTAGGCCAGGATTTTGGTCTCACTTTGATCCAGTGCAGTGAATTTGCCAGGCAGTGATGGAGCAAAGCTGTTTTGACGTGTTTTAATTTTGACAATCCCTTGTCTGCTCTTCTGAGAGTTTTTTTTTCCAAGTTCAAGGAGAGTTGAAGAGTTGAACAGGTCATATTTTGAGGTTGAGTTTTTCTCTTCCACAGGGACTTGTAAGAACTCCTCTCTTCCTCTAACTCTTGTCAGTTGCTTCTGGTGGGAAGAAAAACAGCTTGTGGTTAGTCACTTAGCTTTCATTTTGTGCCCTGGAGGTTGAAAAAAGACATGTGAAGTATCAGCTATCTATCTCCCATGTTTTTAGTGCATCACATGGTCTACTTTTAACCAGTTTACAGTGGGGAGTCTGAATAGTTGCTTTGTTGAAAGCTGCACCCATAAACCCAGTGAAGTGTTAGCTAAAGTTATCAGAGATGTTATTGATGTCCTTGCTTTGCATGTGCTAGCCACATTTGACAAAATGACCTTGCACATTGAGATTAAACTGCACGAATATAACACATTTGGGTGTTTCAATAATGTCAACGTAACGGCATCCAAAAGAGCATCATTGAATTAAGAAATGAATGTAGATTTATTTCTCACAGTAGTCAGCCAGCTGAATCATTGTGCTGGATTTCAGCACACAATACATTTGATACCAGCTAATTCATAATGCTACCTGATATCTGATTTACATAAAGCATTATTGCATATGCTTCACGAAAGGCGCCTGTTAAAGCCACTCAGCCATCGTTTGCATGGTGCTAATCAGATTAGCTTCCAGATAATATGTAATTCACCCAGCACAGATAAACAACACTTCATTAGGATTGTTTGGTACGAGCGGCATGAAATGAATTAACACAGAAATGCTTTCTTGCTTTCATGTAATACTTAGGCCATTTCATGCTAGATAGAGTTTGTGCTGCAAGATTTCAAACCTTATTCTTTAAAGGGAAACCCAACCCTCTGTAGAAGCAACCTGTCGTTCAGCACACTTTTGTCCCATGTTTTTCACTAAAGAATTTGCCCTGAAGGCACCAGAGATGAGAGGAAGAGAGGCGTGAACTAATTTTCATTAAACAACCAGACTGTTTGTCTGAAAATATTCTTTCCCACATTAGTTTGTCTTCATGGTCCTCTAGCTAATTGTAGCCATGTGTATTTAATCTCATGTGGTCTTCTTTTCCTGTTCCATCAGCGACTAAAGAATGTAAGTATTATGTATGTTAATCTTTTTTAGGGTTCACCAGCACATTGAAGTAGAAAATGATGGTGTCTTTTTGTAAAACGGTGTGTAAAAAGAAAACGCATTGGTACAAGCACTTCTGGCACTGTATAATTTTGCTTCCCACAGTAGGAGGATGTTTTCTGTGCAAGATGTATGTCAGACAAGGGAAGAAGTCAGACATGTCATATCCTGTTAGAAGTGTTGGGTTGTGGGCAATATCTGGGGAAGTGGAGGGTAGTCTGTGTAGTTATCAACTACAACGCTGTGACAATTTTATGCCTCAGGCAAGGCATTATGGGTCATCCATCACAGTGCCCTGATACTAGGATGGTGATGGCAATTTAAAGAATTGTGTCCCTGACTTGTACAAACACCAAATGGTTATTCACATTCCAATCAATTTGCAGCTCTTATTTCAGAAAAGAACAAGTAAAACTTGTCATTTTATAGACAGAAACCTATTGTTTGTTTGTTTTTAGATTTAATTGTACACATTTCCCTTTGGCTTATCAAAGAACTTAAGACGTGTAGACCCGCTGCAGTTCACTTACGGTTTATGCAGCTTATTCTTGTATCCTCTGTTTCTCTTTTATTCATACACTTGGTTAAAATGTTAACTAATAAACTAATACAGACAACTAATAGCCAGTACATTCAATGGAAAACGTATTGGAGCGAATAGGAGAAAAAGGAACCAACTTCATGTGCAGAGTCATCTCTACCAGCAGGATGCTTTTCATTTCCTCTCAATAAGCGATACATAGCATATACCACCGCTGAAATATTCAAACCAGCCCGCCCCTTACCCACATCGTAGTTGGCGGTTGTGTGATATACTGCTCTGTGGGAGTGTACTTTACCCTGTACTGTTCAACTTTTTTAGCTGCTGATGGGTCTTTAGATGCTGTTGTTCTACTTAGTTCCACATCTATGTTTCTCAGAAATGTTTAGGTTTTGGGTTATGCCTGTGGTCAGTTTGCCTGAGAGCTGCCCAGAACTGCAGGCTGTTACAATTGTACTCGGCACCACAATGACCACCCTGCTGTGTTAGGCTTTAATTTCTCATTGTTCAAAGTCTTTGCTTACAGCCCTCAATTTAAACCATACTCATCCATGTTATGTTTTTCAACCTTTCACTGTTATTGGAGCATTTATCTCAGATCAAGATCATGCAGTTTACCGCACTGACACTTCTGTTTTTGGGAGGTAATTATCTACACCAGCATAGATTTTGGTGTAGAGAGTTGTATTTCAACACCAAGCAAATGCCATCTGCTTTGCTCCACGTTAGGCCAGGGGTCGCATTCTCAGTGGGCCGGCACAAGTGACTAGACTGAAAGATGATGTGGGTCGGTAGCATTCTTCCGACCTCTTCTGAAGTGCCGATGTCTGTTTCAGTCGGCTGTAGCCCTCATTAATCTCCCTGAACCTCATCGTCTTTCACCCTAGGGAATTGTAATGATTGAGAAACAGAATGTTTGACCCTCCACATTTTCATTCCTTTCCTATCAAAGTACGGGTGGGACATTGAGTTGGACAGATTGGATGGATGGATGCAGATGACAGCTCAGTGAAAACCCTCCTCTATCGTCCAGGCTCCATTCTGTCGACCTCACACTGTCACTACCTTCTGTAAACACACCATCATGTTATCTCCCTCAGTCAGAACTGGGTGTAGATTTAAGCTAGAGGCTTGTGCTCTTTTTTAAAACCACAAGGAGCAAAAAACGGCTGAATACAATTATAGAGATTTAACACTTTGGCACTTTGGAATTGTAGCTGGCCCAGTATCACACCCTAACAGGGTACAGACAACATAATATTTACACCTCTTGGAAAAGGAATTTGTAAGAAAAAGTAGATCTTAAGCCAACGCAGTGAATCATGACTGTAACTACTTTCATATTGTAGTATCGTATGTTGATCAGTTTGAACGTTTAGCTTGTGACCTTCATACCAAGGGGTGTTTTCTGCCTCTTAATACAGCTAGAGTAACAAATGCTGCTAATTGGCAGTCAACCTATTAGCAGAAACCAACCCAATATGGGTCAACTGGGTACCAGTGTTTGTAGTTAAGCAGGGTAAATCAGGTCACACCTGAACTGCACTTACACATGCTCTGCCTTTAAACCATCAATAGGTTCTGCGTAACAGATTGTGTGTATTTGTGTCACACATTGAGGTAAATTCCTCCTATAACGGTTAATACTCATTATCAGCTAAATAAAGTAGAAGTAGAAATTTAAAAAAGGTAGTGATCCACATTGAAATTGAGATGAGTGTGTTTCTTGTCCTTGTGTCCCAATATGAGACATTATTTATTTGTGATTTGAGACTAATTCTTCAACTGAAAGTATTCATAAAACTACTCCCATAAAATGGTTATAATACAACCTTAAATTGGGTGAATGTTAATCCTGTTAGTCATTCCTCTTTCTGGGACCTCAATCAATTTCATGCAGACTTCAGCATGTAAAAAAACTAACGATGTCTTCCTCTTCAGAGAGAGCCATCAAAGGGTAACCGGGAACTTCATCTCCGGTTTGAAAAAGGGGAGCAAAAACTTGCATAGACACACTTATGAGAGGAATGACATTCAACAGAACTGCATCGGGTCAGATGTTCGGGGGATTCACCTCATGGGAGCCATGCTTTAATACATTTAACAAACTGAGCTTTTGAGTAGCAGACAGTTATTCAAATAACAGACTTGATACCTTTTTTTCCCGAAGCACAGCACCCTAAGGAATTCCTGGCCAGCTTTTGAACATATGCTTAAACTGAAGGCAGTGAGAAACCTAAAGTAAACATTGTTTGGTAAGCACTGCAACAAAAATGTACTTTTAAGTACAATATTTATGTAAGTGTAAAGCATTGTGTGTCCAGAAAAACCTTTTTATCAAAGAGTAGTATTGTTGTGCATTAAGCAACCTTAATAATGAACCACTTGATGGAAAAATACCTTTCAGGGGAGACTTACGGGAATACAACTTAGACAAAATGTGAAGAGGGTATATTATCTCACACAATCAGGTTCAATTTGATAAACTAATAGCTGATTTAGATTTTTTGGGGTGTTTCCCTTCTTCAAATTTCAATTACACACACGATAGAAGTCAGTTATTGTTGAGGTCTCATTTCATCTGTATCCTGGACTACGAGATTTTCCAAGCAATTCATCAAAGAAGTATAGGAGGAATACATCAGCATGGGTAAAGCATGCACATTAAGTACAATTGGTGAGTTTAACGGTTTGAATTTATAACTGAAAACAAATTATGGTCAACTATAAAATCTTCCTGTAGACGAGTTCCTCATGTAGAGCGTCAGTCATCAACCACACTCATTTAAACAGTTTGGCTCATCTGCACTAATTACATGTTGTGCATGCCATAAATCATTTTATTGATTTATTTTTGTGTCCTTCACCCCATTTTATCTTTCTCTCTGCTTTATATCTGCTACACTGATATTGTCAGGGCCTGGGCTTGAGTAAAATGAACAAAAACATACTTTCTCATAATTTCAAGAAGGGTGGAAGATTGGTGGCGCTTGTGGATGGAGGGAAACTGCATTTCTTTGGTTTCTCAAGGAAACAATGGAGGTTTTGTTCCTGGCATTGGCACGTTGAAGTTCCACTCAGTGAATATTAAAAGTAGAATTGGATGTGACGTGCCTGATGAGATTTTAATGAAAGGCTTGAGAGGGGAGCGTTGAGTTATGCGTGAGTGGGATGGGGATTCTCTGTTACAAAAAAAATAAAATTGTATCAGATCGAAGGGGAGTTTGGTTTTTCAGGAGATTTACAGTACTGGTCAGTTTATGGAAGTGCGTTTGATTTGTTCAATAGTGGTTATTGATATCAGTCTACTAAATATTTAGATGTTGCATACTTCTTGAATTATTACCATGATGTGTTACTTTTCTGTGAATGCTGAGGCCTGACAAGAATGCTTCCTGAAAGTAGTTTGTGAACAAAGAATTTGGCGTTTTTTATTTTCACAACGCAATGGTAACAACTAGGTTATTTATTGTCACAGGATTTGAGCTGTCTGAGAAACAGGTTTGAAGAATTCTCAAAAGAAGTAGTAGAGATATCCTGACTATAAGTTAACAGTGTTGGTCATGACCAAAAATACACTAATCCTACTATTGACATCCACATTCACAGCCACAGAAAAACATCCACCTTCTGCTTTCACCAGCTGAACCGCACTCCTTTACATTCATGTGTTCAAATTATCCCTTTAAGATGCAATATTTGTTTTAGTGCAAAATATATGGTTTTGTCTGCTGTAAGGGCCTTAGTGACAGACAGGAAACCAAACAACTACCATAATGCACATAAAAAACAGCCATGTATTCTATCGGCGAGATAAAGGTACTTCTGACTAATAAGAAAACACCAGTTATACACTGTCAGGATGAAACTTTAAATAGCCCATTCATGTTTAACGGCCCTTATTTGAAGATGAAAGAGAGGACTCCTGTCTTTGGTGGGATCTATCAACTCATGCAAAGAAAAGCCTGAACTCGCCTTCATTCATTAAACAAAGCTCTAAAATCAGGTAATCCTTAAATACCGCGTTTCCATGTCACGAGGCAAAAGCGCAATATTAACATATAACATCTGTAGTTTATTAAAGTGTTTTTCTTGGAGAATTTGTATTGATAAAAAGAAGTAGGCCAAATAGTTTTCTCATTATACCGTCAGTTTAGGTTCCTTATTGCAACTGTTTAAATGTTTGCACAAGTCCCAGTTCTGATATCATTAGTTTTATTGAACTGTGTATCCTACTGACTCACTGGCTTTTCTGGCTTCAGGTAAATGAAACGCAGCTCTGGGAAGGAATTTTCTTCCGGTAAATGTTCACATGTCTTATACATTGTGCTAATGGGATGCACCCGTTAGGTCCATCTCATTTGAGAACAGTTAAGATTCAACAGCCAAGGCAACTGAGTCGTGATCTGAGTCATACTGTACTGTAATGAGGTTACTCATCTAGAAATGCAGTTTGCCTTGGCAAAGGTTATCGACGCTTTCTACTTGGAACATCCTAACGCTTGAATGCAGATCTGACTCATGAAAAAACACTTTGTTGTGGATGTAAATGGCAGAACTGTCACTCTGATACATAAGGCACACACATAATGATGTAAAAAGTCAGTATAATAGAATTGCTTACGGCCATCTCATCCATAGCTTTAAAATGGATTCATTAGGAAGCACTGTAGTGAGGAAATGAAAGTGCTTAGTTGCTCTAAACCTAAAAGAAAAGTGACTACTAAATCAGCAGGGTGGTTTTCAACATTCATCTCTCATGGCACTAAAGTCTAGTTCCTCCATTTTTCTGTGTCCATGTGTGTCTGACGTCCTCCTGATCTTGTTACTACGCAATTCGTGCTTGCCTATTCTACAGTGTGATTGTCTATTCTTAGAGAGCAGCCATGTGCCCGGCAGATGGCCCAGGGCTGGCATTGTCACTGTGCCCAGGAGGCAGTTTGGCTGCAGACCTGGAATATGTCATTAGAGCTAATCTGCATTCTGTCATTCAAGAGGCTACTGATGCAATCTGGGCTCAATTTAATGAAGTTCAGTGCAAGCTTGGCTAAAAGACACTATGCAAACATTTGAAACCCATCTCACAGGCTGTAGATAACTCAATCTAAATACCCCAGGATTATTGTATCATTTCAGAGACGCTGCATTTCTGTCTTGGGTTTCTTAAGGACAGCAATGCAGCGCTAAGTCAGCTTTAGCTATTCTTGATGAGGTACTAACAGGAGATTCATGTTACAGCATGGATCAAATCGTACTGCTGCATATTCCTACCATAACGGGACATTTCCTGATGTTGGTTGTCCACAAACTAAATCTTGTTCATTTACAGACAGTTGATACTAGACTGTTGAAGGTGTGGTATCCTTATCAGGATCCACATTTGTAGCTTAACTGAGGTGAAGACATTTGTAGTGCGTTTATAAATATTTTCAACCAACTCATAAATACTCCCATAACTTCTGACTTATAAGATGTGTAATCCTGTTGAGGGGGACATTGCATTAAATCTAAAAAATCATGTTTGGTGTAAATCCACATCATTCACTAGGTTTTACTAAATCTTTCAACCCCCCTCTGTGTACTTTTGGGTTTCTGTTTCCTGTGAGACAGGTCCCTGTTTTGCCCTTAAATTAAAAGCACCACAGTGCTACAAGGGTAGCAAAGTGGTTATTAGCAGCACTTTTCCCAGGACAAAGTCACAGAAATTCTGAAGTACAGAGTTGCAGTAAAAGTGTTACTCTTAGCGAGATTATATGCCTCTCACAACATCCTACTGTCTGCTTTACTTCGATCTCACACTTTCAGTCTTATCTGAGGGCCCAGAAAGGCACAACTATGAGCAGGAAGTTTAGATACTGTAGCTGCATTTATACAGTATTTTTTGAATAACATGCTACAGACTGGCTATTGCTGTGTCACGTCTGATCAAAGAATCAAAAGACAAAGCTTTTGGTGTATTTCTGCGAAAAGCGCACAGATGTTTTTGCCTTGAACTCTTATTTCTCTGTGTTTTGAGAATGAAAATCAACCCAAAAAAGTAGTAAAACACAGTATAGTGTACCTATAGCCAAGATGGCTGACTCTACTCAGCTTCAGGTATATGTGTCTGTGGTTTGTGTTGTCTGACTGCAAACCTCACACAGACAATACCACAGGTTTCTGTCACAGCACAGGAAATGTTGTCTCCTCCTACACTAAGAACAGTGTGAGTCGTTGCTGCTGCAAGCACATTCTAGCACATTGGGCAGAGTCGAGCTGTGCTGCAGCAGGGCCTTGGCACAGAGCCTTTGTCTTCCACATAACAATTGATCCTCCCTAAAGCGAGGTAAGCCCTGATTTGTAGTTGGCAATGCTTTATCCGAACAAGGTCTGTTCATTTGTCTGTCTTTTCCCTTTAGGTGAAGGGTTAAACTTCACCTCTAGTTTACAGATGTTTTGTTTCACTTTGGTTACCACTGCCACGTCATTTAGTGCTGGAAAGTCCTAATTCTTCTTGTTGGATATGCTGCAGACAGGAGGTGGATGCTAACAAAAGCAGATGTGTTCCTTTTCCCATAAGGATTTACTAATACGTTTTAGATTTGAGTCCAAAGACGACTGGGAAACAGTAAAAGGAAAGTTTGACCTATTTTATGTGTGCATTCATGTTTACAAATGTGGGCACATGTGTTTCCATGCTGAAAAAGTTGGGTTTTTGGCAAACAGAGTATATGAGAGATTATCACCTTTTGAATGTACTGTTACAAGGCAGGATCTCTCTGAATATGAAGTCGGGTATATCTTGTTTCACACAGGAAATGAACTTCTCAGATGAACTTGGTGTATTCTGCACTCAATATCATTTCAAGTGCATTTGTGTACTGAGCAAAGTCAACGCAGACATTTTTATAACCCTTTTTACATTTCACTGCTTAAAACATGTGGGTTATGCTTGTATATAAGATACCAAAATTAAGACTGTCTGTTTTTCTATAATCTGCCTCCCTCAGGGTCAGAGGTCAGTCTGAGCCACAGCAACATGTCGGAGTCCGCAAAGCCCCACCACCCAAACCCACAGGGTAAGGGGGAGAAGACCCATGGCAGCGACTTCAGCTACGTGGGCATCGATGCCATCCTGGAGCAGATGAGGAGGAAGGCCATGAAGCAGGGCTTCGAGCTCAACATCATGGTTGTTGGTGAGGCTGACGTTTACACATTTAGTTTCACATTTATTGGACAACATCCAAAAAAAACATCCGGTACAATAACTGCATGGCCACAATTAATTCACTTACTTTTTTTGCTTTCACCAAATTTTGCTAACATTTTTGGTTCTTTTCAGTAAATGTGTTCATCCATTCACTGGTTTTTGCCTTTATAGTATTATTTGGGGTTGTTACGTTGACCATGTCTCCCTCAAATTATGTTGATATGCAGCTAATACGCAATTTACCGTCACTCAATTACGTTTTAGTTCACATAGGTATTGGGGGTAGCATGTTAAATATAGAAATCATGTCTTGCTAATTCCAAAAAATTCCCCATACTTTTTAAACATTTTTTTATGGAAAGGTCACCTTACTGTATGATTACCACTTGAAATCTGTGGTATGATGTAAACATTACCTTAAGTGTTCTCATGCAGGCTGACCTTGAGCTTGATGTTCATGTTAGATGTGGATACCACCCATCAACATCTAAACTGACACAGATGTATCTGAGAAGACTTGAGGCTGTAATCGCTTCCAAATGTTTTACAGTTATTGGCTTGGTAATGAATTCAGCAAAAAGATCAGAAGGTTAACATTTTCAAGGCAGCAGCAGCAGTACAAAATGCAGAACAACGCAGAAAACAGGATGTCAAAACCAAAGCATAAGCATTTGCAGTTTTTCTAAAATGGAAAATACCTTTTTTGTTATTATTTTTTATTACATTTACCATAAAGCTTCTTGCCCTTGGATGCAGTCAAGCGTGGTTGTTGATCAGCTGTTTAATAAAGAGTAAGCCAGCATGGTGCCTGCTCAACAAGCTCTTTTCTTTGTGTCAATGATGTAAACACACTTGAGTGGACAAAAGGAGGCTGTCATGCTGGGAAAGTGTCACAATGACAGCAATTACTTTGAAAAGCTGAAGCTCACACTTTTTAGTGAGCAGCTACACAATGCCTGTTTCTTTTGTATCCACCACCAAGTCTGAGAAAACATGTCGGCACATCTCCATAAGGTCTGATTCTGTGTATTAAAATGATCAAAATTGATTTATGTGAATGCTCTGTCTTACTCTCTATAGCACCAACATGTAGGCACTTGTAGTGCTCTGTCACCTCGATGATAAATAACATTTGTGCCGTGAGATGATATACTAATAGTGTGTTGTGAAATTATACTCTCACACTTTGCCCACCGAAGTGGTAAACAATACAACTTTACAATAGAAAAGAACCATAGTGCGGTTTAACCTGCTTTGAGTGACTTTGATAGTCCAGAGGGAGTTTTAGTTTACAGTCAGTAGCAACATATCAAGTTCTTCTCTGGAAAGTGTTGACAGATTGTTGCCTTACTCCTCATCAGAGTTGTATCTCTTACTGTTAGGCCAGTATTGACCCGCCTTGTGCATTTGATCCATGAAATCCTGGGAAATATGTCTCAATCCCTTCCATGTATTACTTTTTTTCCATAAATCTGACACTAGGTTGGGTTGGATTGTGGAGGTGCTCATTTCTTGCACAATGCGACTGTAAAGATACCAACTTTTTTTTACTGTAGTTTTGATGAATCTTTGTTAGGTTCCTGCTTGCTCATGTGAACAAGCTTCATGAACAATGCCAGGAACACAGAACAGAAATATAACAACTTTTTTTGTGGTTCTAAAAAAGTTTGCTTTGGCCGAGCAGAGTTGTCTCTTAGGCGTCAAGTGAGGACATGAAAGGTTGGAGCCGCTGTGGTCTTGTTCGTGTCCATTGTGGTCCCCTCTATGAAATCTATTTCCCTAAACTCTGCCCTCAGCCATCGGACCTTTTGATTTCCACCACGCAACAGAAAGGGCAACCAGGGTGTCTCAGTGTGTGTGTTAGAGAGAAAATGTGTGAGTGAATGCAGAGTGTGTGACAGAGAGAAAGGGCGAGAGAGAGTGGTGGAAAAGGTCGCCCTGGGTGTCACAGGGGGCCTGGCAGCTTGGCAACACTCCACATGCCACAATGGATGCCCATAGGGGCTGTGAACAAAGGGTGATAGAGAAATATGGAGAGAAATGACTCAAAATAACATTGTTGAATGTTAAACAAAAGTATTAAATAAAGATTTTATAACCAATATGATTTGACCATTTCAGGCGACCCTATCCCTCTTTGTGTTAGTTGTTAAAAACATGTAAGCAAATATGAAACATATGCGCCTAAATGTTTAAGGACTAAACAAACAAGAAATGTTGTGAATGCATGAAGTACATTTCGGTATTGTTTACCCTGTTGACCATCTTACTTGTTTGACAGTACAGTTGTAAATATTTTTAATATAACTAAAAATGCCCTTTTTTCAGGATGGTAGTCATTTTCGAGTTTGCATGTGTGTGGTCTCTACAATACATCTGTCCTCTTGGCCTCCTCAGCTTGCCTGTCTGACCCCGCAGCTGTCCAGCTATGCTCATGGTCTATTGACATTAGAGATGATGTCATGTGCATATTCAATCTCACTGGTTTAGTGAGGAAAAAAGCTTGTGAAAAAACGTTTGTTTGGGGGTTGAAGGAGGGGGTGTTTCTGTTACTGATGTTTTTGTCTTGGTGTGTGTTTTCCTGATCAGGTCAAAGTGGCCTGGGAAAGTCCACTCTGATGAACACACTGTTCAAATCCAAGGTGAGCCGCAAATCAGTGCAGCCCAACCCGGAGGAGCGGATCCCCAAGACCATCGAGATCAAGTCCATCAGTCACGGTTTGCCAATCTTCATTTTTAGAAGCAAACAGCTGAACTATGAATACATGTTTTCTGCTGCTCTATCGTACTACCAACCTGTTTCTTTCTCTGTTTGCCTCTCCAAAACAAATATTAATTGAATACTATTTTCTTTGTCTAGATATTGAGGAGAAAGGAGTGAGGATGAAGCTGACGGTAATTGACACTCCAGGCTTCGGGGATCAGATCAACAATGAGAATTGGTAAGCTCAGGTTACTTTATCTGAAGGCTTCAGTTGTTGTTCGTAACATAATTTCCGTCATTGCTTAGCAATTCAAAGTCTTTTCCTGGCAATAAGTTATCTGTATGTGGGTCACTATAATTCTTAATTTACTGCCGTAGATGTATTCGCTGTAAGCAGCATGTTTCTTCCATGGGCTGGTACAGAACAAGCTAATTGTTCCCGTTTCCCTTCTCAGCTGGCAGCCTATTATGAAGTTCATCAATGACCAGTATGAAGCCTACCTGCAGGAAGAGATCAACATCAACAGGAAGAAGAGGATCCCAGACTCCAGGGTGCACTGCTGCATATACTTCATACCTCCCACAGGCCACTGGTGAGATCACATATTAAAGACACTTACCCTCTGTGACTAAGTGCCCCAAGTTTTTGCTCCTCATCCCACAAATTTCTCCCACAGCTGCAGATACTAATCAGGCCTCCTGGGAATCTCCCCCCCCCCCCCATGCCCTGAACCCATTGTCTGTCCACAACTCTTTAACCACATCCTTCTGCAGCTTTTTTTTTTTAATCATCTCTCTCTTTCGTGACACACGGAACTCATTCTCTCGTCAGAGACCCTGAATATCACTCGTAGAGTCGGATTTCACCATGAAACTAGACTCTACAGATCTCATACTTAAGAGAGGGAGAGAGACAGGGAAACAATTACCAAAGAGGGGCATCTCTCGAGTAGGAGAAATTGTAGTGGTCGAAGCATAAAACCTTTACACTGAGCATGTTAATTATAGGCTTGTTGATGAATGCATCTACCAATATAATTATTTTAATTGGATGGCATTAACATATCTGCTTTTTCCTCTATTTGCCAACCTCCTTAACTTGTAAATCACTGTGAAAGTATCACTTACATTTTGAAAGGGCTGCATCAGAGATCTGGTCTATGTCCTCCTTTATTTAGCTGGAAAATGTTGTTAAACAGACACATGGGAACTGGAAGTGGTTCACGGATCAGAAATAAAAAATGGTCTAAAGTGTCCTTACAGTGGCTTGGCAGAGCACACGTGGCTTTAAAAGAACCAGGTGGCAGCTGACTGCTTTACCTACATGGTTTGTGTTGACACACTTTACTGCACACTTAACCACATTTCCCCTGCTGCTTTGTCAATGATTAGGGTCTTTTTTTTTCAAGGTGACTCTGTAATTAGTTTTATTTGACTGTGACGATTAGTATGTTCTCATGTGGACTAAAGTATAAAAAGGACACACAGCAGGACTCAGTGCACACACATTTAATTTATAATTCATAGTGGAATCTTGAAAGGAGTATTGTATTGTGAACAAGCAGATAAAGCACACTAAACACCCATGCACACCAACTGTAAACACGCACCCATCTGAGCGCATATCTCTGTGACGGTTCGGTCCTCTGGTATCTCAACAGTTGTCCACTTAACACTCTGTATGAGAGGGGGATGACATGTGTGTGTCTGTGTGTCCCGCTGTTTGACAGACCCCCTCATCATCTGCTCAAATCGCCACAGCTGCAGCTTCAGAGAATGTGTGTGTTTGTGTGTATCTCTGTTAATGAAAGACAGTGCGTGCTTTGGACTCAAGTGGGCAGTAGGCATGCTAACACTTGTATAACTAGACATTTGTTGATGCACTGGACTTATTTGTGTGCCATTCACAACTTACAGCTGCTCAGTTCAGGCAGTTCAACAAACCGCTTATCCCCCAAATTTTCATTATGATCTTCTCTTGGAGTGTTGTTTCTAAGCTTACATTTAAAAACTTGTACCACCCGTACAAACATAACATCCCAAACATGCACACTTTACTGTAATATGGTAATGAATTTGTGAAATGTAACTCATTAAAAAAAAAAAGATGGAAACATCTGTCAGGAAGTGGTGTCTTCCTCACATCCAACCAGACAGTTTGAGGCCGCGAACAAAGGAGACATCTGTTGGGGCTACTGTTGTTGACTGGGCATATAGATTGGATGTATGTGCATGTATGCATAGAGTATGTTATTTGAGAGTGAATGAATACATACATATGAAAACATGAATACATACAAACAGGACATATTAGCACACATTTTCTATGCACAATACTGTATAGTGTATCTGAACCTTATATAAGCAGCATAATAATGGTTGTATGTGTGATGCACAAGCTCTCTTGTCCCCTTACAGATTCTGAAATCCTACTTTTGCTTATTTTCACTTTTTGATTCCACAAAATAACAGTTCAAGTTTTAAATTAGGGTCTGTAAACAATTACATAGACACAGCGCCAAAAGCCTCTGGACGCCTTTGCCATGTGACCGCAGTCCAAGAATGATAGTCAGGAAAATCATGACAGAAATTCCCTGGTAGCTCTCATAAGACTCCTTGGAGATATGCTTATTTGTACCATTTTTTTGTCTGAGGCGTTTTAAACAGCAGTTTGTTTTGATCGAAGCGTTAATCTAACTTTTCGTGTTAGCAAATGGCTTTTTAGCTGCTGCTGTGGTTTCAGACAGATGAACGGTGCTCAATGAAGCTGACACTCGTGGCATCAGAAGCCATTTCTGATAATGGCAGTCAGCCATGCTGTTCCCCCTCTGGGCAATCTCGTTGTTACCTCGTTTAACATGTCTTCCTGAGAAAAAGAAGGCTGCACTTTGACTCTCTTTAACTCAGAGCTGGTTCCTGATCTGTTACTGTATATAAAAGAAAGAAGGAAGGAAGGTGCAGCTCTATGCTGTGGTTACTGTTATCTCCACTTCTCATTAAACAGCGGAGCCTGTCGTTCTCAATTGATTTAAATATGACTGCTATTTTATTTTTTTAACAATACAAAAAGAAGGATTTTCCATCCTACCTGGCATTTAGAGGACATCTGTGCAGGCATGCATGCATTCTTGCACATACAGTATTTGCCATTATGTTCATGTATAAAGATACGTGTGTACAAATGAAAGTGTGCATGTATGCTCAGTCATGCATATGAGGCTGCTCACATGCCAATTTGTGTGTTCCTGTATCTGTACATTGACAGATTGTTTATATCTGGTTAAGAAATGTAGGTTCAATATTCAAACAGATATATATATATCTCCCTGTCATTTGATGTCCTTTTTACTGTCTTGCTATACAATCTGTGCTTGCATTTGATACATGCCAGTAGTCCCCTCTGCAGGAAAGTTGCATAGAAACGTGGTGAAGTCTGGTTGAATGCATCGTTTACTGTTTCATCTCTCTTTACCTTTGTGCAGCTCTGTATTCCCCTTTTCCGCTGTCTCGCTCCATGTCACACATGCTCCCCAGTGTTTCCTCCATGTTCATGGTGACATGCCTGTCAGTCACCGTGAAAAGCAGGCCAGGGCTTTTCCTTCTGCTGCCCCCGGGCCTTTGAACTAGGTTGGCCTTGCTTGGCTGGGGCTAATTGGAGGGCAGAGCATACAGCATGGGTGGACTCTGTCTTGAAGAGCAACTGGGGGCAATGTTGAGCCAGTAGAAAACACTCAGAAGGAGAACATTAAAAGTTGGCAGCATATGTTAATGCAGAATGAGTGTTAACATGAGATATTTGGTTGGACTTAATGTCGTGTAAGAGACCATGAATGCCCTCTGCTGGTATCTTGGTTTCAATACACACATTTTTCAGTAATTCATATGCTGAACGTTTTTAAATGTATTTTCTTTTTTGCGATGGGGGGAAAAGATTATAATAATTGATGGTCTAGTGATCAATGTTGTGAGATGCTTCCAATGGACATACAATAATAGAAGAATATTGATAGGAGTATTGCATTGTACACATGCAGATTAAAGCAAAGAAAATACCTAAAAACTCATACCGTAGCATGAGCATGTTTTCCCTGTCTTGTAACAGCCCAGGACAACAAACACACATAGTTAAAGACATTTATGCACACAATTAATTTGTACTGTCTTCTCTATCTTCCTCAGTCTGAGGCCTCTGGATGTTGAGTTCATGAGGCGTCTCAGTAAGGTGGTCAACATCGTCCCAGTCATCGCCAAGGCTGACACACTCACCCTGGAAGAGAGGGACTTCTTTAAACAAACGGTGAGAGCAGTCTGTGTGTTCAGGCCACAGAGTGACAGGCTTTATGAGTGTCTAAAAATATTTTGTGTGTGATGTTGGTTTTCACATGTGACTGTGGTTATTCTCATCCTCCCATCACACCTGCAATAACCTGTAGCAGGTATTTAAGCTTTAAATAAAGGTTGTTTGATTCCCCTCACAAACACATGTGTATGCTTATCCACAACCACAGGTTGGTAGGACATGAGGAGCTGCCAGGCACCACAAACAAAAGCCATCTGGGCAAACATTGTACTTATCCTGGGGAATACCGTATCATCTCTATAACAGTAACACTTCGAAAGTAATGCTCAGTACAGAAGGGAACATTTAAGAACTCTTCATTTGAAGCATTTATTTACTGAGCGGCGTTTCACAACTCCTTATTTTAGATGGGAAACCTCTGCCCAGTTGCCGGCTGAGCAAGCTGGCCCTTCATTACCCATAAATAACTGGGTGATTGTACAAGTCAGCAAGTTCAAAAGAGCTCTCCACTGTGTGGTAGAGGAAAAACATGACCTTTCTTCATCGCCATAACTGTACAAAGTAGCAATAAGGCAGCCAATGAATATTCATCACTTTTTACATGGTAAGTTGATTTCCTGTTTATTGATACAGCTCTTTATACTTTTTTCAACCTTGCTAGCAGGCTTTAGGTCCAGACTAGACTATCCGAGACCTACTGCATATTTTGAAAACTGTACAGCTGTAGCTGTACAATTTTAAATTGCACAAACAATAACACAACTTCATGGTCAAAAAAGGTAAATACATACTGACTTAGCATTGGAAATATATTACAGCAGTTGTCAAGTAATATATTATTCCTCATCATGGCTTTACCTGCTACGAGTCTTGAGTGCTTGAGTCTTAAACGTTTTTCCACTACATCCCCTCCTCAGTATGTTTCTGTTGGATAATTCTCAATCCGCAGGAGGCAGACAGCCACCTGCAATTCTCCATAATTTCCCTTATCTAATATCCCTGTGTCTAAGACAACGGACTTACCTAAAAACCTTTATTCATTTAAGAGAAGCACGATGGGTGTGTTGGCTACCGTTTCCTCCCTGATTCCAACGTGAACAAAGCAGGGATTGGACCAGGCCCTGGCATAGGATGGGAGCTGCAGGGCTAGTGGCTGGATTGTTTTGGTTGGCTGCACATGCTTTGTATGACCCTGAAGATTATTGACTAAAAGTCTCTCGTGCCAAATGTTTTTTCAGGTCTCTGCAGCAACTTGCAAACGCTTAAAGCAACGAGGGTTTTCTATTAAATGTTCAGCCTCCATGTGTCCAGCTGTAAGTGTCTTTTTGCATTTCTCCAGCCGACAGTTGATGTGGCTTTTCGTAGAATTTGTCTCGGTTTGCATCCTATAATGAAAGCCTGAGAAAGCTGCCGAGGATAAACAATGAAATGTTGGATCAAAGACCAAGTGGAAATTGTCAGAGTAGTAATTGTGGGAGTGAACAGTCATTCATTAAAAGGACATTTCTTCAAGAAGCTAGTCGGTCTGTTTTTCCTGTGCCAGTGCCCAAGTTGTAGTCATTATAAAGACATACACTTACAGGGGAAACCATTGTATAACTCATACGTCTGGATGTAGTTGTTTTTACCTTCGAATGGTTAACCTCCATGTTAATCTGTGGGTGTCAAGTATATTAGGAACCATTTAATGTCAACACCAGCAAGTATTTCAGACTCAAGTGTTTATTTAAGTCCTCTTGCAGCTTCCATTTAAGCCTCTGACCTGGACTTAAATACCTGTATGTAGACAGGATTCAATCCAAACACCATGTAGAGTTTGCATGTGATGGTGACTGATTGATTCCAATGTTTTTGTCTTCCAATCAGACTCTCTTTTTTTTAAAGTGTCTGTTTTAGCTATCACTCCCAAAACCTTTATGTAATGATTTGATTACCAAGACTTTTACTTTTACTTTTGACTTTACTTTTGAGTGGACAAAAAACTATTATCCAACTGAATTAGTTGGACAATGATATACTATTTAAGATAAGTGTGGTTGTCGTTACAATGTGTATTAAGCTTAATTGATTAAATGTCTCCGTGTCATTGTGCTTTGCTCTGTGCAGATTAGGGAAGAGCTGCGAGCCAATGGAATCGATGTTTACCCTCAGAAAGAGTTTGACGAGGATGCCGATGACAGGATGATCAATGACAAAATCAGGGTAAGTTCAGTCAGTTAACAAGAAGGTATCCTGCTTTAGCTCAAGCACCTTAAATAGCTATCAAACATGTGAACTCAGATTTAAACTCAAGCCTTGGCCAAATGTTAATCCTTGTTATTTTTGTCTCTAAAAAAAATCACGATTGTCACAAAAATCTACTCAATTACAGAATGTTGTTCTAGCAAAGGTGGACAACAAAACGCATGACCTGAAAACAAATCAGTGGTAGTGCTTCATTGAGTGTGTGCATTTATGCGTGTGTGTGTTTGCATGTGTGCACTCAACAGGAAATGATCCCTTTTGCTGTCGTGGGCAGTGACCAGGAGTACCAGGTGAACGGAAAAAGGATTCTGGGAAGGAAAACAAAATGGGGCACCATAGAAGGTAATGCACATGACCCCTTCGATACTGACATAAGCAATTGCACAGCCGGTCATTTTTCCTGCCATTACAGATGGGTATTATAATAATAATCTATCATAATGTTCATCTGAATGGAGAAATTAGAACACTAAAGTATGTAATTTACCGTACTAACACCTGAGTCACATCTATTCATTTGACAATGCTGAAGCCATTTAACTTGATTATTCTGATAGATAACATAATCACATGCATGCCACCAGGCCCCATTTATACCATTCACACAATAGCATCAACGACACGGGGAACAGCTTTGCACAAAAAACAACAGGTTCTCAATTTTAGTGTTATTTGAACATGTTGAAATGTACGAACTGCAGCTTTAAAATCTGGCCAGCTGGTTTAACCATCTGTTGTTTGACTACCAGTGCGTTTGTTTACATACGTCTATGTGAGTTTGTAACTAGGGACATGTAGGAGACAGGAGGAAGAGATTTACAAGGATGTTCTGTGTCCTTTGGGATGGACACACTGCCTCATACACACTTGCGCACAGCAAATGTGATAGAGTTAAAATTGGTTGGCTTGCGATGCATGCTCACACTGCCAAGGAGGTTCATAGCAAGCAATGTCCTCATTTTACCCGTGTGTGTGTGTGTGTGTGTGTGTGTGTGTGTGTGTGTGTGTGTGTGTGTGTGTGTGTGTGTGTGTGTGTGTGTGTGTGTGTGTGTGTGTGTGTGTGTGTGTGTGTGTGTGTGTGTGTGTGTGTGTGTGTGTGTGTGTGTGTGTGTGTGTGTGTGTGTCAGACATAGAAAGGGAAAGAGAGGACATCTGCCTGGAGTGGGGAGGGAACAAATAATTTGAGGTTCAAGAAGACAGCTGAAGGGGGTCTGGACAAGGGACTGACACTGTATATAACTGTTGTCTCCTTCCCAGGATGCATTTCAGCATACAGAATTCATACTGAACTGTAGTTTTATTAGAGGTGATATACATGCATCAATAAACATAAATATCTCACTAAAAATAAACACGTAAAGGTAGTTCAGCGCAATTTCGAGACACCTGCAAAAGCTGTGACCTGCTACCTGCATTTGTCAGGTTTTAGAAGTTTATTTGTGAGTTGTATGCTTTCGCATGAATGCAATAATATAATCAATCTCATAATGTAGAGATAATTTATCAGTCCCAGGAGCTACAGTTTTTCTCTTAAATGTTAAGTGTATTTGCTGTCAACAGTTATGAACTTTTAGTTGCAATGCAGTATTTTTTGACATTGTTGTTTTGTTAAAGGTGTTACTTTTCCAAATACTGTTGAACATTTATTTAAACAGCAGTCACTATCACAAGACTATGTTGGCAAGTGATCTTGAAAAGGTCTATTTAGGATTGCTGTTGCAACTCTGTATGGCTTTGTTATTTGACTTGTATTGAATAATTACTTTGATCCTACTTAAATCTCACAAATGCTTTGAGTTTAAGCTAAAACCAGGCAGTTGTACCGCCTGAGAAGATGACATTTACGAGGTAGTACCATGAACCCTTTTCGTTTTAAGAACTTGAAGGTGACTACTACTTTCTCAGCAGGCTTTATGAAATTAACTCCACAGGGCAGCAGGGCAGAGAGAGGTAAAGTACACGGACTGTGGGACAAATGCCGCCTTGTCTGGCTAAAAGAACAATGGCTGCAATTTAGAAAAGCCAGGCAAGGGAGACAGGGAACAAGAAAAAGGTGGAGAGATGAAGCTGCTGCGCTGCTGGACTTGTCGGCACCGACTTCATAATTTAGGCCTCAAACAGAGAAGACTATTTATCACAAGCGGAGAAGAAAGTGCTTATTTTCCAGGGGTTAGGGAACACTTAGACATGGAAGGAAAAAACGAAGTAGAGTAAGTTATGAATTAAATGTACATGTTGAACTGAGTAAAAGGGAAATAGAGTGGCGATATCAGAAGTGCAGCTTGTTGCAAGTTAATAACGCCTTCCTTCAACGCCACTAATCAGCCCTCACAGGCCCGGCAGTTACTCCACTCTCCTACTTTCAAAGAGAATTTAATTTCCTGCCCATGGATTTCAAAGCTTTACATAAATAGCACCTTCCTTTTTTTCATTTACACCCTTGACATAATCTATAATTCAAACATGTGTTAGCCCTACTGGAGGCACTAGCAGCTTGTCACGGGGAGTTTGTTAGAATGTCTCACTTAAAGTTCTCAAATATGAAGAGAGCCAAGATGTATTAATTTACTCTAAAAATGGAGGAGTGTGTTATCTTGGCTTAAGACAATTGCTGCCGATGTCATGTCAGAGGATGTCCTTCAGCTGAATTGTGAGCAACACTGCCATGTGGTGGTGCTTTAAGGAATGGCAAGTTATATGGCACAGAAGAAGTAATAGTTTTGTCGTTTCATACATTGGGCATATCTTTCACTCTGGATGTAAAGCCCTAAACTTCATGCTGAATAACGAACCAAGATTATTTTGTAAGTTCTCAAATGATGTAATTCCACTAATGATTCTTACTTTCCCTCTCTACAGTTGAGAATATTGGACACTGTGAGTTTGCTTACCTGCGAGACCTCCTCATCAGGTGAGCGTCCATAGAGTTTTTGAATGTTTACGATGTGTAAGAACTGATATAGAATACCTGTTTTGGACCGAGCCTCCTGCTAAATTTAGAAGCAACTCGCTTTATCTGTTATAATGAATTGGAAACAGCACTGAGACACTATGAAGCTTCACTTCTCCACTGAAATCAATACTAATGAAATCCTTTTAGATGGGTTGAGTGCTTCCCTAAATGGTGTTACAACGGCAATTTTTACAAAGCTGCTCCATCAAATGTAAAGCATTTGAGTTGCTTGTCTTATCTCATCTATACCTCTTAAGGCTAAAACGATGGTTCCAAAGCTTTTTAAATATGCAACATTTTAAAATATAAATTGATGTAATATATAAATTGAGATCAATGTCACATTAAATAATTAAGGCCTTTCTCAGACTCAGAAAAAGATCTCCTGTTATATTGATATGGCTGCCTTATTTAATTGAAAATTAATATTAAGAAGCATGCTAAATAATGCAATGTCTTTGTTTATTTTCAAAGTTAAATTCATTTAACGTTCTAAAATAGCTTTACCTTAAAACAAAAATAAACCTTTAGCCAGTAAGCCCAGTGTAGTCAACATTTACCGCAATAAAATGAAAATAAATATTGCTTTAGCCTTGTCCCGTGCAGTGACAACTACTTTGGGAACCACTCGGCCGAAACATCATAAAAAAATCCCAATAAAACACTTATTATGCATGTAAACATTTGCTATACTTTGCTTTGGACAACACTCAGTGGTGTTGTTATATGGTATTTTGTCTTGCAGGACACACATGCAGAACATCAAGGACATCACAGGCAGCATCCACTATGAGACATATCGTGTCCGCCGGTTAAATGAATCCAACGCTCACTTCAAGTCACAACCATCTGACCATCCTGCTGCTCAGCCTAAGGCCAACGGTCAGCCCGAGGTGATGCCCAGCGCTCCGCAGGCCAACGGAGTGGCTGCTAAGCACGAAGTCATGTCCCACGAGATGTAAAGTGAATATATGATATCAGGACAGAGCCAGACACAAAACATACACTCTCACATTCATTCTGTTTACATGAGCAATCCCACATGCACACAAGCACACACTCAAGCTGTGAAGCTCATTTGTGTTTTCTAGAAGGACCCTTTGGCCCAAAACTAACAAGAGGAATTTCCAAGACACATGAGTCAGAGTAAATCCACACAGGTTTTTTTTGTGGGCCATTTCCTAATTGTTTTCCCATCATACTGTTACAATTCTGAGCAAATTATGTTCTTCCCTGCAACAAAACATACCGTACAGAACCTGTTTTTATTGGCAACGAATATAACTGTCTGCATAATAGAATCTAAATTCAAGATTTTCGCAATAAACCATTAACGATTTCAGGTAATGATAAACCAAACTCTACATTACCCTGACTGTGCAGTGAAGTGCATACGCCATGAAAGTAAATCATAAAAAATACAATGTATACCAGTTTGATAAAAGTCACAGAGTATAATGGAAAAAAAACACCCAAAAATCAGTTTTGTACAGATTATACATTTGCAGGATCTTGGGTTGACAGGGGGTTTAGCCTTGCATTGCTGTTCAGATGAAATGAAATGGCATAATTCAAACTACGTTATCTTCAAAACTAGTAGTAACTGTTGTGCCACTGGCCTGGTCCACTTTGTGTTGTGGTGTATAGTTTTGTAGCGATAATAGGGTTAGGGAGATTTAGATTAGTTTAAGACTACCACAGAGAAAGTAAAGATATTGTTGACACCTCCGCACTGCAAAATAATACTTTTTTAAGATAAAACAAAAGCCGTGGCAGTGTGGGGCAGCTTTCAGAAAACCTTTTCCTTTGGTCATTTTTCCGTTGTGTTATGATGTTTTATAAAACCCCTTTTTGCCAAACCACCCTGTCTCTTTCTATATAATGCCAATGTTGTGTAATAATCGTATCTTGCATTTTACATTGCTCATTTACTATTGTATTTGTATTGCTGTTTTTCATGTTCTAATATTATTGTATACAATGGGAGGTGTGGAGGAATCTGTGCAACTGTTGTCCCATGCAGCCGTTTTGTCCATTCTTTCCTGACCAAATAAACGTTTTTTGTTCTAAAGAGAAGCACATACAGTATATAAAGTTGTTTTATGAATAGGTATTTATGTGTATGTTAAGTGTAATCAGTTCAACTTTCAACAATGTTGGTATCCAGAGGTTTTTGCAGGTCTTCATAAATGATGTGATCTTTTAGCTTTAGTTTTTGTGGTTAGTAGCTTGCATTCATACAATATGCTGTACCATGTTGGCTAGGCTGCACTATAACTAGCGCTGACGTACAAAAGTTGTTTATGTTTGTACATTCATAATTAATAATCAAAACCAGTTCTGCCAATAAAAAGCTTTTTTTCAGAGACACACATTGTGCCAAAAAACCTTAAACAAAACCCAACATTTAGTTTTTATAATATTTTTGAAAAATGTTTGCATTAATACAAACTCAAAGGATATCTTATAAGACACATCTTATACATTTTATTTTCCTTACAAAAAAAGCCGAAAGTGTGTTTTATGACTAATTTACAACCCGAAAATTTGCATACAAACATAAAGAAGAGAAAATACTTTTGAAAACCAAGAATTATTGTCTTTAAAGAAAGTTAATATGTGACACGTTGTTTACTGTTGTATAGTTTTTGTGTTATTTGTTACAGTATAATAGACTAAGGTTTTATCTTTGATATGCTATCTCAAATAATAAAGATTGATATTTTTATTGTTGAGATTTGATTGTCTTGATTGTCAAAACAATTCAGTGAAGGACAGCTTCGAGCTACTGCTTCTATGCTGTTGACTATTAATGCAATTTTTCTCAAATTTTGAAAATAACAGTGTTCAATTAATACTGTATATTCTTTTCAATTCATGTTTTAGGTTTTGCGTTAGATTTGAATGATGGTGCATCATGTTTTTATCAATAGTTGGTTAACTCAAACAAATCTGTACATAAAAGATGATTGAGAAATAAGCCACTAATCATATCGCTTACTTCAGTACATTAAGAACATCTATGGTGAATACCTCTTAGCTATTCTGTATTTAAATATCTACATTATTATTGCTTTTCATTTTCATATAACAACAACACTAATGGCATTGTGTGAAAAGAATCAGGGGCAAATATTTGACAAGTTTCCTAAAAAAGAAAAAGAAAAAACGTTAAAGGTTAAAGTTGCTAAACATTGTCAAACATGTGGACCGAGAAATCCGTAGATGAAAATGCCATATTTCAGATTGGCTCATGTAGTCTTTTAAATTACAAGACTTTGTCCGACTGTGTCAACAATATGCTTATCTGGAAACGTATTTGATGAAATTATTTCATGTAATGAGATATGCTAATTTACTGAGGAGGGTGGCTCACTTTTCCTGAGCTCAATTCAGTATAGTTTGCCTTAATATTAAAATAAAACATCTAGTACACACTACACAACAAAAACTGAGAGAAAACAGGAATTTGCAGCTTCATAGTAGGATAACACCACATTCCCACTGCATTGCTTTAATGGGGATTCTCATTTACACTTCCTGTCACACTGTTTCTCAACTATCCTGCTGATTGTAATGTGTTAGCAGTGTTGTTTGTGGGAGGTCATTGTCACCCTTTCACACATTGGATCTCCTGCTGTGGCTTTTCTTACTATCTCTGTGTTGAGTTCATCCGTTTGAAACTCTGCTGTGCTGACGATTACTCAGCTAGGGTGACAAATGACAGATGTGAAGGTGACAGACAATGAAAGTTCCATAAAAATATTGAACACTCACCTACTGTGGATACTTCTACTTCCTAGGCAGACTTCCTCAGGCATGAAGGTGAGTGATAATGACAACTTTGACAGTGCTATGACGGCTTCACTGGCTGGCACACGAACTAAACCAATTTGGTGCTGCACATGAAATGGCATCTGTACCCTCTCAGTGATACAGCATGGTGTCACTTAAAAATGTTGACTTCTCACAATGAAAATGTATAAATGAAAAATATTAGACAGACAAGTGTGCCAAAAAAATATGAGTGTAACCAATATTTTCCCATCTCCACCCAAAGTATACACAGCTTTTTACCAACATGACACCAGGACAGACTTGTTTCAGAAACCAGATTGATTGCCTTATGGCACAGAGCGAGACTGTCTGAGCCAAACTGAGCCTTCAGAGCTTCTATTGAAGTTGCAGATTTTGGAAAACTAATAACTGTGGGAAAATAATAACTTCAGAAAGACTTATACAAATATGTTGATGCAAAGACTGTTTATTGACTTTTGAACAATATTCTTTGTGTTGCTTTAAATTACAATGAACCTGCCCATGCTGTCATTTGGGATATAAATGTGAAAGATGCAGACGACTTACAAGTAATTAGGTATATATACTAAAACAAATGCAGTCTAATACATCAGCTTCTCCACAAGCAAACTTCTATTAGAACTTTTATTTTGAAAATCTTCCATTGTGAACACAGCATCCGGCTATACGTGAGTGAAGTCGTCGTCAACGGATTATAAAACAAGAACCGGTCAAATGTGGTTTAATAAAGTTGCACAAGGACCTGAGCTCCAAAATGTTAAATCAAGTAAGTCTCTATAAACCCACTCTCATTCACGCATTTGCTTTTCTTGTCTGAGCACTGACTGGTAAAGTGACAGCTCTGTTCTGCACTTATTTCAGCTCTTGCAGGGGCAATAACTTGTCTTCTTTAGAATAAGCATAATAATGCCAATTGCTATTTGGTAAAACTTTTGAAAAACAAAAGAGGTAGAGACTTAATGACATTAATTTGGGTTGTAATTACCAAACAGTTTAAGCATTGGATTTTCATTTTCAGAAAGCATTCATTTCAGACACAATCCATAAGGAATTATATAATTAGGAGCTGGGAAGTAGATGCTAACTGCACAAACCATTAGCATGCTGCCTACCTGAGGTACCCGAAGGCTAGTTAGCTTACATGTTTAGCTGCTGAGCCTCCTGAGTGGTATATGATAAAGGGTACCTAGCTATTATTGTCTAAATGAAGCCTACTATGCAAACCTTTATCTTCCGATTTATGAGATCATCACATTGGCAGGATTTGTTTTTGTTTTTTTTCCCAGATGAGAATTACTAAGGACATGCGAGTTTGGCTGAATTAACTTTCTTATGCAAGTGACCCTGTTACTGCCCAAAATGGCTTTTGTGTGAGTAGAGTACATTTATACTCAAAGCATTCAGTAAGAAGGATTATCAAGTGAGAACCATGGTTTGTTGAAATACAGGACCCACATGGAGCTCAATAATAGAATCTGCACTCTCTATGAAACCTGTTGTCAGTAGGCTATGCTCCAGTCTGTCAATCGGCCATCCATTCATTCCCCCAGCCCACCTGAGACCTGCAACTTATCACAGCATGCATTGGATGGTAGCTCAGACTGACTTCTTTTTAAATTGTCTGAACAACTGAAAGTAGCAGTAACGCTGACTCGAAGAACTTGCATGTGGGTGCTCAGCAGTTCTGAATCAGATGATTTTTTTTAGTCCTCTTTAAAGCTTTTATTTTTAACAAATGTAAAGCGTTATGGCACTGGGAGGCTTTAAACATGTTTGGCAGAGTTCTCCAGTATTGACAGATGCAACACCATGCAACATGTAGCCGCACACTGTGAAACACTAAGGACGTCTGTATATTTTAGCTATTCGTCAGCAGCTAACTACATGGCATGATTTGAAGTTATATCAGCTCAAGCAAGGTAGATGTGTCAAGCTTTTAAATCTGACTGCATGGTGAAATGTGTCATCACTTTCCCTCACAGCGAGCGCTCTGTCTGCAGGTGTCTGGCAGGGCGAAGGGCTCTGTGATGATGTGTCTGCTGGATGACAAAATTGGCAGGGTAGTTGGAGATTGACAAGGAATGAGTGTGCGTTTAAAAAAAAAAAAATGTAGTTTGGTAATAATGCACAGGGGTTATAGCTCTTTCAATTGGATGAACAAGATGTAAATAGCTCAGTTGTACCTCTGCAATGATTATTTCTCAGAAAGAAAAGGTGACTTGCCTTTCCCTCCAACACAGAGCTGCAATAGAAATATTGAAATGCATGCCAAATCTAACAGCAGGTAAATGATGTGTCTCAGCTGGCTCATATCGCCTAATATATTATAGCACTTCACCCACCACCATATGCATGATTGCGGCACTATACCAGTGTCTTCTGGCAGGAATAACAATGATTCACCTTGCATTTGTAGGAGTAGTGCATGTCCACCATTCTGCCTTTTCCACCCCTGTGATATAACAGTATCTTGCTCTGTAATGACTTATTATGGTTTATTAGGTATTAAATATATGCTTCAGTAGGCTGCTATATATTTGTGCATACATTTACACCCTAATGCAAAAGGAAGGATCAGAGCCAGATATTAGGAAAGGAATGGAAAGAGGAAAGAGAGTCGGAGGAAAAAGAAAAAAACAACAGTGTAGAAAAACACAACCTTCCTTGTTCCTTCACTGGCTCTGTCGTTACCAGGCAGAGTTCTTCCAGCCAGACAGCCAATGAGCCACCGGGCCAGCCAGACATCCAGCAAGCCAACAAGATAGACTTCCAACCAGCCAGTTCACCATCTGCCTGGTAAGCCTATCATGTAGCGAGCCAACGCCTGTCTGTACTGGTGTGGCACCACTGGCTAGTTTTCTGATTCTCTCAGTCCTAAACACACACGCACACTTTCATTAGCCTGTGTTTCCTTCAGAGGTACTTGGACACACACAGAACAGGAGAGAACTGTAATATCTGCCTATCCTCAGTCCAGAATCGTCGGGACAACCCAAAACAAAAGAATGCTTCCCGTTTCCCAGCTCACACACTCCCTGCCTTTCTGCACAGCTCCTCCAAAATAATCGACGCAAGGTAATTTGGTAATTAATCGCCGTTCGTTAATGGCTTTGCATTTATTAAAACTGTGCATGCTGACGATTGTGTTTTGTCTCACCCTGTTCCCTCTGGGATAATCAGCGCCTTGCCAACTTATTTACACAAATTCAAATGTGTGTACGCAGAGACTGATACAGACCACTAGTATTCTCTAATCCTCTGGCTGATTTACCCTTGAACCAAGCCAGCTCACTCTCCTGGACACGAAGCATGGTGCCCCTGTTGTTGATGTATGCTAATGTTTAACATCCATCTGTTCGTTTGCTTAATTTGGATTTTGCTTGTTTCTAGCCATGTTCCCGCCCCTCCTACTCCACTGTTCCCTCCCCCCGCCCCCCACCCACCCCTCACGCATCTCCTGTCTCTCCTCCTATTATGCCACCTTGCCATCTCCTTCCTGCCACTCTGACATCAGGAGTCTGCCTGGATCGCTGCCAGCTCTTGCGCGGCCATGGTGGAGGGAGGGTCCAACGCCCCTTCCTGTCCGTATGCAAATTGGCCTTGTTTTGATTAAAAGACAGCTGCATATTTCATTAAAGTCACTAGTGGAGGTGGTAGAAAAGAAGGCATACGTCTCTTGGGAGGGGAAGGTTGTTTAGCTGGAGCGAATGTTGTGGGAGCTTCTGTTTAGTGCTGCTGAGGGGAACAAATAGCGAAGACAAAAGGGCTGCCAAGGGAATGCTTTGGGGTTTAATGGGGCTGACTGACTGGCACATCAGTTAAAGCTCACACTGCTGCAGAGCGCAAGTGAATGTGCGTTGCATGATAACAGGAGCAATTGACAATGAAATATAGACCCCCATCAGCCTTCAAGGTGCTTTGGCATGCCAAGGCAGCTGAGCTGAAACCCACTACTGCTGAGAAAAAAACAGGGAAGAAATGCTTCTGAGAAATAATTTGAGAAATGGTTTCTCATGTGGCCTTCCTTTACTCTATGGGCGATAGCTATAGGCTCCTCGCTTGTGGGCCAGGTAAAGTAAAAACAATGTTTTCCCAATAGATAGTGAAGTTTTCACCTTGTGTTCCGGCTTTTAAGAGTTTGACAGCTCGTCGAGCAGAAACACAAATGTTATATTTGTATTCTATAAGTATGTATTTGTAAATGGCAAAAGGTATTTTTCCCAGCTTGTCATCTTTCTTGCTTCTGGTGTAGGGTAGCAGTTACCCGACCAGAGGTGGTCCAGGGTGATGTATAGGTGGGTGGGCACCATGAGGTCAGAGGGTGGGAATAGGAAGGATGGGGGAGGATTTCTTGGCATCGAGCCAACCCCAGTGGAAATCAAAGACATGGGGAGGGAAGGGAGGATGGAGCAGTGGTTGCTCTGCATAATCAATCAGAAACAATCGAGGAACAGCAAGTGGTTCTGCCTTTCTTGACAAGGCTGATTGTATTTATGCAGGGATGGAAGCGAAGGGGGGAAAGGCATTAAAAGGGATTGGGTAGCGAGATGTGGGCAGGTGCAGGGAGTGCTGTAATGGGTGGCCCCCACTGCAAAGCCAAGGACATATACCCAAGAGGAACTGATTGAATGCCATGCCAATAAAAAGAGGCAGTTTCATGCACCATTGACCGAGTTGGCATCCACACAGTCACACTGCGATGAAACCCCCTTTGAGGTCATGATAATGTGAATCACATTTTCTTCCTCAGTGGGTTGAACAGCTCTGAGGAAAGAAGCCTCAAAACTGTATGTTTTGTTTTTGTTTCTCTCATGGTTTGTGGCATATGTCTGATGGATTCACTGTTTACATCCAAACATGGGTAAAATCTGATTGTTTGTTTGGGCAGAAATGAAAAGATCAGATTCTGCCCAGGAACATAATCAGATTTAGGCCTGCTGTGTGCAAACAGCCTTAGAGCTTGTCCCTTTATTTTCTCTGTTGGTGGAGCAGCGTTTCCCAGAGTGGGCTAATAGAATGCTTGTCTTGTATCTTCTCAGCCATGAACTTTGCTTTGTCACAATTACATTCAGACTGGAGGCCTGTGTTTATTACAGCAGGGCAGTGAAACGCTTATGTTGAACTCGACAAGGATGTTCATCTATATACCTCTGCAGTCCTGATATCAACCAAAAAGTGCAAAAGTTGTGTTTTTTATGTTTTATGAGTTTCTGGAAAACAATAACAGAACATCAGACAAAGATACAGTCTCAGCTGCTATGGCAACATGATTTTAAATCCATTTCCTGCATGTGCATTTCATATTTTTATTAGTTTCTTAGGTTTCAGTTATCTCTTAGTGACAAACAAAGGATTTTTGATAAGTCTTTTTGATTAGAAACGAGTTCACCCTCAGAGGAAACAACACACTGCCTGTGAGGACAGACATGAGAATGGTTTTTGGGTTATTTGGAGGCAAAATACAAAATGTAATATTTGTTTTCAAAGACGTACATAAGGACAAGTACAATACTCACGCTATTTCAAACAGAACAGGACAAGAACATGTCTCCAACTAGCCTACATCCCAAAGAGAGCCGGACAAAACCAAAGACAAGATAAGGTTGCTCACTTCTGCACAACCATGCCAATATAAGCACGAGTGTTTGATCCATCTTTTAGAGTCTATAGGGCTTGATGTATGCTCTGAAAATACCAAATGTGATGCTGTTACCTTAGAGGAATGTTGAATAGACCAGTGAGATGTTGCAGACTGAGTATTTAGTTTTTCATTTATACATTAATGTGTTTTAGACCTTCATTTTACTCAACTATTCGCATGGTTACTTAAGTGTTGAAAGGGGACATCCCAGAAAGTTGAAGAGCAACACTGAGAATACACTGTTGAAGCTGTTGTTTATATGACACATCTTTTCAGTCAGTTGTAGAGGATGTTACTTTATTATTTGGTACTGCATGCACGTCTGAATGAGAAAGTACAGAAAGACAGTATTAGTGCCTTCTGCTATACTGACACAGTTCAGCTGTTTCACCAAGGCAGAGACATGTTGGTTGCTGCGATGCACTTGAGGAATTTAGTTAATTCTGAGAGATGAGCTCTTTGTTTTGAGTGACTTGCAGTGCAAATTACGCAGTTTTGCTGTGCAGTCGAAACTGATGTAAAAGTGTTCCAGAAAATGTGCCTAATCAAAGAGACAGATTCAAATAAAAAAAACCTCCTAAAATAAAGGTGGGTACAGATTGTGAGCACAAGAAACATGTTTTTGTATCCGTGCTGCTGATGCTGCACCACTGCCTCCTGCTGTTGGTCCACAGCAGTAACATTTCAGCCCTGTTTCAGAATGTGCAGAAAAGCTAATTTTCCACTGCAGGTTCCTGACATTAATGCATATGATTCACAAGCCCCCTCAGAGCCCTCTCCACGCCATCACCTCGCCTCCTCTGCCCGCTGCTCACTCATGTTATCAATTCACTGTTTTCTCAAGGAAAATATAACTTAATCTCACCTTATTTACATTTATATGATCAGATTTTCTTCCTTTATGGACAGTATGCAAATTTGCCCTTTTCGAGTCTTAGCCACTGATTTGTTGCGAGGTATGGAGGGGAAAAAATAATAACATGAGGAAAGAGAGCCAAGTTGGACCTCATGAATTTTGTAATTTAGTTTACTGTACCTTTCCAAGACTTATCAGGAGATTTTGATCTAGGGATATATATATAACGTGAGATTTATTTACACCTGGGTCGTCCATCTTACTTCCTTTTCTTTCTTTCTTTTTTTACATTGTATACCTTTCATGCCCCTGCTGTGCTCAGAATATAATTTTTCATTTTCATCATCTGATGGCCTCTAAATTTCTCAGTTTGTGTGTTTGTGAGATATGGGCAGGTGGTTGTGCAGGGTGAGCTCAGGCATTGGTCACGTCCCTTAAATCCCCTTGTGTGTTGGAGCAGAGGGGGAATGAAAGGCAAATCTGAGGGCAGGCTGGATGAATGCAGTGAGCCTGTGCTTATGTGGAAAATATTTTTTTAAACTATCTTGCTTGTGTGTATGTGCGAGTGAGAGCTAGACAGAACATGTGTATGTAGGTGAGTGCTTTACCTGAGTGAAACCTCTGAACCCATTGTAAATTGAATGGCAGGGTATTGCACGGCATTGGTGTGTGTCTGTGTGTGTGGGTCCAGTGGACGCCGGAGAGGGAATAGCACTCGAGCAAATTGCTTTCTGCCAGCATATTGCCAGCGCCAGTCTTTATTCCTCAGGATGGGGAGGCACGTCTCAGACGATTACAGCCCCCGATTCAGGCTCACACTGCTGTGCTGCCCTGCTCAACCCACAGCCCTGCTTTACAATACGCCCCTCTATACCCTGCTCGAAATGCTGATGTGGAATATTTAAGTGACACTCCAAGCGTAACCTAATAATATAATCAGGTAATAAGAAATTAATTTTCTCCCTGGCTGCACTTGGACTGGGGTGTTGATACGGGGAAGGGGAAGAGAACTCTTGGTGAGGGAAAGTCGTAGGTCGCACTGCCTCTCCCTCTTTCCTTCTAGGTGCATCAACATTTCTCATGACACACTCCGGGGATTTGATAGCCAACCCCACGCAGCCATTCACACGGCCCATGCTCCTGTGCACATACAAATTTGCAGAGACCCACACAATAACAAGGATGCCCCCCCTCCCTACACCACTGAACTGTAAATGACCAAAGCAAGGAGACCGTTTGTGACACCCACACACACACACACACACACACACACACACACACACACACACACACACACACTCACATGCTGTCAGTGAAGGGACTTGTGTGTACAGATGAGGCTTCATGTCAGTAAGAGAGGAGCATCTTGCTGTGCTCGTGACCCACTAAATAAAACTGGATCTCCTCACTCTTCTTACATTTTCTATCTCTCTGCATGCATCTTTCTCCCTCTCTCAATCTCTGTGCCCGCCGTCATGTAGTTAATTAGGAGGCAGGAGTCCATCGGTGTCAGTGCTTTGGTGTTTTATTGTCCTCCCCCCTGGCCCCCAATGGAGAGACATCAATAATCCTCCCTCACAACACACATATACACACAACACACACACATACCACATGCCATAGTTTCCATGGCCCGGCTTGCTCTTGCCTGGCATAGCCATCCATCTCTCTGTGCGATGCTCCCCCCCCCCTCAACTCACCACCCACCCGATGGCTGCTCTCTCTTCCTCTTCCATCACTCTCCCTTCCCTCCTCCCCCCCTCCCCTCCCCTCTCCGTCCCCTGCCATCGCCTCTCTACCTGAGAGCATTTGCCATCCCGTCGCTCTGCGAGCCGCGGCCGACGCAGTGAGAAAAAAGACTGAAAAAAAAAATCTCAGCGGCAATATGCAAAATGCAAAAAGGTAGATGCAGGTTGCCCTGGCAACGGCTCCGAGGTTATTTCCAAGCGCTGATGGAAATCAATGTCATGTGCCAGGCAGGAAGGCACCTCCGTCCTGAGGAAAATTAGAAAAAAAGGGGGGGGGGGGTTGAGGGAGGAGGGGGAGGACTGAAAGGACAAAGAAAAATGCAGAGGAACAGAAATCAGGTTTTCCTCCTTTCTGCACCTTAAGGACTCACGACTTTTCTTCAAAGGAACTCCAGGCATGCAGCATGGCGTTTGTTTGCCCCTGTGGGTCACTTTCTTTCTGCTTTTGTTTCTGCCTTTTGCTTTCACCATGAAATCTGTCCCTCCTCTCCACATTTAACACCGCCCGCGGCCTTTTCTCATTTGTTTATGTAGAAAGAGGAAAAACAAACTCTGGCTGCAGGGGTGCCAAATCAAAAAGATAGATAAGGGTGCTGGAAGAGGAAGAAGGAGTGTGGTTGAGGGGGGTGGGGGTTGTGTGTCTGTGTGTTTCAACTGGCCCAATAACTGAGTTATGTGTTCTGTGATTCCAACCAGCAGCTTCACACAACAACAGACATTTCACGTAGAAACCCACTTTCTGATAAGCTAACATGGTAGCACTATAACAGGATTAGCTGATTGAATCCAAACAGGGGAAAACAGATCTCTGGATCGCTGCCAACATCTCTGATTTTTTCAAAATGATGATCAAGTCTGGTTAACAGGATAGAAGTTAGTGTAGTGTGTTTTCTTAAATCTGCTGACGATGGTCTTTAACTCCAAAGAGGCTGCACTGACAGGTGGAACAGTTGAGTAATAACAAGTAGTCCTCAGCTTGTGATGTATTGTTAAAAACCACTGGGATCTTATTCAATTCGAAGTCTAGAGTCTATTCTAAGGGCTGTAATCATTAGTGGACAGCTGGGAACAGGTGTGAATATTCCCGAAACTGTGATTCAATTGTCTGAGACCTGTGTTCTGCATAATCATGCCGACATGACAAACTGCCAAATACTTAATAGATTTGGCAAAGGTTGACACCATTTGATGTCTATAAACTAGTTCAGTAGCTGCAGTTTAACAAAGTAGATAGTCAAATGTGAACGACTTTAGGCCTTAGTATGTTATAATATATATTTTTTTCTTCAATATTTTTATTGAAGACACATAGAAAAGATATTTGGTACGTTAATAGGAACCACAGTTACAAATGTCACATCAGTACAAAGCTACTAGTGATCAGCTTACCGGTAGTCTCTACTATTGTGCAACAATTGATAAGCCATACATAGTTGATCTCCACAAGAAGGCGTATAACATTTAAACCACCTTCATAAATAGAACAGACCAGATATCGGAAATGAGAGTGATGTACCGACTAACAGAACTAAACAAAAACATAAGTAATAAAGACAAAAAATAAATATATAATAAAGAGGAAAGAGGGGATGGGGGGGGGGGGGGAGTGTCCATTAATCAGTAGACAAAAATGCGAGATATTGGAAGAAGGTTAACAAGGGTCGCCACTTAGTGTAAAACGTTGACGTTTCGCCTCTTAAAGAATATTTAATGTTCTCCAGTTTCAGAAAAAACACAACATCCCTGAGCCACTTGGAAGGAGCTTTTTTGGATTTCCAGTGAAGAACAAGAAGTCGTCTTGCCAGTAGCGAAGTAAAAGCCAGAATATCCAATTGCCTCGAGTTGTGTCTATTGTAATCTTCTGGGCATCCAAATATGGCAATATGGGGACAGACTTCCACAGTGAGTGAAAGTATTTTTGAGGATATCTCAAAAATACTTTCACAGTGAGTGAAAGTATTTTTGAGATATCCTCAAAAACATTCTGCTAAAAGGAAAATACTAATGGGCAGGAAAAGAACATAGTGGATATGTTGCAGGGTGAGGTTTGACATTTGTCTCAGATGTCAATGACAGTGGGATACATTTGTGACAGTGGTGCCTTTTGAGAAATGAATCCTGTACAGCACCTTGAAACGAGCACAGGTTGAGCTTGTATGAATTTTGCTAAGAGGAGCGTCCCACCAGTGATCCTCTAAGTTCACACCCAGCTCAGCCTCCCAGGCAGCCTTGACTTCAGTGGTATTAAGAGCTGTCATTGGTCAAAAGATTGTTATACATTTTTGAAACAAGTGACTTTTGAAGGGGATCAGAACAAATACACTCATCCCATAATTGAGTAGGGGGTGGAGAGGGAAAGGATGGAAACAGGGATTTGAGTATGTTATAATATGTTGCACAGCTGTCAACCAGTGTGTTATTATCTTGCATGCTACTGCCATTAATGCAGCAACATTCTCAAAACATCGGCCTGGGTTGGACCAACAGTAATGTTTTCATTCAGAGAGCAGGATATTTTTGTTATCAGCGCTGACAGTTAGAGATATATAGAATTAATTTCCTTAGGTTGGAATCAATAACCCATAAACCTTTCATTTATAGCACAAACTGCTGCAGCCACCCCTGGCTATCTCTGACGGGACTCGTATCACTGTGGCAGGCTGCTGTGGAATAGATGGGCCATGCATGCCAAGCCAATCGGTTCTCCTCTTCATTTGCATACCTAACATGGCGTTCACACTCCAGTTGACACATTTGCAACCCGCCACTTATCCCATTACCGGCTGTCCCTGGTCACAGTGTTGTTTGCTGTGTCGGCACTCTTTCTTGGCTGACTGGCCAGCTCATACCCTTCTGCGCTGTGCTTTGAGGCACTCGCAGGTTGTTTGGATGCGGCTGAAGTCAACACAACTGTGCTCAACGGCGAGAGGGCACTGACACACATGCCAGTCTCATAATCGCATTCGTACAAACACAACATTTCAGTTAATACCTGTTGAGGGATGACCAAAGAAAATGTATATTCAACCCATAGGATAAATGTTCAATTAATTAGTTGCAACGTGTTCTGAATGACGTCATCATTATGAAGTACATATGGTGACTAGCTGCGTTCCCTAAAGATCATACAACTCAACCAAATGTATTACAGTAAACCCCAATTAGTAAAACCAATTAATGTTAATTAAGTATGGAAATAAACCCAGCAAAAGAAGGAGGAGGCAAAGAGGGTGGAGAGGGAGCGTTTAAAACAATCTTTTGCTAAGCTACGTCAGTGATTAGCAAAACCTGCCGACTTATTACAAGTATCGGGGGGACTCCTGTCTGACTTCAAGGGTTTATCTCTGTTGTTTTTGATTCAGGTTAATGTGAGGCATATGAAAAAAAAGCTGAATGAACCACATTACCCCCCCTATTCACACACACATACACAAACACACACACAAGCATAAGGTCTCCCAAGCTACCCCGTCTATTTGTGAATTGCTAATATGGGGGTATTAATTTGTCATTAAAGGTTTAATTTTGTTAGCTGTTTTAATTTGAGTCTTAAATAAACTCCCTAGACCCTGCAGCCATTTTTGCGTCGCTACCCTCCCTCTGCTTCCCACCCTCCCTCTTTCCCTCTCTTGCTCCCTCACTGCTCCCCTCCCCTTTTCTTCTCATTCTCTCTTTTGAGAGGGCAACTTTACAGTATAAGTAAAACTGGTTCCCCACAAAGAAACACCTATTAGTGTTCAAGGATGAGCTACCTTGCTCACCTTCGACTTCGCTGCAGGATATAGTCCGGTACTGTCTGAGAGCCACAGTGACATTTTCCTTTTCCCTGCAGAGTGGTATGTTGTTGTGCACCAAGTCTTTCAGAGCTTTCTGTTTCTACAGCAGGGGTTCCTGGTATCTTTCACACAGGACTGACATGATTTTATAAAGCTGTGTTATCAAATGTCTGTGTAAATGGGCTTACAACAAGGCTCTGAACTCAAGGACGCTCAACTCGCTGAGCAGATTCTCCATGGTGGAAGACTGCAGCTCAATGCTGTATGTCAACCACGGATTTTCTGATAAGATCATTCTCCTCCCTGCACATCTATTTTTGATGTGCTGTGTTGGTGGTGTACTGAATAGATGAATATTCATGAATGTGCTGAAAGCCTATATGTATCATAGTGATTTCCATCCGTGTCATCAAGCTATGCAAATGACACACTCACATCTCCATACGGCCACACAGCCCCCTCTTTCTCCTTAATTAATGACGCTGAGAAAATGTTTTTTTCGTCCAGGGAAATTAGCTCCTTCAGGACAGAAAAGCTGCACATCGTAATGGGAAGTGATAATTCTGGACTAGTTGGCAAAATACATATTCCCCATCATTTGGCCACACCGCTTTATGTAACTCGTTAAATTGAGGTTGTAAATACTTGAAGATGTAAATGTACTGTGGATTTTATTCAGTGGATAACATATAGAAAATGAAATAGGATTGGCTAGACTTTCACCCATGTGTTTTGCTGTTACATCAATAACCTACATTAACTAAAAAACATTCATTCATCTTTTAATTATTCATTGACAGGATGCAAAATCATCTTTTTTGTCCCACGGCTGAATAACGAGTGAATTTTCAGATTTTATAAGCAACTCATTAGACTACCATTGATGACGGATGCATATGCGTCCCAATTTCACTTGTAGACTTAGTGGTGCTAATTGTGTGTCCTGTACATTGACAAACTAAAGTCAGGACAAAACTGGATTGTACCAACTCTGTCTCCTCTAAATAAGTTGAATGACTAATAATTTCTAACAGCCAGTAAACTGGATGATGCCATAATAATAATGTCATCTTCACAATGAGAAAGGCTTTTCTTAATGAGCATGTTTTTTACTGATAATTACAACTCCACATCCAACGCCATTTAAAAAAAATATATTTTTCCTACAGAAATATCATGTTCTGGACCCAGATACGAAACAGGAAAACGTTTCTTAATGAAGAAAGTTCAGTCTTCTAATTCTTGTACATTTGACATTTGTGTGATGTTGCCGGGATGCCTAACTGGCATTTTCCAGTTAACTACATGTTATACCTACAAAGACCCCCCACCCTGCACTATTATTGGATAAAACACATCTGACAGCGGGCAGATCAGCTGAATTACATGTCAGGCATTCTACTCTTCATCTATGGCCAATGTGGGTGAAGAATCTGTTCTTCATCTTTCGGAGATGAAAAAGAAGATCAGGAGGAGGGCGGATAACTCGCAGTGAAAAGAATAAAGGGTTTGAGTAAGGATAAGCGGGAAAGCTGACATTAGGGTCAAATGCTGATCTGGCATCCCATTTCCCTTTCAAATCCATCTATATGCATATGCTGGCATGCACACACGAGTCGTAGGTGCACGTGTGGCGCTTCACGCCAACATGCTCTGCTTGGAAACTGGCCAGAGAGAGGTTAAGTCACACTGAGACAAAAAGCAGATGGATGAAATCAAATGAGTAAAAGAGAATATTGCAAATGATTTAAGTGTGTGCTTTTGCAGGTGTGTGTGTGTGTGCATATATGAGAGCAAAGGGAGACAGAATCTATTCAGGGTGGAGGTAGTAGTTCCCTGATGGACTGCGCGGCCAGTTCACTGCTGTCATTCCTTACATCTTTTGACATTTTCAATTATGTCTTTCACACATGGCTGGGCACTTGTTTTTTCCCTCTACGCTCCCCTCATCTTCTTCCTCTGCTTTTCTCTCGCCCTCCCTCTTTCCTATTCTGTACCTCCACCTTCATTCCATTTCCTTTTTAAGTGGCCGCTCCCTCCTTGCTTTGTACACCGGCTCTTTTCATATGTGGGGGTCAGCTAGCCCACGGATCCCATTACTCCCCCTGCTCTTTCGCTGATGGAGGGAGCAGGGGATGGCAGGGTGAGCTGGAATAGGGCATGCCGAGGAGTGAAAAGGATGCTGTCAGATATGTCAAGGACTCCTGTTCAATTTATCCGCTGATCCTGAGGGGGGACCTCACAGGGCGAGGTGCAGAAAGTATAGGCAGTCTTTTGTTTAGGACTAGACTGTTTCTGAGAGGAGATTTATATTTGGTTGTGATATCTAAAGGTGTTTCCAATGTGCCATTTGTTCTTAGTTTACTGGTGTTATTGGTGGCACTGCAGGGCTAATATTAATATTTTGTGTGGAAAACGTAGAGTTTGATAATAAAAATACTCATAATTGCAGATGGAAACTTCTGAAGCAATGGAGACCAAACTCAGAGAGACACTGGAGAGCTGGAACTTGATGGCAAACACTGATGGTTTATTTGAAGTTACGGCCGGAGAATCGACAAGACATTTGCTGCAGCCTCGAGGTGACACAGCGGTTGCCAAACCAATTCTGAAAAACTCTTCTGTTGCTTGAGGTTTTAACTACTGTATAAACAACATGTATCATCAGCGAGACCAAACAAATAAGGACCCTGAATCTACCTAAAGTTGTCGTCCATAGAAAAGCATGCGTGCCAGGGAACCTACATTCCAGAAGAAATGGGCTTCTAGACATCCCCGAACAATAAACTTATCATCGCAGCTTTTGCTCGGTCATAGGCTGGCAACTCCAAGGTGCCCGGGCTGCCCCTCCTTAATGGAGATAACAGCACCCAAAGGCCGTTAGCCCATGCCATGGGAAAATACACAGTGAAGGAGAAAATGATGAACCGTGTCAAAATTTTAACTACCAAAGCCAAAAATTCCCTAACAGCAGACAATGTTAGAACAAAAGCATGTTTACGCATTAACTGTGCTTTTAATGAACAGTTTTGGGGCCCTGTTAACTCACTGCACAGCTTCAAACTGCAGAAAGACAGTTAAATATGCTCGTCCTGTATAACATAATACATTGCCATGAGTTAAAATAGCCCAAAAGACAAAGTAGTTGAAATTAGACACTGAAATGCTGCTTACATATCACTGATGAGGCCCATTCTGCCTGCATGATGAGCATTTTTACTTTAGATACTATCAGCACAGTTTTTTTTTTTTAATACTGACCAATTCAAATTGTGTATATATAGATTAAGGTAGTTTGAAATTACTTATAATTAGAAACTAGAAATGTTACATTGTGATTCACTGCTTTAAGTTATCTTCTGAATTGTTATTTCACCTGTTATTTGGAATGTTACTGACATGACACAACACACATGACTATGGTAGAAAAAGCCGTGTCAGTATTGTAGAATGCATTCACACAAAACACTGGTTGACGGATTGGCTTTGTGATTGATTATCTGCCTTACTAATTGATTGAGTCATAATGAGGACATGATGTTTTTCTCCTGTAAAAGCGTCAGAGGACACAAAACATCCATAATGCATGTTCCGTGCAAGCAGGAATCATTTTCCTGCTGGATCAACTGATGGATTTACTGATTGATTGATTAGCAGACTGACTAATTGATTGGTTTTGTAACGAGGGGAAAACACATTTTTCTGCATTAAAGCAAACCGGGGGGGATTCCCATTGCTGGCAGCCATGATGTAATGCTAGGTTTCTAATGACCTCAGCATAATCACCACCATTATGATACAGGCCCTCTCTTAAAATCACTTTATCATCAGAGTGTTGCGTACTCATGCCTACAGTCATCGCTCCTTCGTCTTGTCAGCCAAACAGATAACCGATGCTTCTGCAAGATCTGCAGCTGGACCCCAGCAGGATCTCAGCAGGCCGCCAGCAAAGCTTTTTTCGGACGGGAGAAAAAAGCAATTGTGTGTGTGTGTGGGTGGTAGCGGACTTTTGGTGTTGCCAAACTGGCTGTACTCGCTCCCACCATGCAGGGGGCAGTCAAGGAGATGGGAGGCCAGATTGCTATTTTTCCAGACTAATCACAGGAGTGGATTGCCAGGTCTCCCCCTTCTTATCCCCCCCATCTCCTGCTGACTTTTAACCCTAACCCTCCAGCAGGAGATCCCTCTCTTGGCACGAGGGAGGTAGAAAAGCTGGAGAAAAAAAAATGGTGTAAGCCAGTGGCGCAACCTGAACAAGAGAAATGGGGGGGAGTCGTGGTCAAGGGCTGATTAATGAGCCTTTAATTTAATCAGCAATTCCCATCTCGCCAGGGCCTCTCCACATGGCTCAGTAGCAGCTTATTATTTTTAACAAGTCTGTGATCTCCCACTTTTCCCCTTGCTCTTTTTTTCCCTCGTTCTGTCTTTCGGAGTTCCTCTTTTATAGGGAGCTCTTATCTGTGTCAGAGTCAGGGATGTGAAAAGAGAGGCAATGATTAATGAAGATTTAAGACCTATGAAGGATGTCTAATCACTCTCTCTCTCTTTCTTTGCCTCTCTTTCTTGCTCCTTAAACAAAACTGACTGCTTTGGACCGAGTTTCAGAACGGGAAGCTGCTGTGATGTAGCCAATTACGGTGATGAATGCTCAAAGATGGCCCATGACACGTATTTTATATTGTAAGATCGGAGGTGAGATGAGAATGAAAGTGTGTGTGTGTTTGTGTGTTAATCCTGCGCAGTGCATTTGTTTCTTCTGTCCTTAGTTTTAGTTGACTTATTTCTTCACACAGAACATCTTTTTCACACTTTCACATTTCAACACAAAGACTAATATTATTTTATCTGGTAATAATAATAATTTCTTGCAAATAGACTTAAAATTCGCTCAATATTGAATAAATGACAAACCTGCATTTGTGAGTATCTGTTTTGCGTAAATGTACCGCAAGCCACAGTTTCTCAGGCTTAAACATTTTAATTGCGACGATTGCGCTTTATGTAAACATGATGGGTCTTATTTTTATGGACTTGTACATTCTTGCTTGTTATTATTAGGTTTAGTCAAACTTCGGTAGGAAGAATATCTTCCACTTCCACAAAAAACACTTTTCCACTTTAAACCCTATCCAATCACTTAAACCATTCATAGTTCACCACAACCTCAGTGAGCCAATCATCTCTTTGCTGTCAATCTTTAATATAACATACCCTTTCTCTGTTGCTTTGCGCTGCCATTTCAGTTTCGATCAATGCAACCCATTACAACACAATTCATCCAGCAAAACCAACCGTCCACCTGTCCAAGTCCACGTCCATTCAGACTTCATCCAATCCCTCACCTTTTCCTGTTGTGGACTTCTTTCACTGAATCTTAATCATTGATTAAAAACCATTTAAACCAACAAGTTAATTGCTGAGATTTTGACAACTCAGTATTTCATAATACAACAAACATTCTAACTATTTTTATTCATTTACAATTCAATGGTTTTGTATGATTGTCAAATCTTGTACCACCAGTGTGTATAGTTTTTCCAGCCCTATAGTGACAGTATGCTAAAAAATAAAAGCCTTTACCTTACACAAATACTGCAAATGCCCTCGCTCACATTTTGGCTGGATAAAACCGCACACACAGCACCTTTTTTCTGTAGCAGAAGCAGTTCATTTATTTCTAGATAATTAGAAATGGTGGCAGGTATGAAAAAAAAGAGAAGAAGTGATGGAATGAGAAAGGCTTTGTAGTGAGTCGGAATAGAGATGAGAGAGGCTCTTTAATTCTACCTCTGATTACTAAGTGGCTTGGACCATTATCTTTACACAGTGAATAGCATAACACCATAAAGGTAAAATGTGACTCATCCATCCCCACCCGTTATCACTCTGTGGCTTATGGGAGCCTCCCCCTCATCCCCCCCTCACCCCCATCCATCCCCTCACAGATTGACACAGTGCCTACTTAACATAGCTCCTCAGAAAGTGCTTTTAAATTGTGTGTGTGTGTGTGTGTGTGTGTGTGTGTGTGTGTGTGTGTGTACAGCAGATGTTTACAAGTACTTTACACTTTACACGGGGATATATGTTTTCAAGAAACACTTGTGTGTATGTATGAGTGTTTTTGTATGCATGAAAATGTGTCTTTGTAAGAGTATGTGTGTGCCAGGTCATTTCATATGTGTCTTCTCTCAATCGGAGACAAGGGTAGGAGTATGCAGGTCCCCCTCTCTCATCCTCTGCCATGGGGCTCCGAGAGGTATTGCCTCCCTTATTGCTGTTGAAAAGCCCCATCAGTGCCAGGCGCTCTGATTTATGTCCATGAACCCCTCCACCTCCAGCTCCTTTCCATTAAGCTTTACAATATTCCCCCCATTGTTCAGCTCCCGGCGTTATCAGCCCTACCCAGGCCTGTCAGCAAGACCTGCCCCACACACAATCACGGCAGGAGCAGCGAGAGGAGACAGGGAGGGTGGGGGGGGGGGGGGGGGGGCTGATAGGACGGAGCGAGAGATCAAAAAGGTGGGGTACAACAGGCAGAAAAGGAGGGGAGGGAGGGAGTGAGAGCGCTGGGATGAAGAGGGAGATAGAGAAGTGGCAGGCAGAGACGGGTAGGGGGAGAAAGGAAAGATAGAGGGGATGGGATGAGAGGAGGTGTAGGGCAGCATGTTGAAGGAGTACAGAAATGGGAGATGTCCATCTAAGCCTAGGTTTTATTGTTCCTGAAAGGATAGAGGTGGAGAAGGTGGTGGTGGTTCAGGATGAGGGGACATAAGTTAGGCAAAATGCATGTGAGTGAATATAACGATGAAGGGTGGGGATGCCATTTGGTTGCATTACCGTGGGACATTCTCTTAGTGTATGTCCATTAAGATATAGATTGTATTGCCTCTGAATGGGTTGGGGTTGCTGTGTGCTCAGTGGCAGAGATAAGGGGATGGTGACAGTGCTAGCCAGTAAAGCTTTTTGATATGGACCCCAATTTGTCAGCTTTATTGCCTCGAAGAAGGGATGGATTAGGCAGGAGCACTATGATGCACTTGTTTCAATGTAGGTGCCTTTCACACTGAAGTTTACAATATAGCACAGGCAGATACTACAGAGTCGTTAAGTGCGGCACAGCGAACGCTTAAAAGGCAGTCTCGAAGAAAGGTCGAGAGGGCTACACGAGCAGAATGTGAATGAGGGAGGACTATTTAAAGAGTATCAGGATCGATGCCTGTCTTGATGATGTGGTTGCAAAGACAGAGCACGTAAAGGTTGTTTGCGAGGGTGCAGCGTTGAAAGTTCCTGCTGCTTAATAAGAAATGTGCAACACCGCAAGGTAACTTTTCAAAGATGGGACGAGAAGGAGAGGTTTTATTTATTTTGTTTAAAATGCAAAGCCAATCCTTCATTGTTTCCCCTCACAGTCTGTAAATGGTTGCCACCTTGACTTGCTTCCCCCCAGTTCTAATTGGAACCAAAGACAATTGCTCACAATTGGCAAAAATGTCCTATTATTTCTGTGCTGCATATGCCTACCCAGACAATGACATGGTACATTTTAAAATGAATTGCAAATTGCCCTCATTTAGTATGCGGGGGCCTCTTCTCTCTTGAAGAGCTGGATCCTTCATGTAAAAGATCTTTCTGACATATACCTTTTTAAGAAGAGGAAGATGAGAAAGCGTGCATGAAAAGAAGAAGAAGAGGAAGGAGAGAGGACGGGGTGGGGGCGGGTGGCAGATAAGCTTGCTTGCTTTCAACTCTGTGGAGGATAAGAGGGAAGAAGTTTTAATATCTCTAAATCAGCGGCTCGATATTGAAAGTGTCATCTAATTGAAAATGATTTAGGACACCGGGCCCGCCTGGCAATCATATATAAATTCACTCCTGACACCAGCTCCAAAGTCTCTCTATTTCTACTTTATGAGTCATTTGCATGGTGGGGGCCTTGGAGAGTATAAACCATGCAAATGATATGGAGCGCTGCACAAGGTGATGTATCCCCTCTCGGCTCCCTCCCTCTCCTCCTCCATCTCTCCATCTCTCTCGTTTTCCCTCTTAGCCTCAGGAGAAATGCTTTCTGCTTTGCTGCTGCCTTTGTCCAGAAAGTCATTTATTTCTGTTGTTGTTCGCTCGCTTGCTATTTTACAGCTTGCCGCATAGGTTGGGGGGGAAAGAGCCGACTGCCACCCCATTCAGCTCAATAACTGTCATCTCCCATTTGCGAGTCCATGTTGTACGTGGAAGTCATTTCCCTATTTTGTGAAAAGACAGATGGACATGCCCACAATAGAAAAGATGGTGTGTATCCGTATAACAATAAATATAACTGTGCTTTATTGCGACTCTGAGAACATCTTTGCTCTTCAGACTGTTATATGAAGTAATACCTGTACCGTCTATGACTCGAGGCTGTGTGAGACGTTATGTTTTATCTTTCATTGAGATTTTGTCTCCTTAGCAAAGCTGTCGTTAAGACGACACTGACATGGTGTCAATGACACACGGGTAGAATCAACAACAAAAGAAACTCAAAATCATAAGCATTGCAACAATTAAGATGAGAAATGGCTAAATGAGACATGAACGCTCAAAAGAAAGGACAGATCTTTTCCGTTACATCATACTTCTTTACCCATTTCTCCTCCCAGGTGGATATAAAGAGCAAGGAGTGAGAGTTCAGAGGACCGACTGTACATGCTTACCCTTTACAGCTCCTATACAACTTTTATGACCTTGAAAATCCTCTATTTCTCTCTCTGGAGAGAAACACTGAGATTAAAGGAAGAAAGGAGAAAGTGAGATGGATGAAGGAAACCAAATCTCTGTTGCTGCTCTTCTCCTGTGAATGGACACATTAGTAAGCAAACCCCTTTCACTCTTTTTGGGCATCTTGTCGCACTAAAGCATCTCCTATTGAAGCGTCAGTAAAGTGGCGTAAGGGGAATATCCGTGTGCGCATTATCATCTAACACAGTGTGGCCTTTCGTTGTAGAAACGGGGCTAAGTTATCCCGCAGGGTGTAATTTGTGTGTAAACATGTGTGCCTTCATTTCCCCCCCCGGATCTGTGGTTTTGGTCCATTTACCAAGAGGAGCAGGGCTGTGCTTTGATATAATCCTCTGTGTATGTTTGTCTCGATGTGTCTATACGGTGCATGCTTTGTGTGTGAATCTTAAAGTGTGTTTGTGTGTGTGTGTGTGCGCACGGGCGGGCGGGCGGGCGAGCGTGCGTGTCATTGTTTTGTTCTCATACATGAGCACCCATCTTTGCATTGTAATTTGGTATTAAGTGCTAATGTAAAGTATGTTTACTTGTTTTTATTTGTGCCAACATGCATACGTATATGCAAGGTAGTATATTAAAGGTAGGGTGTGTGTGTGTGTGTGTGTGTGTGTGTGTGTGTGTGTGTGTGTGTGTGTGTGTGTGTGTGTGTGTGTGTGTGTGTGTGTGTGTGTGTGTGTGTGTGTGTGTGTGTGTGTGTGTGTGTGTGTGTGTGTGTGTGTGTGTGTGTGTGTGTGTGTGTGTGTGTGTGTGTGTGTGTGTGTGTGTGTGTGTATTCGGGAGTTGATGAGTGAATGGCTGCAGAATTCTCAAGTGTAGCCCGGGGAGCTCCTGCGTGCGGTGGCAGTCTTGTTTGTCTTCAGCTGCTGCTCAAACAATGACTCCCCATGGGCCAGCTCTCCGCCTAATTGAGAGACTAGAGGAAGAGAGAGAGTGAGTGAGGGAGCGAAGTGATAGGGCCGCACTTACACCAGAGCTCTCAATTACAAACACATTCACGAACAACACACCCAGCACTACCATACGTTGAAGTATACACACACATGTAACCACTGTTCATGTCCTAGTAGTATGTGTATCAACACACACAAACAGAGGTAAACACGCACACGTCTGATGAAGAGGCAGGTGCACTTAATATAGCAGCACTAAAAAAGTCTCTCAGGTAAACCAAATAATCGATACAGGGTCCTGTTGTGTCTGCGACGCCTGGAAATGTCTCCGAGAGTCTCCTTCTGGATGACATGATTTTTTACTCATATAGGGACACACATGGATGGTAACCAGATCTTGTGATTCACTCCATCAGGAGCATATTATAGTTGCATCACGGTTGCATCAGAAATTGTCGAAGCACGCTTTAATGAATTATAAATCTGGTGTAGTCAGGGTTTTAGTATATACAGTACAGTATAAGTAAACATATGTATGTTTCAATTGTTTTGTTAACATGGATAGGTCAAATGTTCATGTTGTTTTAATATGTAATGTGACCTTAATATGGGGAAACATAATGAAAACTCAGTCCCATATCAGGTCGGCTACAGTCCATACATGAATTTAACTATCCTTAACTGTAATATCACAGACAAAATCGGGATTGTGCTAAACTTGGGAAACATCTGAACGAATTGGCAGTTTGAAAACAAATGAAAAAATCTTGAAAAACAAACCAACAAAGTATTTATTTTTGCTTTTGTTTTTGCAGTCACATTAAAAGTTGTAGTTTGATAGTCTTTTGATTTTCCTGTATACAGAAGATTACATGAACAGCATGCACTTATATACAACATTATACATTTCTCTGATTTTATGATTTATAGGTATGTCTTTGAGTGAAATTATTTATTTGTTTATTTTATTCTATAAACTACTGACAACATTTATCTGTGTTGGAATTCAACAGACACTTGAATGGCTGCCATACATGTAGAGATTGACATTTAAGAAACATTGGGAGTGGTCTCCTATTTTTTTCCGGTGCTGTATATAAAGTACATAATGTATGCAATTAATATGCACTGGAATAATCAGGCGGTGCTCCCACCTCAAAAACTGAATAAGCTATTTGTAAGAATTATAGAATATCTGTGGGGTATAGTTGTAGGCTTTTTCCCCCTGAGACAAACACACACCCACAGTTTGGAGAGAATTGACCAACATTTCTCCTGCTTCTCTTTCAGCACTCCAAGACCATTAAGAGGTGTGTGTGTGTGTGTGTGTGTGTGTGTGTGTGTGTGTGTGTGTGTGTGTGTGTGTGTGTGTGTGTGTGTGTGTGTGTGTGTGTGTGTGTGTGTGTGTGTGTGTGTGTGTGTGTGTGTGTGTGTGTGTGTGTGTGTGTGTGTGTGTGTGTGTGTGTGTGTGTGTGTGTGTGTGTGTGTGTGTGTGTGTGTGTGTGTGTGTGTGTGTGTGTGTGTGTGGTGAGCTCTGTGGGCCCATTATAGTGCAGGGCAGCTACCAGGAGAATAGACCGCAGAAACAAGTGGATTAGGACTTTCTAACGAGGACAGGCAATACCTCTTGATGGATGACAGCCTTCATACTGTACTGCCGCGCTTACACGATGTGTGTGCTGAGGGGGCTTCAGTGTACATCTCCATGTTAGTGTATGATTAAGTTTGAGCGTGCATGGCTGTGTATTCTATAAATGTGCATTTCTGCGTGCCATTACAGTCTGTGCCAACACTGTGTCACAAAGACACTGTGAGAATGATGTCCTTGAATTTCACATATTTATTTATTTAATTTCTCATCAAAGCGATTGCATAAAAGAACATGGATGTCAAATTTAAATTTGCCACCCACTCAGCACAGAGTTTTTTCAATTTAGAAAAAAATCCACAGGATATTGTTGAAAAGGGCGCCTGTGTTCATCCAGTATCCTTGACACATTCACTTGGTAGTACAATAGAGCAAAAAAGTGAGGAGGCATGGAAGTGTCGGCTGCTTGTGTAGTCAATGGGGCCCTTTTACAAGCTATTTAAGGGGATAAAAAGCATGTCCTTTTCAGCGTGACACCGGTGTCACTGTGTTTCAAAGGCGCTCCAGGGCCATTTAGTAGGAGCAGTGGCAGCGCCGCCTGCTTTGATTAAAGCGCTACAGTGCAGAAAGGAGAGAAGCAACACTCCGCTAAGTAATATGGAAATGACCTCCCCGTCCTCTCTATGTTCCCAGTCCAACCTCCACAAATGCACAGAGTAGCATGATGGAGACGAGGATATCCTGTTTCTGTCTATGTGTCCGCTTCAAAGCATTAAAGGACCCAGACAAGGTCTGTAGGTTTATGGTTAAGATGGAAAACAAGGGAGGCATTGCTGTTAAAGGAGAAATGAAGGGAGAAAGCATGATGACATGATGGGCCCAGAGGAGTGTTTTCAAATAGCTCAACTGTCATGATTTGATTAATTAATATGCGTTCAACGACAGTGGCCCCTGACATCGACTTTCCTCCTCTCCTCTCCTCCTGGTGGAGCTTCCAGCATAACACTCCAGAGACTTATATAACTACATAAATGAAAATAAATGCACAAAACGTTAATTATCTCTTTCTTTTATTTTCTCTCCATAGATATTTGTTGTAGGGCAGTATACTCGTACACAGTGGCATTTGTCAGATATTTGCATCCATGCCTTTCCAAAATACCTATGAAGTAGTGATGAATTGCTGTGAATAAAAAAGTCCCTTTATTTATCTCAGCAAATATGCAAAGGCATACCCATACACAGCAGCATACTGATGCCTCATACATAACACAGATCACATATTCTAGCCAAACTGTGTCCTGTACTGTAGGTGAGCTCATTTGCATGTGTGCTCTGTTACGTGCCATTGGCCCTCAAATGGATGTGTCCCGCCATAGAATATTCCAGTAATTAACCCTACACAACATAGTTGTCACCCGGTAATTGACCTAATTGTTTGGCTTGTCAGCTCCCGTTCTACGTATTAAGCATTAAATATGCTCTGTGTCATTAATCAAAGGATTATCATGTATCCAGGGGAGGGCCAATGCACTGTGTCTGGTTCTTGTTTAGCAGTGTGAGACGCTGTAGAGTGTCCGCAAGGTGTTCTCTAACCCTATTTTTCTTTGTGTATTTTAACCGCCATTACATTTTTTACAGGCTTTAAGCATTTAATGGCTTGTGAAAGTTCTTACTTTACAGCCCAGCAACACTTCATCAAATTATCCAGAGGGTTTAACAGTGTGCTGCCTCAAAGCAAGGTTCTTTGAAAATTGTGTAAAATTGAATTTTGTTTAGCTTGGGTAAATCAAAAAACAAAATCTGTTATTCTCAACACCATCATCCCATTACTATAAAGCTCCCCGCTCTAGCCTTAATGTACTGTCTGTGAGTGCCGAAACCAGCCTACCAGCGCTGATGCTTTTCTATAGGCCCTTATGGGGCTGTGTGTTTGCATGCTTGTGCGCGTGTGTTTGTATATGTGCGAGCAGGCCGATGGCTCAGGTCCAATTCACAGCTGATTCACGACTGAGACTTATGTATTTAGAAGCAGATTGCCTCCAGGTTGCTATAAAAGGTGTTGAGCTGCCACTTTTATTGGATTTTTAAAGTGAGGAGATTACATCCCATATATGTCTAATGGTTCCCCACACACTGCTTATTCAGTTTTGTCTCTCTCCTCTGGTCAGGTTTTTGTATTGTCTAGTGCCAAAGAGGAGGGGTGTGCTCCCTGAAACTCTCTGCACACTCCCAGTGCATTAATAACAATAACAATAAAAAGGTAATCAAATCTGTAAAAACAATATGTACTTAATGTTAGCCCAGGATCCACTGCTAAAAGCCCACCTCATCAAACTGCAAATTAGTCTCGGCCGTAACTTTATTACGGCCGGGCCCGGAGACGGGCAGCCATAAATAATTCAACTGCACCGTCTCTGAAAGCGGTGAGATTTAATTCTACTGAAGGGGAAGTGTGTGTGAATGTGTGTGCACTTGCTTGGATGCAGGCCTGCAAGGTTTTGTAAGAGCTAGTGTGTGTATGTATTTGTGACATTAGACAACCCCTCCTCCATACAAAAAAACACAAACCCTCTTCTCTCCCTCTGTTCTCCCATTGGCAGACAGTTGGCTTTAGCCTCCCGTTGCAGAATATTCCCCACCAGGTAGCACCATGGCAACGGGCTCAGGCTCATCCATCAGCCAGCCAGCGCCCCAACCCTCCCAGCTACAACCACCTAGAGAGAGACACACACACACACAGGGACGGAGGGAGTAGTAAGCGATGGGGTAAATTGGTGGATAAAGGAAGCAACAGAGAAAGAGATAAAGAAAGGGGAAAGAGAAATACAAAGCAGCACAGCAGATAGAGAGTAAGAGAGGCAGAGAGGTAAAACTCTGCATGATAAGTTAACAAACACACAGTTATGTATCTTAAAAGGATCATTCATTTATGACACCGTGAATCACATTGATGTAATTGTTTCCATCATTTGTGTCTATCGTTTTTCTATTGAAATTATAACATTTAAGTCACAAGGTAGTTTTCTGAAATGTTGAATTGCCGTAACAATGACAGTAACAGGCATTTAACAAAAGTTTGAAAGGAACTGTAAAAAAAAATGTAAGCTCAAAAATACTTTGTAAAACGATGTATGAAAAGTTCATAAATATCCATAGTACTCTGATATCTTTAACTGCAGTGCACCAGTTGTTGCTAAATGATGGGTTATTACCAACATTATGGTCATTTTGTTGAGTTTTTCCTCCTTGTAAGGACACTTGCATGGTTCAATCAAAGTCTGCATGCACTATTCGATGTTGATTATTGGCTTGTTGGTCCTGAAGACCCCTGAGCCAACCACTTCCTCTTCCATCTCCTATCATCAATAATCAGGTAATCACTGGAATTATAAATAACAACAAACATGCAGAATGGTGGAGAAAGAGTCACACATGGATATGTCGTCTTTCTTCTAGTGATTTGTAGTCCATTCCTGTAAATCGGTCCTCAGAACCCATCAATGTGTTGGAGAGCAATGGCAACTTTGGTTAGCACAAGGGGCAGGGGATTTAGTTAAGGCATGTGTCAGGGCCATGTGATCCCTTTAGTGCCAGAAAAACAAAAAAATCATCTTGTCACACGTGGCAGAGTTTTCCATCTGAGAGCACACAGAGCTCATTTCCCTAAACTCTTGTCTACCTGGTGTCCGAAACTATGGACCTCGCCAAATCTCGGAGCAGGCAGCCGTGGTATGAACCGATGCCTCAGAACAGATGGAAAGTGTCTGATGCCTATAAAAAATGTCATCACTGTACCTGCTCCATACGTCTTCATTAACACAGAACAGATAGGCATCAGGGGAAATGCCCCCAGTTTGATGGGAACGCTCAAGTGTAGTGTGTTAAGCTTGACGTGGTGCACAGTAGGCTATTTGAATTCATTGTGTGTGCAGAATGAACCTATTACTGGCATTTAGCTTTTAATACTGCATAGCCTCACCATTATTGTGTGTGTGTGTGTGTGTGTGTGTGTGTGGGGGGGGGGGGGCATATGTGCTTATGATTGGATGCAAGGCTAAGTGACAACATGAGACCTTAACATGGTGATGTAATGTGTGGTATAGCAGTCGAGCACATTACCACCTGTCTTCTCTGACATCTGCACCTTGTTTACTGTGTGAGTGAGAGAGAGAGAAAGCGAGAGCAGGACCTTTTCCTCTGTGTGGGGGTGAAGAGTGTTGGTGGGCCACAAGGGGAGCCTCAGGTCTCACTTGTAATTGAGGAGTGGAATGAGAAAATGTGGACAAAAAAGTAAAAATAGTCGTGGCGAGAGAAGGGGTGAGCAAAATGTGAAATGGTTTTTCCCTGCCTCTCCCGTGTGTGTGTGTGTGTGTGTGTGTGTGTGTGTGTGTGTGTGTGTGTGTGTGTGTGTGTGTGTGTGTGTGTGTGTGTGTGTGTGTGTGTGTGTGTGTGTGTGTGTGTGTGTGTGTGTGTGTGTGTGTGTGTGTGTGTGTGTGTGTGTGTGTGTGTGTGTGTGTGTGTGTGTGTGTGTGTGTGTGAAGGATGTCTCTCCCAGGCAATATCAGCGGCAATATTGGTGGCCTGAGAAGGGGTGTGTGTGTGTGTGTGTGTGTATGTGTATGCAATCAGTTCCACCAAGCTGACATTCCCCAGCACCTGCCACACCCCCCCCACCCCACTACTGCCCCCACCCTGTGGCTCTGTCTCGGCATGGATGCAGTGGCGCGAGCGATAAGGCCAATATTACTCGCGGATAAAAGGGGAATTACCTACCTGCTGTGAAAAACGGGCACAGGTTTCAGGAAGGGGGGGAGGCGGGAGGCATATGGATGTAAAATTGTGTGTGTGGTGTTGGGGGGGGCATTCTGATAATAATGGAAAAATGGCCTTACAACTCCCCTTTAACTTGTCTTCCAATGGCTCACAGATACCGACCCTCACTCCACTACATTTGTCTTTTAGCTTCTTCATCTGTAATCTGTTCACCTTTCAGTCTCTTTAATATTATTTAGACGCTGTTAGGTTGATTGTTTAAAACATCAATGATCATCTGACTGCTCATGTTTTTTGCCTCCACTTCTCTACTAGATCTCAGAAATAAAGTTGATGTGTTAAATGGTATTACTACTGGCAAAGATGGCGGCCCTTACTACCTAAGTAGCATCAAGTTGTCAAAAATGTAACCTTTTCTTTAAATTGGAAGCTGAGTGATAGACAAAATTGGAACAACTACCGCCTGAGGGCCCTTTTTGTGGCACAGCAGCAAAGTCCCCAGAGTCTAAATCCTCACTTATTGGACATACTGTATTGAAACCTGTTGTTAAATTCTGGATCCGTTTGAGAGAAGGTTGCCATGCTTCCCCTTAAACACATAAAACCAATAAACACACGCACCTCAGTGAAACCTTACTTGTGTGGTTTTGCTGATACTCTAATTCAGGTGTAACAGCTACTTCCCTAACCAGACCCACTGCCTGAGGGAAGGGAGGTTGGAGGTGTGATGTGGCCCATCATTGTACAGATAAGGGTAAATACACTATAACGGGAGGGAGCTGAAATATTGATGAGGGCCCGACATGGAGCCTGCAGCTCTGTAGCCTGGCTACTATATGAGGTGCTTTATCATACTCGGCAATAATTGAGCAGTATGAGAGTAAGAGAGGCCTTCAGGGCAGCTTGCAAAAGCCAGTAGCTACACCCCTGCTCCATCCGACGACCTCCCATGATGCCTCACAGACTGAAACAGAGAATTGAGGGGGATCTACTTTCTTATCTTGCATTAATTTAAACCATTTATCTTTTAAATGCTCCCTAGTCCATCTCCACTGGGACTTATTGCATCATTACCTCTGGATTGCTCCTCCTTTATGAAGACTTTATTTTCTCTAATTTTCAAAATAAAGGATCAATCTGATCACATTTTGCCGGTGAGTGGGACACTGTAAGTTGTGTTTTCTACATAATTTCTCCAAAATGCATGGCAGCCAGAAGGGATTTATTCATTTTCTGCCAAAAGAGAAAAAACAAAGAAATTGCCTGCGCTGAAAATGCTGGAGGCAGGATTGTCTATGAAACAAAAATTGTCACTCAGACAGATTTTGTTACATTTCATTTTATGGAAATGAGATTTCATTTTTGCAGTAAGCCATTATCCCGTAGCTGTTGGCTTAGTTGGATTTCGAGATGTTCCCTAGACTTCAAATTGTAATTTTGCACTTTTACCAACATCAGATGCTTTGACATGGGGACAGAGCTCTCTCTGCAGCACTCCCCTTTCATTCTTGCCCTATGACACTTTCAGGATTTACATATTTAGTGTTATCCCTCCCTGTGGAGCTGCCCGTGATAATGACCATGTTGTGAAATGAGCGGCAGTGCCCGTGCCAACGAGCCATTTGGGCACGGGGGCACAGCGGCATGGTGGATTGCCAATTGGCAGGGCGGAGACGCTGCCTGGGTCGATGACTGTTATCAAATATGTCAGGGGTTGTTTTGGAGGGCAGGAAAGAAAAAGGGGGAAAAGTGGGAAAGGAGAGAGTGAGTGAGGAATCAATAGAAAGAAAGTTAGGAAGTGTGATTTGAAGATAGGTTGATAGGGTGACTGAAGGGACTAGGAGGAAAGGGGGGCGGTTTAGAGACTAGAACTCGTGCACTGTGTCACTCCTTTATACCCACTCCTATTTAAATCTGTTAATTAGTACAAGGCTACATAGAGGGAGATTGACGAGTGTGTTGCCATGAGACGACTCGGCTGCTAATTAAGACGAGCTCTGGGAGGGACGGGGATGACTCTGTGTGTGAGTGAGCACACGCTCGCATGAACAACCTTTTGCATAAATCTGTGTGAGTCTTTATTCCTGTGTATCTGTGTGTATACTCCGTGTTGTGCAAGTACATGCAAGCCTGTATGTGTTTAGGGAGTGCAGGGGGTTAACAGTTGCACAGAAGAGGAGGGGTTGATGGGAGTTGATGTAATCTGTGGGGGTAACCGCGTGAAACAAGCGTGGAAGGTGGAGGGGGGAAAATCTGTTATTTTGTGTAATTACCTCATAATTGTGTGTCTGACTGTCAGTGATTGCCTTGTTTATTAGAGGGAGAGGAGTAAATGAACTCCCGGTGGTTTGACTCATACCGTCTCTCTGCTATTCCCTGTCTATGTATTTGTCATTAGGCATGTGTGCCTCGTGGTTCTGTTTGTTCACGTACAGTTGATAGTTGGTTTATTAGCGAAGTGATAAGAGAATATAACCTCTGTCAGCTTGACAGTGTGCGGCAAAGTAGAAAATATTTATAACTCTGTGGAGTGCCGTTGTAACGAGACAATTCAGGTATGCATCCAGTTCCCCCTGAAGTGAATTGAAAATGAAAATGACAATAGACTCAAATGAAGTGCATCTACGGCTGGTCTTCTGTCAGATATGGTGTAAGATCACTAAGACATACTAAATCAGTTTTCATTGGAGGTAAACAAAATGTACTTATTTAATAGTCCAATATAAATGCAACTGTGGTCTATACCAAGAGATTTCAACACATCAAAACATCATTATAGTAGATTCATTTGCACAGTTGCACAATAACGCTGTAACATAGTTGAGGATCAGATGTTTTCTATTTACTTTTCAGAAAAGCAAGACCTTCAATAATACAGTTTCTATAGCCTTTGTATAAGGAATTGCTCTTTCTGTCCATGCAGCACTCAACTGAGGGAGAGCACAAGTGTGTTTGATGAAGTTGAATGAAGAAACATTTTGTTTTGGGGGTCCGATCCGTCCTTGTGAATTTGTTCACCAACAACGAAAATGGAGCTCGATTTGGTTTCTCAGATAATTTAACCAAGCACCTCATGTGAAGATGTGGATTTTTAGTATGGTTGGGTTTCCTGTGAATCAGCCATGGTGTCAGTGCTATATTGTCTGAATACAGATCTCTCAAAGGGCTTTCTCATTAGAGAGATGAATTTCCGATGACACACAATGGGCTCTGGCTTCAACATGTGGTATCGTCAGCAAGGGATAGTACCTGTTTCTATTATTTTTGGTATTCCTCCTCTGTATAATGTCATTCATTATACAACAAGAACAGCATACCTGGAATTTGGAATCCATTTTCCAAGCTTTAGCCTCATTCTTTTTCCCCTCAGGCTCTCTATCTTTTGTCTGTTTTTCACTTTTCACTCATTCGGCGATAGATATGCTCAAAGTGAAAGTACCAAATGACCTTCAGCTGTCTCTCTCCCCCTCTCCGCTTCTCCTCTTTCTGTTGTCTTCTAAAAATAGAGTCCCCCAATCATCAGAGGAGAGCTGAGGCTGGCCCTGTGGGCACAGGATTTGGCAAGAGGGTGCCAGAGATGAGCCTAATTAACTCATTGAGACGAAGAGAGCAAGGGATGGAGAAGTGGTGGAGGAGGAGGAACGTGGGTGAGGTAGAGAGAGGGAAGAAAGGACAGAGACAGAGGGTGGGTGCATAATGAAGGAGAGATGGAGAAGGTGAAAGATGGAGTGGCGCAAAGAGGAAGAGGGGAGAAAGAGAAGAAGATAATGAGGAGTAGGGGTCAGAGACGGAGAGAGGAGAGGCAAAGCAAGGTCTCTGGGGTGAGGGTACAGTAGTAAACATGGCAGAGGGAGAGTGATGGAGAGAAGCACTAATTAGACGTAGGACCAAAGCCCCTGCTCGCTTTACATGGCAGTCGAAGGGGAATCGAAGAAAGGAGAAATGGAGATAGATGAGTCGTGCGGCTGCAGCACCAAGATACGAAAAGGAAATATGTAATCTTCAGTATAGGACGAGCGAGCCGAGTGACGGCAATCTAGCCAACTCAATTAGCTCACGTCTATAAAACAAACTGCTCTTAATCGCCTCTGTCAGACACTCATACGCAAATGAACTGGCTGCTTCCTGAAAAGAAGTAGGGGAGAGATAACAGGAAAGATGGAGACACCCCGTCACCACCACCCCTCCACCTCTCCAAGCACTTATCTGACGTCCATACAAGGTGCTTAAAAAAACATGTTTTATTATTTCTTTGCTGCTTTTTTGCACAGCATGCTTATTTTATCTACCTCACATTGCTCGCGTTTTTCTGCATTCTTTCTATCTTTCTTTCCTCTGTCACCTCATATATTCTCCTGTTTACCTTCTTCAAGGTAAACCGTCACAAAGAATAATAATGATAAGTATTTTTCTCTTTTAGAGCAATATTGTTTTCTAATGCTTAAATCAAGGTATGTTCTTATACTTTTGTTCATATATTCTTTCTTTTTTAGTTTTTGTATCTTGTGTGTTTGTATACCGCTGTGGCTCTCTTTTTTTACATTATGCTCAAATAGTTTTCGTAATCATATTTCTTTCTTTATCTTTTGTATTCTTTACTTTTACAAATCGCTCATTCACATCAGAATTCCTAACCATTACAACATTCCATTGGTTTTTCTATATCAGCGCACTCTTGAAACCATCACAGTGCACGTCTCTGCATCATTTCTTTGCCTCTGTTACGCTATTGTAGTTATGTAATGCAGTGCTGACTTTAATCTATGCTTAAACTGCATGACCAATCAATAATAATGTAGCATTGACATGAATTAATGCAGACTTGAGGTCCACACTAATGGACGCCAATGGCTTTCATGAAATGCAGGAAAAATGCATTAAGGAATATAATGCATTTGACCGGAATTTGTCACCTATTTGATACCTAGAACGGACAGATAAATCTGAGTGTAGGGGGCTGGTGGGTTGAAAAGCATAGCTTACCTCTCCTTTATTACCACACTGTGATATTATTAAGCTGTCTTTGGCTCTTTACTGCTGTACAAATGAAAATGTCCCCTCTGTGGGACGAATAAAGGTATTCTGATCCTGACTGAATTTAATCTCAACTTGCCTGGAGCCAGTGGAAAACCAAAAAACAACGATTCCAAGTGATTCAAGCCGTGCAGTTGATATGAGACTTTAGTTTGGACAGTTTTCTTACACTGCTGCACTCATAGATGTATGCCCCACATACCACCTCAGCCATATGTCCCCATGCCAACCCTGCATGCCCCACTGTCTTGTGATCACTGGCCCTCGATGAGTGTCCTGGCCCAGGCTGACTGTAATTACCCAACAGGAGGAACAAGTAGGCTAATTAACACGTTAAGGAGCAGCAGCCAACCGACAAGGGCCTACAGCGCTGCCAAGCGTGGGTCTGACAACTTCTTCCACCATCTGTCACCGGGCACACACAAACACACACATGCACCTGTGTGTGTTTGTATGTGTGCTGCTAAGCATACGACAAGGTCCAGACCCTTCTGCACAAAGGAGATGAATGGGGATGTTGATGGAGTGCGATGAAGTTAAATGCCTTTTGTCTGTCAGACTTGTGGGACCCACCCGATGCCCCCGTGGCACTGTGTAGGGGGGCCCTGCCAAGGCAACACCATACATCATAGTTGGCATCAGCCAGGTGGTCTGTCACTATGCCAGGCCCACCCATGCTGTGCTGTGTCATGCTGAGGAGAGGAAGACCCTTACTCCAGAGTGTTTGTCTGGTTTTGTGTGGATAGAAAAATAGATTTAGAGGGGAAATTGTGTTTTTATTGATTTTATTTGATCTCAAGGTACTCAATAATACACTTTTGTCAGACCACAATGAACAACAAAGGTGACACTGACAAAGAAAGTGTTTGCTATTGGAAGTGACACATCATGGCTGTACAGTCCAACTGGCTTCAAAAGGAGCCTTCACTTGGTATTGATGCTTCAGATGCTCAATGGTGGGAGTGAAGTTAAGAAGGTAAGCGTCACAACAGACCCTGAATGCACATAAAAGATGATTAAATTAAAATTAACAATCATCAAACAAATGTCATCATCTTAAAACTCAAGAAACCAAATGGGTGGATGTGGGAAAAAAATCAAGCAAAGAGACTACCGCATGAACCCACAATGATGGAAATGTCAGTGTTGAGGAAAGTTGTGAGTGCGGGAGCTGGTTATTGACTAAGAATCAGTTTTCTCAAAAAAAGCATGCTGATATGAAGAATCCATTAGCGGCAGTAGCATCCTTATGACAACTGAACCTTTAAAATAGAGAGTATGTTCATCATGCGCTGGCAAATGCCCAGTAATCCAAACCTAGCTCTTTCTGCCAGGCTATGGCTGATGTGTAATACCACAGCCCACAAGGGTTAACCAGCAGAAGCTAATGGAAGCACTGGTTGCTGGCACAGATACATATCAATATTACTGTCACGTTGCTGGGCTACCATTACATTGAGATTGGTCTAGATATGTGGGATTGTATACACAAAAACTGCACTGATACTAGCAATCAGCTTGCCACACAATAAGCCTAACAGGTAAACACATAAGTAACTCAGTGATACTTAAGGTTCAGACTACAGTTCAGACTCATGTCAAGGTTCTTGTTCGTAGTCTGTCAGGCTATTATAGCAATGAAGCATAATAAGCAACTTTTTGGGCACTTTGCTCTTGGCTCATCTAGCATTTTGGGAAAGGCAGCTGGAGTGAAATCACTGTAGATAACATAATGGGGTGTATGAATAGTTTTGAGGCAAAAATAGCCCATCTACGTCCCTGATGTTTCCTCTGTGTCCTTGCCAGGCGGATAAAAAAAAAAGCAAAATATTCCACAAAGGTTCATGATGTAGAACCGACTTTTGTTTCTGCTGGACGGATTTAATGGGGTTTACACACTGCTTTTTTTCTACTCGCCCCTTCTCATGTCTCGTTCTCCATCCATCGACTCTCCACACTCAGAGTCCAGGGTACTGCTCTTGTTCTGTTGTCAAGACAACCGAACAGTGGCTCTGCCTGTGTGTCCATTAGTCTGTCTGCCCGCGCATGTCTAGCTATTTTTATTTGTCTGGTATTTTTCACATATCCTTTGCCGACTGAGAACAATATTTGGTAGCAGTTTGGCAGCGGCATCAGCGTGACTGATCAGAGTAAGGCTGCGTCTGGCTGATAAACCGCTACATTTGGAGGCTTATGCTTATGCCTATATAAATAGAAGTATCTTTTTCCTCCTAAGTTGCAAATGTTAACTCATGGAGCCATTTTTTTCCATGACCCTGTTGTTGTCTAATCAGCATCTTATTGTGTGTGTGTGCGTGGAGTAGGCGGTATCACACTGTCTCAGCAAATGGCACGCTGTCCCTAGCGGCCCGGCCATGCTTCATATTCAATTGGTATGATTTTCTCTCTGAAGGAATACAAGGCGCATCCTCCTCCCCTCCAGCCTTCTGAAGTGTGGCGGATAGTCTTTTCACGCAGTGTAGACCCAGCACTCTTCTCATTCATCAGTTTGTGTATTTGCATTTTCAATTAATTGCCAGCGTCACGCGCGGCAACTCCGAAAGCAGCCCCAGCTTTGTGTGCGACCCTTAATTGCAATCATTACGCAACGCAAGTAACCCGCCTTTGAGTGTTCAATTGTACACTGGGTTTAATTATGGGAACGGAGTTAAAAGCATTACTCAACAGTCTAATAGAGCAGATACTGGAGCCGTTTTCTCTGAAACTGAATGAAATGATGGTCGAATGCTGAACTGTTAATTAGCCTACTCACAGTTGTGGTTGCTGATTTTCATTGCTGCATGATTTCAAAGAGGATGTGAGAATATTGAAAAACACAGACGGTGCTTGTGCATTTTGAAGTAATATTTTCGCAATTTAGCTTATTATGCCTCACCGAGAGTTAGATGAGTTTCTTTTCAATTTCTTTACTGTGTATTCAGGACAGAGGTAGCTCTGTGGGGGGAAGCTAGCTGTCTCACTTTTGCTTTCAGTCTTTGTGCTAAGCTAGGCCAGAAGCATTGCGTATAATTATACTGAATGGATATTTATGTTATTAATTTCATTAGTTGAGTTAAATGTGAAATGAGTATTGCTTTACACACATTGTAGGCCACATATTCTTGCAGACACACAATCCCAGGCAGCAGACAAACAGACAGACAGGCAATCTCTTTTTCTTTTTTTTTCATATGCATGCGGACACACACAGTCTCACAAATAGATGTCACTTCTTGCATGTGAGCGGTTAGGAACAAAGAGGCGACGTGATGCAGGGGGATGAAAAAAAAAAGCAATTATTCTGTGCAGGGCTCTGTACCTAGGGTTAGAGCCTCGCCTCTGGAGTAAATAAGTCACTGGGAGAGTGTGTGCTCATGTTGCAGATCTAAGGCCGACACACATACATGCGCGTGCAAACATACACACACTTATACTCCCATGAGCAGGCACAGGCTCACAAATTCAATCTTACTACAAATGCAGAACACACACACACCATCCTGTATCCTGTCACATAGCCTCCCCCGCTCCATTAATGAAGCTCTGTGTGTTGCATTCACGCTCGGCCACTGAGCCAATAACACAAAAGGCTGCAGCAGAGAACCCCCCCCGCCCCCCCCCCGCACCTTTTCCTCTTTTACTTCAATTTTTTTCTCGCTTCACTCCCACCGTCCTGATCCCTGATAAGAAATTGTCCTGTAGGTGCCACGGAAGAAGCAAGGACAATTTGACTTAAGAGAGTGAGAGCGGGAGAGAGAGAGAGATGGAGATGGAATGAGTGTGTTTGAGAGAAATAAAGAAGAGGAGAAGAGGGAGCAATTGTGTTCCTGTCAGCAAACAACCAGAGTCTCTGATATAAATCTTAAAATCCTATTTAAGGCTTCTCTTCATCACGGCCCCTGATTTATTAACGGAGCTTCCCCTTTCTATTTATCAAAATAAACTATAAGCTCATGGTCGCGGCCGGCAGGGCAAATTAAAGCCAACACCACACTGAGGGGGGAGGAGGTTGAGGAGAGGGGAGAGGATGGGGTTGTCATGAAGGGAGACGTACACACACACACAGTCATACTTCTCTCTTACTCTTCCTCTCTCCGACAATGGCTCTGTGACAGGTGAGCCAAGCTAGTGTAAATGGCCAAACTCCCCAAGAGACGGGGGTTTTTGATGGGGGGGGGGGGGGGGGTTGCTAAGACACCAGGGAGAGCTTTGTGTAAAAGCTGGATAAATTTGTTTTGGGATCTCCAGTGTATCAGCTGCGCGGAAGGGAAATATGAAATCCTCTCAATTAGTGTTGTCTGTGTGTCTGTGTGTGTCTGTGTGTGTCTGTGTGTCTGTATTGGAGTGAGATAAGTGATGTTTTTTATGGGATGTTTTTGTAGATAATGATGGCCTGTTTTGCATTCCTAAAGGCAATATTGTACTTTGTCATTTATATGTCTACATGTCCTAAATGTGTGCTTGATGACGCACAAGGTTTCTGCCAGAGTTTGTTTGCATTAGAGCATGATGGGAAAAGGTAGTTCATAACATTATGCCAAATGAACTCTGGATTATTACTGCAATTTAATATTATATTATTGCATGACCATAACGTGCAAGCACAACTTACATGTTGTATTTGGACCAAATGGAGATACACTATATAGTCAAAATTATTGGGACACCTACACATTACACCCAAATGCCAAATTCTTAGCTATTAATATTAAGTTGGTCACCCCTTTGCAGCTGTAACATCTTCTGGGAAGGCTTTCTGCAAGATTTTGGAGTATGTCTGTGGGAATTTTTGCCCATCCGTCTGGAAGAGCATTTGTGAGGTCAGACGCTGATGTTTGACGAGAAGGCCTGGCTCACAATCTCCGTTCTAGTTCATCCAAAAAGGTGTTCAATGGGGTTGAGGTCTGGGCTCTGTGCGGGCCAGTCAAGTTTTTCCACCCCCAAACTCATCCAACCATGCCTTTACGGACCTTGCTTTGTGCACTGGGGCACAGTCATGCTGGAACATAAAAGGACCCTCCACAAACTGTTTCCACAAAATTGGAAGCATAGAATTGTCCAAAATGACTTGGTAAGATGAAGCATTAAGAATCCCCTTCACTGGAATTAAGGGCCAACCCCAGAAAAACTACCACCATATACCAGAGTCTCCCATTATTGTTGTCTATATAGTGTATTTTAGACATGATAAGTGTAAATTAAAGTACATCAAGATTGTAGTTGAAAAACTCCTGTGTAAATGTACATTTTTATAAAGTCTCCTATTGTCCTAAACACGAAAAACCCAAACAAAGCACCTTACAAGTCAAATAAATGCTCTGGACAGCTAGGCATTTCCTCTGGGAAGGCCTGCTTTGTGTGTTTGTGTGTGTGGCAACCAAAAGCACACACAGCACATAGAGAGGGTTTGTATAGGGAATCAATGACAGGCGATGAAAGAGAGCGACATGAGACGCAGGAGACAGTTTAGGTTTAACTGATACACATTGAAAACCACAGGGAGAATGGACGCAGTAAAGCCAGGGGTTTACAAATGGATGCAAGGATGAGGGATGAAGAGATCTAAGATAAGGCTTCTCCTGATATAGGGAGGAAGCAGCAGAAGATTGATCAGTTAAAATCTTATCTTCCAAGAGGGGAAGTTACTAAATTGATGTTCTAATGGCTCAGATGTCTGCTCCATTTTTTCATTTCAAATATTTTGAAAATCTTTTATCATTTTCCTAATATAGCTCTTGTAGGATCAATCATCTTTAATTCCCCCCTTCTGGGACAATTGTGATTTCATCAGCAGTGATTTCCCTGCGGGCGAGACGCAGCATCGACTTTACTCACCGGTCAATCAGCCGAGAGGTAACTGATCACCATCCAATTGCCAAAAGGCCATATGAGGTCATCAACCTTGCCACCCTTTAACCTTGTGGCTTTGATCCCTGGGTCTGGTCTGGCGGGAGTCTGGCCTAGGGACGCCGGGTTAATCAATATCAAGCAGGGCATGTCATAAAACAAGGGCTCTCCAGGGAGGATCCCAAATGAACCAGCAGCGTCCTGAATGGCCAGGCAGCCTGTCAATCAACTTTTGCTTGTGTTCAGCGTCACACTTTTCACAAGCTCGTTTGTTTTGATGAGCAGTGACAGAATGGAGATTTGAACAGAGCAGAAAAATATTGTGACAGGAATTAACTCAGATGGTTGTTTTTCTTCTAATTGATAAATCCTTGCAGTGAAGAAAGGTACATCAGCCAATCGAGATCGAGAAGTCGGTTTATTCCATCATATTTTATTAAGGCTTTTCATGATTTTGAGCTGAAGACGTTGGATCGCTTTATTCATGGTTCTGTTTTTCGTTTGTAAAGCCAAGGGTGAGGACACAATAAGGTCAGAGGTCAAGAGGGGGATGTATTTATACACATATTTATTAATCTAGCAATTATCATAGTATGTTGAAATTGGTTATTGTGTGTTTTAAAGATAAAGGTAGAGTAACAAACATGCAAGAAAAAAAAAGAAAGAAACATTGATCCCATTTTAAATCCCATAAAGGATTCAGTAGATGTGAAAATACCATAATATTCCTCACAGGCTGTATGCAGCACCATCAACGTCCATCCTTAGATTAGGGCAGCCTGTGTGTTTCCTTCAAGTCAAAACCCCTAAAAGTCTGCAAATCACATACGCTTATCCGTGGAACGCTTAATTGCTGTGAGTGTACAGTAATAGTAAAAGATCAGTATATCAACATTTTTATCAACTTGGATATCGCAATTGTGTGTTGAGGACTTAACAAGATGCCAATGTTTTGAGAGATTGAACTGTGTGAATTAATAATTAAAAAAACAAAAAAAACAGAGGGACAAAACGTGGATTTATATGCTCTAGAAACTACGCCCTTGTGTACAGTTGACAGATGTGTGAGTGATTGTGGGTTTGTATGGAATTGTTGTCAAGGGACGCTCTAAACGACTGACTTGGCTTACAATGGCAAATCACGGCAGACTATTTTGTCCTGCACACTCCCTACTCCTATCAAATTACTGTTTCCAGGCAGATTTATTTTCACACGACCACTCTTTCTCTTCCCTCTCACCTCTCTGTCTTGCAACCAAAGAAGCAGTTCAGCTCTTTTTTGTTTTCTTCTCTTCTCCTGATCAAACCTGGGGCCCCAAACTTCCATCCCATCCTTCCCTTTCTCTCCGACCATCACTCCATTCATCTTTGTTTTATCTCCGTCTCATCGAGGTCTCCGGTGGGAGCAGAGAGGTGACAGGCGTGTGTCTGCCTGGCCCTGCTGTCTGCCTTTCTAATGAGCCTGAAACACAGGGGGTCAGCCTATTATGGAGATGAGGAGTTCCAGGCAGGCCAAAAGGTGATGAACCTCACTAATAGGGGCCCTCTCCGTTCCCTCTGCCCTCCCTTCCTACCTCTCGTCTCCTTTCCTCTTTATTCCTCCCATAACCTTGTTCCTCCTTCCTTTCTCCCAACTATGTCTACCAGCAAGGTCTAATGAAGGCGCTCATATGTTAAACAGGAGCTGTGGCCTCCTGCTCATCCTCCTCTACCCCCTCATCCTTCCCTTCCTTTTCCCTTTATCTTTCCTTCCTGGAGGTTGTTAGAAGATTCTTTCCTTCTTCGCTCGGTCGGTTCAATCACTTTCTCAGCCCAGGGCCACCTCTGTTTGTCTGCTCAGCCTCAGTGGGGTCTCTTTGTAGCCGGGCCCTCTGCTGGAGCCCACTACTGCTTTCTCCAGCAAAGAAATGTGTGCGTCTGCGCGTATGTGTTTTATATTTGCTGTATTTCTTCAGCTTCACTTCCATCAAATGCGGCCCTCGCTTTCCCTTCACTGCGGCCAGGCCTTAGTCAGCCAGGTTAGCTTTGTAATGCAGCAAGAGCTAACAGGGACGAAAGAAGATGGGGAGGCATTGTTTCCCTCGACTTTTCAAAGATTTGGAGCAAAAGATGGCACACACAAACACATATACTGTACGTGTACAGATGAGCACTCTTTTTATCAGTCACAAATTGCCTGATACATATCACCCCTCCTGTCTCCACCCCCTCTCCATATCTATTTATTTTAGTATGCAATCTGGTTTATTTCTCATGGGGGAAAGACAGTGAATTAACCCTGGGTAGATACATAGCTATGACTGTTTAATATCGAGTTGTAGCCTTGATGATTCCGTGGGGGTGCATTCAATAGCCTCGGTACAATGTAAAGCAGTGGGGCCGCCCTCAATGGGTAGCTGCTCATTAAAAAAAAAGTCTAAGAAACCCACCTCATTAGCTCTTCCTTCGACATTTGATTCTAAAGGTCCTGTGGATGTATTATATTTCACAGTTTGCCAATGGAGAGCTTGCCAGGTGCTTTTGGTTGCTAGGTCAAATGGAATGATCTAACAGGAAGCGATTCATTGGTCGGATCAGGTGATATGCCGATTAGAGCAGACCTGCTGTGCCAAAGCCTGGCAAAGAGAAATCTCCACCAGCACCACATGCCGGGAATATTCAGAGATGGTTGTTGCTATGGGAAATGTTGGGGTTAGTGGAGGTCTAAGAAATACACCTGTTTCTCTTTTAGCGAGCTGTGTGCATCATTTCTTTGCCAAATGTGGTATTCCTGAAGATTCTTTGAAAATCCAATAAAACTTCATGCTCACTCAGGCTGTATATTGGACTGGAAACAAAAACTCTACAATGAAATGATCAGTATTTGAGATTATTAATAATTAATAATGGTGACAAAAGGGATGTTAGCACTCCTGAGGCCATTCAAGTGTCAAATCAAATCACACACACACCTCAGCTAGTTCAAATATTTGAGGCAATTTATTGAATTTGTATTAATAAAATGCTCCAGGCTCCTGTAATTATCTGATTGCAAGTGCCTGAGGTTTCTGCCTCTGAGGGATATTTAGTGTCATAGCTGAACTCACAGTGAGAGGTGGTCCCGATGATTAGCCCCTGTTAGCGTCAGGTCTCATCTACTTCTCTGTGTTATCCCTTAGCATTAGTCTAATGGCCCAGGAAACACAGATAATGACTCTCAGCAAAGATTAGCATCTGCCGCCGCTGCTGCCACTGCTGCTACACAATACACACACACACACACACACACACACACACACACACATATTGTACATGTGGACACTTGCGGACAGAGACTATGCATTATCACATAATCACACTTATACACACACAGAAACACACATGTACTAATAGAGGCTGGAGAGCAAATTACATGCATGGTTAGGATCCCAGGAATGAAAACAAAAACAGTTTCCCTCCACCTTTCTTCAGAAGCACGTTCCCTCTCTCTCTTTCTTTGTTTATTTGTCAGTCCCTGAGGGGGAAAGTCACTTGATATTTAGGTACGCAATTGCTGTACTATAACTTTACTTGAGTATTTCCTTCTCACTTTTTTTTTACTGCACAAGAAAAAAAGAATACATATCATGTTTTTTATTATGTAAATGTTTTATTTTTTGGTTTCATGTTTTTTATGATTTGTGCATGTTCTATTGATAGCGCAAAAAAATATATATATATATCTTTTACTTTTCAGTTCTTTTCTCTGGTTATACTGACATGCTTTTTAATACAGGACTTTTTCTTGCAATGGAGTCGTAGTAATACTGTTCTTACCACTGGTCACCTCTCTTGATCCTATACACAACCATTACCACTTAAACACCCCTCCCTGTGGAGCCCCTGTGCTGCTGACCACAGTGTCAGACACACAGTCGACCACAGTTTGTCAGACTGCAGGACTGTGTGTCTGACACTGTGGTCAGCAGCACAGGGGCTCCACAGGGAACCGTTCTGTCTCCCTTCCTGTTCCCCCTGTACACCTCAGACTTTCAGTTCCACTCGGAGTCCTGCCATCTGCAGAAGTTTTCAGACGATTCTGCAGTTGTTGGTTGTGTCAGCGAGGGAAATGATGAGGAGTACAGGGGCGTCGTGGACTCCTTCGTTGAGTGGTGTGAGCTCAACCACCTGCAGCTCAACACCGCCAAGACAAAGGAGTTGGTGGTGGATTTCCGCAGGAGGAAATCTACCCCCACACCCATTTCCATCAACGGGGTGACTGCCAACATTATTCAGGACTACAAATACCTGGGTGTTCACCTGGACAATAAACTGGACTGGGCCAAGAACACTGAGGCTGTGTATAAGAAGGGCCAGAGCCGACTCTACTTCCTGCGGAGGCTCCGGTCCTTCAACGTCTGTAACACCATGCTGAAGATGTTCTACCAGTCGGTGGTAGCCAGTGCCATTTTCTTTGGTGTTGCGTGCTGGGGAAGCAGGTTGAGGTCAGCAGACGCCAACAAGATCAGCAGGATCGTCAGGAAGGCTGGCTCCGTCCTGGGGGTCCAGCTGGACTCTTTGCTGGTGGTGTCTGAGAGGGGGATGCTGCGCAAGCTGCGTAGTATCATGGACAACAACGCTCACCCTCTCCACCAGGTGCTGACCTCATACAGAAGCACCTTCTTCAGCAATAGACTCATTCCACCCCAGTGTACCACAGAACGCAACAGGAAGTCCTTTCTTCCTGTGGCCATCAGACTCTTTAACTCATCCACCTCAGGTCGTTAGAGGAACATTGGAGACTCAGTGACACTTTATTTCATCGCAATGCTGTCATTTCACTTTACTTTCACTTTCACATGTCACTTTATTCACATGTCACTTTATTTAGTATTTAGTATTCAGCTTAGTTTTATTAGTTATCTTATTACTGAACTGCCATTTACACTATACGTATTGTTGTATATTGTATATACCTACGTAGTTACTGTAACTATTTCACTATTTCATATTTGCAAAGCTGCTCTTATTGTTGATACATTTAGTTTATATTTAGTTATACTTAGTTTATACTTAGTTATTTTAGTTTATATTTAGTAATATTTGATGTATATTTAGTGTAAATTTAGTAGTTTAGTTATATTGAGTGTATATTTCTCCTTCCTTCTTTGTATTGAAATGTTGCACCTCAATTTCCCTCGGGATAAATAAAGCTTCTTGAATCTTGAATCTCTATCTCAAGTAAAAGTCAAATTTCAAGTGTTTTAAATTGTGTCTCGAAGGAAAATCCAACTATGACCATTAAAATTAAGAAGTTAAACTCTTTTATTTACATAAATGTTATACACCTGCCCTGCTTCCAACTCCCTCTAAGCTGATGGCCACTGGCAGTACTGCTGCTACTATGAATGTGAGCAATGCAGCGAACGGCTACGCACTAGCAGAAAATCAAAAAATATAATGTGTGAGTGTGTGTGTGTGTTTGTGTGTGTGAGTGCTTGGAGGAGGCCCAAGGCTCTGCCTGTGATGTGTTTTCTGAAGAAGGAGTCGTGTGTGGGATGCAATGCAAATGTGTGTGTGTGTGTGTGTGTGTGTGTGTGTGTGTGTGTGTGTGTGTGTGTGTGTGTGTGTGTGTGTGTGTGTGTGTGTGTGTGTGTGTGTCTGTGTCTGTGTCTGTGTGTGTCTGTGTCTGTGTGTGTCTGTGCATCTGTGGGTGTGTGTGTTTGTTTTCTAAACGTTTCTCTGCCCCTGTCTGTGTAAGAATGTGAGCAGCGGTATGGGTGAACACCATGTGTGTATCTGCTTGCCTTGTGAATGTATGCATGAATGCAGGCCTCTGTGTGCGTGTTTTGCAATCCCTCCTGCAGGGCAGTGGAGTGGGCTGGAAAGAGGCTTTTTTTTGTGCCGTCTGAAGTCTAGCCGTCTATAAAGAGGCCTCTTCACGTGCGGCGTGCTGGTGATAGATAGTCACTTATTCTGCAGCTGACATCCAATCTGGCATCAGCGATTATAAAGCCCTCACCTCTTTATGTGTCCCTCTGTAGCCATCGGACCCCCTCTGCTCAAACACAGAAATCCCATTTTGTGTCACAGGGCAGTAAAATTAGGTTGTGTCTGGGGGTATGTGTCTGTTTTTCGTCGTGTCTGCATGTAAGAGAGAGTGGACTACAGAAAGCCCACAGGATAAATGAATATGTGCCAATATTTATCCTTTCTCTTGAATCCAGTCTGGATCAAATGATAACAACTCTCAATTTTTGGCAGTTTTACAGCAAAATGTACTGTATTTTTTTCTATTTTCTGTTTCTGAACTAAACAAAGTCCACAAATGTCCAGGCTCCTCTTTCTCTTTACTTGTATCCCCTTCCTTTAGCCAAAAACCTCAATCTCTGCATTTCTCTTCTCACTACAGTTATTTTTTCTCACCTGACGTGTCCGGTAGCTTCTTAACTACTAACTGTCCCTCTGTGTGACAGAATATGCCGCTGTGATCAAGTCATGATCAAGACACATGCACACACTGGGTTGGCATTCACCAGGGAAATGTAAGCCCAGCATGGAGACTCCTTTGAGACAACTACACAGAACTATGTACTGGCTGTGATTAGACTGTGCCACAGGCTTCTGAGAGTCTACATGTATCAGTGTGTGTGTGTGTGTGTGTGTGTGTGTGTGTGTGTGTGTATTTGTTTGAAATGGTGCCTTTGTATGTGAATCAGAATCCTTTGGTTTTTGTGGTTTTGTGTTAGACCCTTGCAACACCAATCTCCCTGGGCCACCTTTAATAAGCTTCTACTCACATAGAACAAATAGCTCCAGCATGAGCAATTATACAGGAACACCAGCTCAAACCCCCACAGCCTGGCTCTGCGCCACCTCAGGCCAGTCATGTGTGACTTGATCCGGGTGTGTGTGTGTGTGTGTGTGTGTGTGTGTGTGTGTGTGTGTGTGTGTGTGTGTGTGTGTGTGTGTGTGTGTGTGTGTGTGTGTGTGTGTGCGTGTGCGTGTGCGTGCGTGTGCGTGCGCGTGTGCGTGTGCCCCAACCTAACACGAGAGGAAACCAAGAAAAAAAAAAACCTTTTCTTAAAGGTCCGTTATTTAAGTGTTGTATTAGCAAGAGATCTATGTGATATGGATGTACAGATGTCGCTCTATTTGCAATATCGTTATTTATATAATTAAAACAAACTTCTAAAAGAAAGTCCACTTTATATTGAGTTTTATTTTTGAAAGGCTTGATTTCCAAACCTTTTTTGTTTTTTATCACCTTCATTTTATTGAGTTTTTTTATGGCACTAAACAGCAAGCAACACAATAAACAAGCAGCATCAGCACAGCATAATACAATACCATTGTTGCCAGACAGTATATGTGATGTAGTGTCATGAGAAATATTCCTGAGTATTATGGATACTTAATAAATACAAAGCGTATTAAGTTTAGAAAATAATCAAGGTTAACAGAATCAGGATTCTATGACATAATCATATTCATTTTGAGATATATTTTAAGTCTATTTACTGTTTAATAAAAAGCAGAAAATGTGTTTTTATTGTATAGCATTGATGTTTGTTATCCTAGTGAGGCATACATCAAGTCAAATAAGTCGATGTGATTTATATATCCTGACATCTTTACTAACTGTACAACCTACAACACCCTTAATCATTAAACTCAGAGCATAGATTAGAAGGATATACTTAAGATAAAATAACAAACTCTTTTTGAGGGGTCTTAAGACTTCTTCTCTATTCTTCTGATTGCTAGGTAAGCTTCTGGTGTCCCTAGATTTCGGACTTGTCGAATCAGATTTTCCTCTTTGGGGCCCTGATTACAGCACACCAGAAACAGACCGTTTCAAGGTTCCTAATGCTCTTGCAAGGTTCAGATATGTTGAAAGCTGACATGAGTCATCCTTTTAATGGAAGCATAAAAATGACTTTGAAAATACCACACCCCTGCTTTTCTCCATTAGTGGAACCTTTCCTTCTTTACTGTTTCTAATGCATGTGTTATTTTTGAAACTCTCCTCAAAGGAAAATGCCAAGAAGACAAAACATTCAAAGACAGCAAATTGTATGCTTAAGCAGCTGGTGATAATAATGCTGCATTGAGTCACTAATGGATTTTCAGAATGGCTCTTGTCAGCCAAGAAACAGATTGACCCCTCTTTCGTTGTGCTTTTCATCATCAGAGGAAGGAAAACAGAAGAAGAGCATCGTGGATCTTTTCACATATTTCCACAGTACGAATATCCTTTATATAAATGATTAAACAAATCATCTTTTCAGAATTTGAAGTGGTCTTGGCACAGTAATACCTGCCTAAAAATCTAACTTATTGTGATCATTTCTGACGGCTGCAGCAGGTGTTTGTTCAACAAACTACAATTGTATTCCTGTTTAGAGAAGGGGCTCTTATATCTTTGATAGATTAAGTTATAGTTTACTCTACTAATAAATTGATTTACATTTTCAGTCTGGCAAATATGATCTGTCCTGTAAAAAAACAATGTGAGATATATTGATGGCATGAGTTATCCCTTGGCTTATGGAGCTTTACAGTTCATTTCAGCTCATTGTTTATCTGTCTGGTCTGATACTTTTTTTGGTTATCTCTCACTGTTTTCATATGTGATCATTGGCAACAACCACTACCTGCTCACATCAGACAGGGATATTTAGTGATTACTGATAAAGAAGCAGTTAGATATTTCCCCCAAGGAGTTAATAGAGGCTAAAAACAGCTAGAGAGTGTTGTTCCTATAAACTTGATTCCAAATGAAAAAAGCATCTGTTTGCAAAGACGTTTGCCTAACAACTAAAGAGGTGATTATGTCCAGTTGTGTTTGTGCTGTACAACTGGTTTCCTCTTTCCCATCTGGCCATCATTAAACAACCGCCATTGCAGTTCTTGCCTCATTCACATCTTATGGCAATGAAAGGAAGTTTGCCTATAGGGCACCAAAACCACCACTGTGCTATTTATTGTAATTTTTAATTTGAATTAACAAAAGATTGTGGACATTTCTGAAGATTTGATTCTTCTTTAATGTTCAATGGTCTGCAGTAATGGTGAGTACCTGTTAATAGAAAATGCATTCATAATTACAGTTTCAAGTTGAGTGCATTTTGCTGGAGCAGTTCTAAATACACACAAGCGCACACACCTAAACGTGCACTGACACAGTCTCTTTTTCTTTTTGTTAAACACACACACCCACACCCACACACACACACACACACACACACACACAAAGGGTACATCCTGTTCCGATGTTTGTGAAGGGACCGGGACAATAGCACTGATTAATAAAATTGGACGCTGACATTGAAGAGCTCACAAGGATCCCACATCCTTGACTAAATGCATTCTCTTCTTCCATCACTTATCACTGTCTCGAGAGCTGCGTTTGCCCTTTTAAGATAAGAAGACTAGTAATGAGGACAAATGGGTTGTTGGCAGGTGAGTGGTAATGTCTTTTGATGAGGGTATGTTTGTGTGAATGGTGCATTTTGTGCCCCTTTTTTCTGGGTAAAATGTACCTGAAAAAAATGCATACTGAAGTGAATACAGTTTTTTAAATAACAGCCTATATATTATTGTAATTGTTCTTTTAGTAAAGCAGAACATTTTATCTTTCCATTTTCAATCCTCTTTTCAAAGTATGATAACTTTTCAACAACAAAAACACAGACACATGTCAATACTGTTTTTCTTTTTCAACAACGCTCAGCATTTTGTATGATTTTGTCAGTTTGCTGTCACATCATAATTGCAGAGGTGAGAGTGATGTTGGTATTTAACAGCAGGCAGCCCGTTGTTTTTGTCCCCTGTGGATGATTTCCTGCCTTCTTTAATTAAAGCCTCAGTTGTAATCGGTGTCACAAGTGCTGCAAACACGCTATGTTTTGTGAGTAATCAGAAGAAGCAGGTTTTATTCAACCACAGCAGGATTTGGTGAATCATCCCGCAAAGATCATAATGCACATGGGAGCCATTTTTTATTTTCGCTAACGAAGATCATACCATTTTGAAAGCAGATCAGGGATTTAATGCCTGAAAAATCATTTGTGTGTTTTTACACTGCATAGTGCTACATCATCTAGAAACCGAGTTTGTGCTTTCCCTTACTTCTTTTCTTTCTTTAACTGGAAGCTATTCACCAGCTAGAGGACCTCCCTGTTTTGTTTTGACCTCATTGCAAACATCAATAAAAACAGATAAGCTCATTTTAAATAAACATTTTAAATTGGTGTATTCCAATACTAAGACTTTTTTAGGGACTAATATTTCGTTGGAAAAGAGGTAGAATTCATCTGTTGTAAAATGTTGGTAGCTTTTGTCATGGAAAATCAGTTTTAGTAACAGAAAAGCCACTGTCACCGGGCATAAGAGAATCAGCATAGCAAGTCGTCTCTTTTGTCATGTCTTTTCCTACTGTGTCATGCTCAAACAAACCAGCTTCCCTTAAAAAGAGCATCACACCCTGATTCAGTATAAGTCCCCTGATTGTTACAATGATGACAAAACAGCCAATGTTGGTGAGGATGATGATAAAAAGAAATGCCCCATAAGGACCTCATCATCACACCACTTCAGCTGTGTAAACAATAACACAGACACTCACTGAGTGATGCTCCATATTTCCACTATCCCTCTCTCCCTCCTGAGATCACACACCAATTTTCAGGCTATCACAGCGGTGATAAAAAGACACTGGGCGCAGGAGGGGAGTCTCCCTAATGTGCTCTCCCCACAGCAGGGAGCACCTTCTTCCTCCCCTACCTGCGCCCCTTCCCTTCCCTCCGCTCCTCTTCCCCCTTAGGCCCGGCTAGATACATCCACACTAATTGGATTAGCCATGACAGTAATGCACTGCTGGTTCTCCCTAGCACAAACACACACTAATAAATTGCACAGGAGAGAATTAGTGCTTTCACTATCATTTACGAGATTAAAGGAGATTATGAGTGGCAGAATTAAATAAGTGTGTGAGCCCCTTGACGAGAGGAGGAGAGGGTTTGTGACCTTGGAGCTGTGGACCGGCACCATGCCTGGACAGTCAGACACAGTAATTAGCCTGCAGACTAAGTAGCACACCAGCAGACAGGCTAATAACAGTGCCATTGCTATTAATAATGAGAGTGATAACAGCGCTCGTAATTATGACAGTCATAATCATAATGATGTAAATCATGTTCCGAGTCAGCTCTTTAATCGTTGTATGTGTGTGTGTTAGGAATAACATGAAGGTGATAGATTAATTTGAGGGTGTGTTTATGATTTAATGACATTAGAGCTCTGTGTGTTTCCATTGGAATATCATTTATGTTACACTGCATTGTTGTTTGAGTTATTGTGATATTTCTGTCTATTACTCATGTGTATATAAAATTAGGCCATTTCCTCTGTTGCTCTAATTATTTTTTGTATACTCTCACGCAGAAAAAAGTCACAAAACCGCTTCCCCACTTTTATTGCAGCCAGTCATTAACTTACTCATTATTTTCATCAGGCATCAGTAACCCTACTTTCTCGGCCTTCCCAATGAGGTTAGGGAACAAGTTGGTCCTGACTCCACCACATTATTTTGCTTTTATCTACCCAATTTTCACTGATGCCAGCCGACCTTTTCCCAATGCCTCTCCTCTTGGCTTCCCCTTGACCTTTTGCTGGTCGCCGTGTCTGCTCTGTCCTTTTGTGTCGGCCCCGAGGTAATTCTCACATTCGGGCTGGGTGATTTAGTTACTGCCCTTCTTACACACACACACACACACACACACACACACACACACACACACACACACACACACACACACACACACACACACACACACACACACACAAAACAAGTGAATTTGGCTTTTTTCTGTCACTATCTTTCTTTAGCCATCATTGTCTCAAAGGCACATGAACACATGTATCGGGAATGTGAACATAACATACTTTTGTGTGGACAGTCTTTGTATTTTCAGAAATAAACTCAGAGAAAAGCATGGATTCATAACTGCAAAATGTATATTGTTCCTTACATTTTTGTTTCTCCACTGATCAGCCTTCAAGAAAAGTTCCGTTGAGGGCCATAATCTTGCAGGAGATGGACATTTTACAACAGCCTACTTAATAAGCGACTGACTCTTCCATTTTCATCTGCTTCTACTCTATTTCACCTTTTAATGTGGTGACTCACGCCTCTGTTTTGACTGACTGTCAGTCAGCCTAAGTAGCGTATGATTGAGTTTTATTGCAGCAGATTTGGGAACCTCTGTTCGTATTTGCCGGAGGCTCTTTCTCTGCTGCTGTGTGTTGAGCTGAATTCATTACCAGGCACCCGGCTTGGTACATTTCTGCTGTAGGTGGCGGCAACTCTCAGCAGCTATTGCTCTGCGAGAGTCAAAGTTTGCCTCAGGGGCATAGTTTAATTCAATACTTTCTCTACTTTGATTTCTGAAAGCAGAATCGCCTGCTGTTGACCCAGACCTACGATGCTCACTATCATAGATAGCTCATATTTAACATCACTCCTGCATCAAAGGACTCCCCAAGTACTACTGAATAAGCACAGTACGTTTGCCGGATAACTGGCTGACAAAAGCAATCCCTTCCTCTCATGATGATATTTAAGGAATAAGGTCGAGATGTACCAAATACATTCTCTCAGGGAAGCAATAACTGTAATGCATCTGAAAATCGTCTTCAGTAGTTAAAGTCTACATGGCATAAACAAAGATGCTTTACTACTGTATCTGTTTAAGGATTATTTTGGATTAATGGTAACCAGTTGAGCTTGTCCCTAAAAATAAGCAGTAAACAATTCTAGTAATCAATTACTTGATTTGCAGAAACAAATATTTCCAAGTTTTCATAAAAAAATGGCAACAAATGCAGCTTCTCAAAAATTCTCTGTTTTGTAGTATATTCAACTTTTACGAGCAAATCTTTTAAAGACATCCCTTTGGACTTTTCAGAAAGTGGGATCGACACTTTAACAGGTTATTGAATTTTTAATTAGAGGTTCTTTTTCAGACCAGAAATATCAGGTGACTGCTTCAAACTTCACACCTTTTTTTATTCTTGTGTAACAATGGAAACTAAATCCTATCTTCATCCTGTAGAAAAAGTAAAAATCTTGTGATTCACAAAGGGGGAAAAAGCCACTGGTAAATGTGTTCAAGCATTCAAATAATCGTCTCCGTCAGGCTGTTTGACCATGCAGAATGTCGGCATTATATGTACTACAATACCCATAAACCCTAGGGTTTACACTGTCAGCCAACCAATTAACTCGAAATGCTTCTGTCAGCCAATTATGCTGAAATAATGATACTTTGGAATCCCCCAAACACCAGCACACACGCAAACACACTCGTACACATGCACAGATGCCACCTTACTTCATCAGCATGCCAGCGACTTTGTTTGTGTGTGTGTGTGTGTGTGTGTGTGTGTGTGTGTGTGTGTGTGTGTGTGTGTGTGTGTGTGTGTGTGTGTGTGTGTGTGTGTGTGTGTGTGTGTGTGTGTGAGTGAGAGCATGTGTGTGCGTGTGAGCATGAGTGTGATGATGATGAAATACCCATCTGCCACAGGCAGGCGTGTGTGAATCCCAAATGAAGATGAGTTGCTGGATCGAAACAGCAGCAGCCTGTAAATTGTAAATGAACAGGGAGCATTTCTGCCTCTGGGCAACCCAACCTAAACCTACCTAGTCAGCGCAAAGGTCTTTAAACTCGCTGAGGTAAAAAAAACACTGGTCAATTACTCCCTTTTCTTAAATTTAATTCCTTCTCGCCCCTTTCCTCCTTCCTCTTTGTTTGATTTTTAGTTCCACTTTCTCTTTGAAGACGATACCATCGGAAGTGGGTCAACAGAGAGCAGTGTCAGCTGTTTGCTGATATGTGTAGTGGGAAAGTGTGAGGTGTGTGTGTGTGTGTGTGTGTGTGTGTGTGTGTGTGTGTGTGTGTGTGTGTGTGTGTGTGTGTGTGTGTGTGTGTGTGTGTGTGTGTGTGTGTGTGTGTGTGTGTGTGTGTGTGTGTGTGTGTGTGTGTGTGTGTGTGTGTGTGTGTGTGTGTGTGTATGCATGTGTGTTAGAGGACAAGAGGGGGACAGAGAAAGAGATTTACATGTTTGATGTGAGTACGCCTGGCGCTGTGTTCATTAAGGTGCTCTCAGGGTCTTGCGTACTCATGATCAAATGATTTGCTGATAACAGTCCAGCCCTAACGGTTGATGGCAATTTAAGCTCTTACTGGCAATTTGTGTCTATTAGAGGCACTCCATAAAACTGTAGATATACTATTGAAATCAAATTGAACATTGCTTTCCATTACCAATGAAACCTTTGATTTCAATGAAATTGTTCCATTAAAGTCACTTCATCTATTTTTTTTCCTCTGCCGGGGGAAAATGATATAGTTGAAGCACCAAGCTGAAGTTCCACCTTTTACTACAAAGGGAATTTGATCGAGAAAATGAGTCTTAAGATGAAATATGACTTTGATTGCTGCTAATTGTGCTCTGTTTATGAGGAACTAAAGTTACAGATGTAATCACTCATAATTACAGAACAGGAACACCGCTAAGCATTCTTCTTTTTCAAAATAATTCAGAGTTGGGTAATGAGTGAATTTTCACCTCTAAAAACATTGATGTTGGCAGCAGCCTTGGATTCCACTAGACCTATTTCATAGCAGACAATTTGACCCGTCATAGCAGGTAAAGCTAAGGTGAAACCATTCATTTATTTTAATGGTTCAGTTTAAAAGTAATCACCTTTGCTTTTCCTGCTGTGAAAAACCAAAGAATCTGCTGTGAGAAACATCTAAACGTGATCGGGAGAGACCTATGTAATGTCTCAAAGCTAAGCAAATGCATTAGAGAACCACATCTGTGTGACTGTATGACAGCAAGAGTGGGATGTCTCCCTTCAGTGCTCATAAGTGTCAATCACAGCCAGTGTGTAGGTCCCATTATACAGTAATATCTGTCTATGTAGGTTCATATACTGTGTGTGCTCCTGAATGTCTTATTAAACGGCTATAGGGCTGCTTGTGTGTACAGTATGTGTTTTCACGTCATTTGCATCCTGTCACTGCATCCAAGTGTGTGTGTGTGTGTGTGTGTCTGGTGTGTGCGTATGCGTGTGTGTACACTTGCCTCTGCACATGCATTGGTGTAGACGAGCCCCACATGAGACCTCTCAGACACAAAGGAGGTAATATATGTATAGAAGGGCCCCTGTGTCCCAGTCTTATGGAAATACAGTCTCGCTCACTGTCTCGATGCTCCCTGGCAATGCCTGCTGCTAAACCCCAAATGGACCATTATGTGTCTGCAGAGTGGGAGGGTCAAGAGACCCCTGATGGAAATTGGAATGGGGGTAGGGACACATTAATTCAACTTAGGTTCAGTGATACACACTTAAATGGGATATGTTCATGCGCTGAAATGCAGACAAACACATCCACACACCAAGGAGATGCATACATCCACCTAAAGGCTAAATATACACAGATATAAATCGGGTGAACCACGCAGGATATGCATGCATGATGAACTGCCCTGGATTCAAATGTATACACACAGGCAGGCACACATACACACACTTATCTTGGACTCCAAAGTCCATGATGGACCTAACTCTGTCCCATAATCTATACTGGCCACATGCTTAGAAGATCAATGCAGGGATTACACCCCCAGAATGGCTCTAACTCTGTCTCACTCCCCCCCCCCCCATTCTCCCTGCTCTGCTCTCCTCTCCTGTGCGACCTTATCTCCCAGGCTTAATCAAATTGCCAGTTAGAGGTAGAGGCTGGTGCTGAAGGTTGTGGATGGGAGATAGCCCGGGAGAGAGAGAGTGTCAGGGTGAGAAAGAGAGGAATAATGAACACAGCCATGCAGCTCCGCTCGGCCTCAGAGAAGGGAAAGGTGTTATAATAGATGTGGACAGACGTTCTCTGTCACCAGACAGCATTCAATTCAGCCTCTCATCTCCTGCATTAACACCCTCGTGCCATCCCTTCCCAACCTCTTGCTATATTTGGTCTTCAATCGCCCCCACCCCCCCCCGCCCTCCTCTCTCTTTACCCTCTGTCTCTTCCCTGCTGCATTCTGACACCCCATCACTTTTTATTTGGTTTTTCTACCCTACCCGTTCTTCCCTCTCTCTTTCTCTTTTCCCTCTTCTCCTCTTTCTCTGCTCTCTCTCTCCATCTCTCTCTCTCTCTCGCTCTCTGTCTCTCTCTCTCTCTCTCTCTCTCTCTCTCTCTCTCTCTCTCTCCCTCTGCAGCAGTCTCTCACTCGGATCTACATATCTTCAGCAGTAATTGACATTTTCCATTTGCCTGCCTCTTTTCCTATCGGCTGCAAGCCAGCGTCACCAAGGCAACAGCAATAGGCCCCTGTGCTTGGCGAGAGAGAGAGAGAGAGAGAGAGAGAGAGAGAGAGAGAGAGAGAGAGAGAGAGAGAGAGAGAGAGACATGGGAGAAGGGGGTGTTGGTCTGCATCTGCACTGACTTCTCCTCTTCCCTGACACACACACACACACACACACACACACACTTACTCAACCACACACCAATCCTTTGACCTGACAGGACCCTCAGCAGCCCACTTAGGGAATAGTTAATAAGCAAAAATAATCATGAAGGTGGCGTTCAATAAGGGCATTTAAGCTAATTTAAGGAATTAATGAGCATTTTATGATCCCCCAGGGCAGAAAGCGTTTGCGGGAATGGTCATGTGCTCTATGTACACACATAATCCTTCAATATGCTTTGTCCATATGGATTATGCTATGGAGAACTATTACATATAATAGGCATTTCATTCTTTGTTAGAAACATGAGAGCAGTGTAGCTTTTTGATGTGTGCTTTTTTTTGGATGGATAGATGGAATTTCACACTATTTATCTTTGATTGGTCTGTGCCTTCGTTCTCCTCTCTCCCCCTCTTTGTCTCGGTTTCTTTCTCACCCTTTTTCTCCCAAATATGTAAAGTGACTGATGTCATTATTGAGTCAATTTGTGTCTTTAATTACCCCAGTGTGTCTGAAAGGCAACTTCGTCAGCCAAATATCAGGGCAATGCTTCAGTCGGCTTCCCTTTAGCCACATTCTAACATTTTAAAGACATGAGGATGAAAAACTCACCATGATTTCTTGGGTAGTTACTTTATTCATGAGATTCTTCAAAATGGTGCATGCTACTGGCAAGGAAGATTCCGAATACTATTTTTTGCCAGGGTAAATGTTGGTAAAAGAGTTCAAAATGAAAACTAAATGGGTGACAAAGAAACAAAAGCAAAGACAAATGTTTGCCTTAATTGATGACAAAACTGTCCAGCATCCAAAATGTCTGCCCTTCCTTCTCTTTCCCTAATGATCTGCCAGCCATTAATGCCAACAAGTTTTCAAGCGCACTGGATGTGATGACATAAACTCAAAGGAAAGATCAAGACCAAATGTGAGCAGTGTGGGATAAAACGTGCTATTGTAAATTTGTGTTTTTGTGAGTGCATGTTTGTGCTGTCACCTCACAGGGCGTTGTGGGGCCAAGTAATGAGAGAGCATAGACAGATATGTCACTGTTCGCTGTCGTTCTATAGTTTTTCTTTACTCATTATTTCATTTTCTCTTGTTATCTTTGCTTTGTGTCGCAAAAGTTGTACACAAGATAGTTTACTCTAGAATAACCTTACCGTATTAAATGAATGTTTACATGATATGAATTCACCTTTCTTTTTTGGGATTTAAAAAACCTAAGAACGCTCTCAATCGTGTGTATATTTTGGGAACGTATTTACCGTGTTTCAATATTACGCCCACATATGAATGTTTTTCACCAAGTGCAGACACCTACAAATGATTTACTCTCCTCCTGGTTTAATTCTGCTTTGTGTGGCCGACTGCACATGGGCATTAGTGTCTCATTCCATGGCCTTGACAGTTATACAAATTGAATTAAATCATCAAACTATTTAAAAATCATAATACAAAGAGCAATACATGACATTGTGTGCTTTTTGACAGTTGGGAAATGGTGACCTATTGAATAAACTGCAGCAGGGCTGACTTTCTACCCAATAGCCTGCTCACAAATCAAAGAATCCCTACGATGCTGCCAAACCGCTTTGATGTAGGGATTCATTCATTAACTCTACTTTAGACTCTGCAGTAGCATGTGCAGCTTGAAGTAAAGCTTATATTCCAGTTTTTATCAGACAGCAGCACTACAATAGGCCTTCCCCCTCCCCTATTCAGGAATGCTGTACATTAAACTATAGCCCATATCATATACAGTAAGTGACCTCAATGGAATATTAAAGTCTGTACTCAGTGTTAACAAATATAGCAATTTTATGCACTTTTGGCAGTGTATCTGTGTTTTACTGGAGCCTAGATCTGGTTAACCAGTTTAATGGAAATGTGCACGCTACTGAGGTTTTTATTCAGCAGGTGCTGAGACAAACTTGAAATTTTGTTAAGCGGTGTATCGTCCGTTGAAATAACTTAATGTCTTCGAAAGGTTTCGGTATTTATAATATTGATTATTATTTCTTACAGTACTCGCTGGCTCACTGTCATGGCATGGCTTACCAGGACAATTGAATAAAGTAGAGAGGATTTATGATAACTGGATACAGAGTATGCACTTTTTAGTCAGCATAAATATTGCAAGTATATCAATCAATCAATCAGCTTTATTAAAGAGACTCAAGGTCCATTTTAAAAGACATACAACACTCAAATATACATTTAAAAAAGACAGTTATACCAATGTTTCCGCAGAGGTGACTGGTATCGTAAAGTACTGAGACAAGGATTTGACAGCTGCATAACGACAAAATGATATTATATTAGATTGTTGTTCATTAATAAATAGTATATGATACATATTCAGTGACATTTCTAGAAATAGCCTTGTCGAGTTGGTACCAATATGGAGACTTTATTTATAACTTATAACTTTGACTTCCATTTTGTTTACCTTTAAACAGCTCTGAAATTGACATCTCTCTGTCAATTGTATAGTGGGACGATATAGAGCGGTTTCAGGTTTTCCTGCATTTAAAGTTTGTGTAGATCGATAAGGGGTGGCAGTATTGGAAAAGCAGATAATCAGCAGGACCGGAACCACATCTCGTAAAACCCTGACAAAGCAGCAATGGCTAAATTAAAGGCCTATGCGATTTCCATCAGCACTGGGAATCCTAACCACAACCATCGGAGATTCTAGCCACGATAAGGGAGTGGGTGTATGAGATGCGCCCGGACTCTTCAATAAAACATGACATCATACATGCACACAGTCTTTATCAGACTTATCTCACAAGCATCTATTTGGTTACCATGTAAAGCACAAATAGGCCGTTGGCATGGCAAAGGCAGGGTAAGAATGACTTTCTCCTCTCCCATTCTGTGTAATCAGAGACTCAGCCAGCAGCTCCGAGCCTGTGTCAGTTTTGACTTCTTTGCATCTGCAGGACACAGAGAAAAAAGGCTCATTCTAGACAAATGTCTCTCTTTGTCTGCATGCCTGTTTTTCATACACACATTCACACTCTCCCATCGCTCCTGTTTTCCCAATGCAAGGCTTAGTCTTTCTGCCTTAATGAGCCACTAAATATTTCAATTAAAGTGTCACCTGTCAGTCATACAGCTCCAGGTGATGTTTTGTAATGTTGAGCCAACCTCAGAGATACTCATCCCCGAACCAAAACTGCCAGAGGATTTATTTCAATCATTTCTGCCATGCACAGTTGAACCCGGGGACTGAGACAATCCCCCAGCCTCTACACATACACCGTCTTACCTCCATCACCACCACCACCACTCTCTCTCACTCCTTCGCTCCCTCAACCCCTCCCGCTTGTCTCCTCACTTTAATTAGCTCCGGATTAAATTAAAAGCTATATGTTGGCGTTAATTGATTTATCTTGAGACAGGGTCTATAATTACAGGTTCTCAATGGAGAGATCTACGACGTGACGCTAGAGGCTTCCCTCACTTCATTGTCTGGCTGTGCGTGTTTGTGTGTGTGTGTGTGTGTGTGTGTGTGTGTGTGTGTGTGTGTGTGTGTGTGTGTGTGTGTGTGTGTGTGTGTATGCATTTATGGGTTGCCAGTTGTTTTGTGTGATCACCACCATAAGCATATTAAGCATTGTTTGAGTCAGTCAGAGGTTAGCGAGCAGGCCCCACTCGATGAGCAAGGGAATAAAAGATGATGCAAATAGATGTCGTCTCGCCATAATGAAACACAATTACGGCTTTATTAGAAGATGTAATTGCTTTGTTAGAGCGTCTCAATTTGTCCTTGTTGTGCGCCGTTTACTCTTGCCATTATACAATGCACACGCTCATCCATACTTGACCCGCTATGTAATATGTGACACCCCCCATTCAGTTATTATTCTGCAAGTTTTCTTTATTGTCTTTATGGAGTGAAGTGGGCTTTGGCTGGTGATGACTGGTTTGCTGTGAAGTACAATGAGCTAGCCTGGAGGCTTTGGCTGTATCAGTGGCAATTGGTATTCTATGTAAGGCACACACATGCCCACACAGAAATGGACAGACACCTCCTGTGACACACTGGCTTCAACATGGATACACACAATTCAAATTCAGAAACACACATCCAATGCCACCAAACTATATGAACAATTTTTTCACTTTCTCTCTCCACCCAAACCCCTCTCACCGATCTAAATAGAGGAGGAAATTAATCTGCCGCACTAAAGGGTGTCTTCTTTCTTCCTTTTCTTCCTTCCAGTCCACTGTATGCATCCTAATCAGGGCCAGCAGTTATGCAGGGAGCTGTATGTCTGTCAGTTGTAACACCACACATGCTGCCCGACTGGCTGGCAATAGGCCCAGAGGTGTGAAATGAGCCCACTGGGGGCTATAGTCTGGCTTGAGCACTAGTCAAACAGCTCCGGACATCATGGGAGAGAGAATGCAGTGGGGTGGAGGCGTAAGGAAGAGAGAAACAGACAATCCTAAAGATTGTGAGTGATAGGAGGGAGAACAAAGGAGTGAAAAAAGAAAGAGGCCTCTGCAGAAGGAGGATGGGAAGAAAAATAAGGGAGGAAGATGGATAGAGAGAGGGGATGAGGGATGGAGAGACATGGCTCATCTGCTGCTGCTTTCTGGCTGCTGCGATATTGCAGGATTTCCTAGATCAGCCAACTGTGGAAGTGAATTTTTCCCCTACTTGTCTCCTCTCACTGCCTCTCTTCTTCCACCTCTCCCTCATCTTCTCTGTCCCTCACGTCTCTTCCCTGTCACTGAGCAATGGATTATATTCCTATTTCCTTTACAATGCTGTTGGGATGTCAGATAATTCTCTCGTATGCTCTGTGGTACCTCTCTGTCTTCTTATGTCACTATGCTTCTCGTTTGTCAGTATATTCCCTGTTTTTATAGTTAAAGCCTTTTGGAAATCAATGAATGATTCATGACTGACTGATTTATACAGATATATTGTTGATATTTTGTTGTACTGCTGTAAATTGGGACATATCAAGATGATTGCCATATGTGATGTTGGAAAAGCATTTTGTGTAAAATAAGTTGATGTTTTGTCAAACACAGACACATATGTATGACTTGTTATCCTACGTAACTTTGCTAGTTTGGTGTTGGGTTGTCTTAATATGCATGTTTTTTTTTATTAAAATGGGTTATTTTAGGTGGTACAAAATAGGTCGCAAATTTGTATAGGTGAGTAATGTGGAAGATACTGGAAATATAACAGACTCACTCTGAGAATTCATTAGCTTAATATGTTTCATTGAATGTTATTCACACCATACCGCAAATGACATCATGACATCATTAGCTCACAACACAATTGGCTTCATACATGCATGCTTTTGAAATATATGGATTTTCAATGTGTCTGGTACAAAGTCCTCTCAGCAGTAGGTAGTTTTGCATCCTTATTGAACTCAGACCCATTCTGCGTGAAATCCATCAGCTAAGCTCCATTAGAGGTTGCAGGCAAGGTAATAAAAGTCCCTCCAAAACTCTCCACCTTTTTTCTCTGAGAGTGAGTGCTCCAGAGAAGAGTGACAATGAGCAGGTGTCTCTCTGAATGTTGAAGTAATCTGTACAAAGTATTTTCAATAAATTCCTGCAGGTCATATGGGAAAAGTAGTTTTCTGCGTTGGACACATCGAAATTTAGGAGCAGTGGTTAAAAACTTGACAGCTTTTGATGTAAGGTTACAGCTTGAGTGGAGCTATGCTTACCCAACATGTTTTTAATCCCAAGGAAACTTTATTGACCATGGAGGGAGCCCCCATTGACATTTGATCCGTGCTCGTCTTTTGAGGTATCTTACCACCATGCCACCCAGTAGCCTAGTAAGACTGTATATATTCAATGAATGAAATAAAGAATAAATTTGCCTTCAATTTCATGAAAAATGCTTATCTGTAATGTTATAGGAAGTACATGCTGAATAAAACTGTGCAATAGTGACAAGTGGTTAGCCTCAGACATTCAATATCTGGCTATCCATCAAAAATCAAAGCCAGCTCCCCATCGAGATAACAGTTAGCCAGCCTGCCTCCATTTGTCTCTCGCTCGTCCTCTGGACGGATGGACAGCAGATTAGGCCTGCCTCCGCTGCGGTATTTTATACCGCATACTGCGCTAAGTGACCTATGATTAATTGCACATTATTAACTTAACTGAGATTGTTCTCCAGATACGTAGGCGTCGATAATGTCTGATTCCCCTCTAATAGGCCACTTCTGACAGTTTTCATAATGTGCCATTTGCCCTGATCCTTCCCTAATGTATTCCCGTTTTGTGAAAATTTCACTAATTTAGGGGTGTGGGAAATGGGCCAAAGGGAACGGCCGATCGGGATTGAGATGATTTCCATAGTGCTTAGTTAGCCCAAAGACAAAAGCAGATGGCATTTCGGCTGGAATAGAAAAGTTTGTGTGAATCCTCATCACAGACTTTTCCGAGGAAGAAGATAGACAAAGTTCAGTTACTGTTACCGTTAATAAGTCTTACCAGATATTTGAGAGGTTACAGTTCGTATTCATAGATACATTTTTTGGGTAGTGTTTATTTTTCTGGATGAAGGCTTATATTTTGTTAATGATTTGGGTGATATTCACACATCCATTGATTGTGAACATGTGGGAACATCATCTATAATTTAAAATGGAAAAAAATGAGCACAACACTTTTGATTGCAGTCACATTTATACCATTTGCCTTTTAGTATCATGCATATGAATCGTATATGTTGATGAGAAATTTGCTCTCATCGTCTCTCGCTTGATTTTGAAAATCTACTGTACATGTACTTGACAACTTTTCCACCCTCAGATTATTCCTCACCTCCTTGGTGACCTCCCTTTCTCTAACCTATAATCTCAGCCCAACCACTTACTCTTTATCTCCAAATTGATGTGCTTGCTGCTCACACACACACCCTCCAGTGAAACACTCCAGTTGACCACCTTCTTTTTTATTTGTGTTTATCTTTGTATTTCCAATTTGATGTGGTCATACACCCATATATCCAAATAACTAAGTTCATCTCATGTGTTGTAGAACACCCAAACCCACACACACACACACACACACACACACACACACACACACACACACACACACACACACACACACACACACACACACACACACACACTTACTTTCCCATCTGTCCATCAGTCACTCTCTAATCCACCATCTCTCTCTGTCAGGTGTGTTTGAGTTTGTGTATCTGTCTGTGCGATTCTGTGTATACATGCGTACCTGTGTGTGAAGTGAAAAGCAGCAGGGTTTATCTTCTGTATATGTGTGATGTGGCGCAAACAAAGGCAGCATACACGTGGCCCCTGCCTGAACTGCAGCAGAACTGTAAACACAGTGCCACTACAAAGGGAAAACCTTCACGCCTGTGTAAATCCAACTGATTTCACCTCATTAACATCAGGGAAGAAACTCACCGCTTGTGTGCCGTCTGCTGGTGTTTACCAGAAGAGAGAGACTGTCAGAGAGAGGGAAAACATATTGTATAGCAACTGTGGTACAATATGCCGGGGCTGACGTTTATGACTGTTTAGATAGCCATAACCACAGCAGGCGGTGATGGTAATAATGCTGTGTTGACATTAGCCCAGGTGGGAATATGTCAGCGTTGCGTTGCTACGGCCAAATTATCACTTCTATTGTTGAGTAATTAATGCTTAATTAGGAAGCTTGCTTCAATCAGTGGCGGGGTCGTTAGAGAGGTGTCACACGCGCTATAAACAAATGTTACCTTTTAGGAATGCAAATCAAGCTGCTATTTTTTTCCCTGTGTCTTCTTTTTGTCCTTTTGCCACCAAGAGTAAAAGAGAGGCATCCATCTTGAGCTGGATGTGGGGTGCTAAAGGATTGAACGAGGACAGGGATCTTTGCATGCTGTTTCCACTGCTGCTGAGTTGCTTATTTTATCTCTTTGTCTCTCTTTTCTCTTTCCAAGGCAGCTCTGATGTGGTTTATTATGCGCTCTTGGTTGTTATTTAGTGATGAATCCCCAATGCCACTGTGCTGTCATACTCCAACCTATGGATGTAGGCAGGGAGAAACAAGGAGGGATTGTTGGGTTGGGGGTGGAGGTACAGTCATTTGAGAAAGGGGTGTGTGTGTGTGTGTTTGTGTGTGTGTGTTTGTGTGTGTGTGTGTGTGTGTGTGTGTGTGTGTGTGTGTGTGTGTGTGTGTGTGTGTGTGTGTGTGTGTGTGTGTGTGTGTGTGTGTGTGTGTGTGTGTGTGTCTGTCTGTATAGGGGGGTAAAGCTTAGTTGGGGGAGGAGAACTTGAGAGAAGAGTAGAGCATGCAGCGTGCAGCTGGAAGAGGCAGAGATGAGCAGAGGCATGAAATTGGCACTGCACCGTCCACACACCCCCAAATCTTAACCTACCGCCTGCTTGCCCCCTCCGCTCCGTCTCACCGAGGAAGGGGCCATGTCTACACAGACTATAGCACTCGTGTGTGTGTGTGTGTGTGTGTGGTGTGTCGGTACCCCAGTAAGCTACGTATGATGCTTGTGTTTGCTATGCCCAAGTGATGCATGCTCTTGTTTCCTCCCCTCATGTATATCTCTTCGTAAATGCACACACATACACATACACACACACACACACACACACACACACACACACACACACACACACACACACACACACTTCACCCCAACCTCACTGCCTCTCCTATGGAGTGGTCATAACTCACCTTAATTGTATTGTGTAGGTGGTGCTCAGACGTAGAGTGCATGGTGAAATGTAGCTGAGACCATGTGAGAACAGTAATGGGAGAGAGGGCAGGGTACTGGAAGGAGGGAAACGGCTGACCTATTGGCCCCTGAAAACACACGTTATTCATTTAGGGTGGACACACACACGCTCACATTAACACGCTCACCTCAGTAAGCGTAAATGACACACTTGTGAATATATTATATACTGTATACAAGAAGGGGACATATTAACCGTGACACCCCCTATTGGTCGGTGAACTTCCGTTTTGAATATGAGTTTGGGATTTTGTCAGTCACCATCTTGCAACCATAAGTGATGCAAAAAATCCATGAAGTAAAACTTTTATAGGCGACCAAAATGTTCCACTTACTTTCACGGACTGAGCTCTTAAAGGGTTCAAGTTGGAAGAGATCCCAGACTAGAAACACAGTGGAAGCAACCTGTCAATCAAAAAGGAAGCAACGCCCTAAAACTTACCCTGCTTTTTGTCAATTGTACTCTAAATGGGGCCATAATTAGAAAAAATGAACATCATTCTGTTCTGAAAAATAACTTAAACTAGTGATTTAACACAAACCTAACAGGTAAAAATGCTAACTGAGGTAATAAATCTTTTGAGAAGTAGGATTATTTTATTATAGCCTGCTTAACAATCAGACCTACCTTTGAAACTAGTATCGCTATTAGAAAGAATGCAGGTTTAAGGCACTTGGCATGATAAAATATAGAGCTTTTAAGGTGGCACAAGTACAAAAACACAGTGGAAACACATATGCACTCAGACAGTCATACAAACATAGGTAGTTCACCTCCATGTTTTTCATACATCTACACAAATGATTAGTTCATGGATGTAAATAGGTTATTGTACACAATCTTCTTTATTTAACCTCTTCCTGTATGCTGGAGACCTTGAGATGTCTCAGTGTGGATGATATAAAGCTGTTTGTGCACAAGTACAACGTTAATAACATGTTTCCTCAATACATTTACACTGCCTTCAGACACATACACAGTCACATCTTTAAACACGTCTACCCACACGGACAGACTTCCACCTTTTCTTCTCAGACAGCCTTGTTAATCAGTGTCATAGTAAATCAGGGGCCTGGGGTGTGATGTTGGGTGGCATAATAAGCTCATCTAGCTGGTAAGCTGCTGTGTTGACTGGTCTCAGGTAATTAAAGCAGCAGCCACAACTGTTCTGTCCAGTCCCCTGTGTGTCCTCCATTGTCACTCCATTAGCAACTAAGCTGGACTACCTGCATTTGGGGTGTCACGCACCATAGAGAGCCAATATGACGCTAATCAACTGTGTTGGAGGAGCTTTTATTTAGTATTGAACTGAGCAGCTCCAAGAAAGGAGATTAAGGGAGGATGGCATTCAACAAAACGTCTCTTTATGAACCAGATTGATGCAAAAGACGCTCTACCTAAACTGTTCCTTATCCTGTTTCTTGAGGTGATTAAATTGTACATTTACCCTGTTGTTGGTTTTGCTTTCATTGTGGATTAATTGGTTAAATGCAACGAATAATTTAAATATGTATCTTCATATTGCATTAATGTAATGTAAAAAGGTTGCTCACACTAATGTTCTCACCAAACTCTGCAGTAATATGGAGGATTGAAGTGTTTTTTTATATTGTTTTTTGTTGTTGTGAGGTCCCCACATTCATTGTTCTCATAACCATGGTTTGAGGATATTTCTCAGGGGACCAAACAGAGCTAAAGTGCAGGTGGTAGTAGATTTGGCCAAAAAAACACAACTCTTCTATTAAGTGATATTGTTCAGGGACATAATAGCTATAACAACTTCATGAAATTATAACATGTCAGAGTTGTGTGTTTGTCTGTTTTGCAGTTCGGCCCTTTACTGAGCCCCCAATACTTACTTCTCCCGAATTTTCTCTTTAATTTCTACAAAATTACTGTAGAGGATGGTAGTGAGTATCTTCTGACTGCAGGAAACACAACCAACTAGCGCCAAATTGTTTTTCACTGATGAACTGACAATGGACATTTAGTTTTACAAATTCAGTGTGTGGGTGAAAACATATCACGCACTCATCCTAAATCACTGGAGTACCTTTATAGTACATCTGGATAGATCCAACCTTGGGCTCTTCAAAAGTTAGAAAATCTGCACGTATGTTCTTTGTTTGTATAACATTACAAGTCTAACTGAATGTGTGTGGACACCATGCGCATGTGTGTCTGTATAATTAAAGCCATTTAAAGGGCATACTATAGATTCATCTGCCAGTTCCTCCCCCTTCACTAATGCAGCGGTACAGGGAGGGGGGCTTGGACAAAGTGTTTAGCTTCCATCAGACAAGGTCTAGTAATGAGAAGCCAATTGACTTTCCACTGCCTCCTTCACCGGCCAAGAAGAAAAAGAGCAAACCTCTCCATTGTTATCTCGTCCTCCTCCTCTTTCATCCCTCCCTCAATGGTCAAATGAGGGAAGGTAATTCCAGCCAGGTCCTACTTCGCACCTTCAATTTGTCTTTTGCTGTTCCCTGCCCTCCCTCCTCCTTCTCTCGTTTCTCCACTGCCTCCCTCCTCCTTCCCTTTGCATGTCTACCACTCTCCATCTATCTTTCTGTCTCTCTCTGTCACTCGCCCTCTCCCTCCCTTTCTGCCTGTTTCTCCCTCCCTCTCTCTCCCCCTCTCCTGGTGCAAGGTGATGGAGGCGGGTGTGTGGGTCTCACAGAGCACGCCTCAGGGATTATACTGCCCGCTCGCATGAAAGATTCATGATGCTCGGGTGTGTGTGTGTGTGTGTGTGTGTGTGTGTGTGTGTGTGTGTGTGTGTGTGTGTGTGTGTGTGTGTGTGTGTGTGTGTGTGTGTGTGTGTGTGTGTGTGTGTGTGTGTGTGTGTGTCTGTGTGTCTGTGTGTCTGTGTGTGTGTGTGTGTCTGTGTGCCCCTCATGCTCAGGCACAGACTGGAAAAAGGGAACAGGGAGAAACAGAGAGGAAAAGAAAGAGGGTGGGGGGGGCGGTGGAGGGTACAGAGTGTGAGACAAATTGATGGTGCACAGCATGGCTAACTCTCCAGGCTGCGATCATACTACTTTCAGACGCCATCTTGGTTACGCTGGACTAATATACATTTGCAAAAGTTTGGCACAGAAATGTCAGGAATGACAGTAAAACACAACCGTACCCAACCTGATTAGACTGAGTATAATTTGGAACCGGTGCCATCCAGATATATTACACAAGATCTATGAAAACCTCTGATATTTGTTTTAAAACAGGCTAACGAAGATGTGGCTGCCATGCAATACAATGATAAATAAACAGACCTGTGAAAAATCGAGCCTTGAGAGATTTTTCATATAACTGAGTGGGCGTTCACACCTGAAATAGCAACAGGATAAAAATGGCAAGAGGTTGTGTAGGTGTGGGCGTGTTGCTACAGGTACTAATATAATGAAATACAGCTCTGAACTTGAGTATGTGATACAGTCATGAGTTTAAACATTTACCAGCGTTTAACGTAAAGAAAAAAGAAGTAAACACCTGAAAACACCTGCCAGAGCCCCTGACTGTGCCAGCTTACTGACATAACTGTATTGTATGCAGTAATATTTGTCTGGACACAGCTTAACAATTAGAGATCTACACACAAATAGACATGCGTCAATTAATGGTCACAATCTTCCTACCACACTGTTTGATTCATTCACATTCCTTCACGGCAAAATAATCCCTAACAGTTTAGGGATAAAGTAGTTTCTTGTAGTCAGGGAAGGTTGTAGGTCACCTTATAAAAGACACAATATCTGAAATGTTAGTAGGTTGAAACATTCAAACTTTTCTCTGTCCTTATGTCTCTCGAGATGTCACTCCAGGACTTTGCCAGGAGAGACCGACTGACACAAATGTTGGATTTGCTAAAAACTCAACAGCCAGAGGAAGTGTGTCATTGCCAAGTATCTATTGGCGTAGGACAACTCTATTCATGTGCCTTCACCTTGGCAGTGTGTCTGCGAGCAGAGTGAGGGGAAGGAGAAAGTGGTGTGGTTGTGTGTAATGTGTATGTGTTTATCTAAACCTCACTGGGTGCCTTCTAATAGCCCCTTGCAGGCTTGTTCCCTCTTTTTCTCTCCAGCATCCTCAAACACATTACATTATTGCCACTTTTGATTGCATTTCAGATTAGAGAGCGCTGGTGGAAAGAGAACAAAACCGTCAGCTTGACAGGCATATAGAGAAGAAGAAATGATGGCCAAGAGAAAGAGAAGGATTAGCTATGGAGAACGTAAGAAGACAAGAAGGGCAGATAGAGGAGACACACGGACAGACAGAAGGACGGGGATGAAAGAAAGAGTTTAAATGAGAGACAGACAGTGGGAAGGGGAAACAGAAAACAAGTAGAAGAAGAGCCTCTGGGGGAGCGTATTATATGGCCGTTACCCCCCTCCGCTGCGGCAGCGAATGGAAGAGGCTGAGTACCCACTCTTCCTGTGACCTTGGAGGTCAGTTGCAGGAAAGCAGCATTAATCAAACTGACGCCGAGGCTGAGGCGAATGATAGCAGCAATCCTCACAACAAACCCCCCCCCCAACACTCACCCACCTTTCAACACCAGGAACACCTCTAACACACTGATTTGCATTCTTTCTCTGTCTTCTTGTATTTTCTGTATTTCTTTTTCTGTTGTCTAGCTTATTACCCTCTTTCTCTCTCCTTCTTTTTCCCATCATCCATCTCCATCCTCCCCCCTCTTTGCATGCCCTAAACCCTCTCTGGATCTCTGGCTACAAACAGTGAATTAACCCATCTCCACCCTGTGTTAATGGACTTCTAAATATCAGCCGTTGCCTGTGGATATGCCACCAACATTTACATTGGATGTGAGATTGAGTTAGTTGCCTTCTGGCGACTGGCAGACATGTAGATATCGATTTACTTGTTTTGCTCTTCGCGTTGATGCATATTTTGTGAAAATGGCTTGTGGGTAGTCAGATTGTGATGTTTGTTTGTGTGTGTGTGTGTGTGTGTGTGTGTGTGTGTGTGTGGGTGTGTGTGTGTGTGGGTGTGTGTGTGTGTGTGTGTGTGTGTGTGTGTGTGTGTGTGTGTGTCTGTGTGTGTGTTTGTGTGTCTGTGTGTGTCTGTGTGTAATAAATGTGCAGAGGTATGTGAAAAATGCATTGCCAGACCTTTCATGTCGGCCTATTTGTGTAGCCTTTATCATGCCCTTTCCTCGAATGTCAAACACACATGTAAATACAGAAGCAATCATATTTTGCACAACATTGCATGGTGTTGACCTACAGTCAGGTGTACCAAGGCTTATAGAAGCAATTCATTTTCAGTATTTTTAAAACCTTGTCAAACAATTACATTAAAAACAATGTTTGGCATGGTATCATCATACAAAGATTTGTATGAGTTATCTTCTGAAAAATGATTCCTCTCTTTTTGTGCGTCGTCTACAACTTCACAGGAAAACACTAGGTTTAGGAGCAAGATCATCCTATCATTCTTCCTACTGATATCAGGACAGCGGAAAGTCTACATATTTTGAGTCGCAAACTGAAGACCCACCTGTTTAGGTTATGTCTTGGCTAACAGCATAGCGGCATTTCCTGGATAAAAATCCTGAATTTTTGGACCCATCTTTTCAGGCCAACCTCACTGTATGTGGACTTTGTCGCTCTTTACAATTCCTCATTCACATTTCTGTTGATTTTCATACTTTGAGCGGCGAATGCTGCCTGAGAGCAACCCGCTAATAGCAAATGCATTCATCTTTCTACAGAGAGACATCCTAGAGTTCAAGGTTTCAAGGTTTCAAGGTTTCAAAGTTGGGAATCCATACAGCTACAATAGGACTTCCCTGACCCAAATATACAGTTTTAACCCTCCACCCTCCCCACTCTGTAAGGCCAGGCAGCCAGTGAAAAATAGAGTCAACAAGCAAGTGTGTATATGTGGTGTTCCTGTGTGTCGGTCAACACAAACCAATCAATAAACAGAGGGCCTTTACTGAATCAGGTGTGTGAGGGGGAGAGAGCACAAGTGTGTGTTTGGGTTGGGGGATGGTTATAGGAGACTGGGTTAATCTGTGACTGCTCGTCTGCGCTGATGATAGTATTGATCTGGTGAAGATCATTTGAAGGTCAGGATATGTTGTCTCTGTTTGGACCGCCTTGATAATAATACACTGTTTGTCCTTTCACTGCAGGTGTATTACAGCATATACTACTTCATTGCTAATAAAAACATCAAATCTAAAAGCGGAGGGCCCATAAAGAGTGGACAGAAAATGGGTCTCTGGCTTTAGGATTTTACAAGTGCAAGTTGAACGATAAGTTGGACAGTACGGGTGTCGCAATGTACCGGATTGTCAATAAAAATACAATCAAATAGTTAAATGATGTTTAGAAAAAACAAATGATCACATCCTATGAAAAAAAACCCAGCACCATTTAAATAGTTTTCTCTCATTTATGCTTTGTCTCTGTCCCAGACCTCCACAAGAACAAGAGAGTATCGTAAAAAAGAACAAAGATGTACAATAAGCAAAGTTAAAAATGAATTTGACTTATAAGAAAGCTTTGTTATTGTTTTTCAATCCTTTTGTATAGATTTATTTGATTAAATTATTTGGGTTATGGTAATAGTGTTGTGAAAAGATGACATCAATGCAGCCCCAATAGTGAATATGTGTTTGTGTCAGTGTTTTGTGTTGTAGGAAAGTAGAACAGTTTCTCAGGCTGAAAAGTGGATCCTGTGATGTTGGTATGTTATGATTGACACCTCCACTACCTTCCCTCTGTATGGGTCATTATCATCATTTCCCAATGATGAAACAGAAACTAGGCTTGTTAGCACTTAATTATTCATTTAAATCCATAAAGGCAATCAATTAAGCTTAAGTGTGCAATAAATCTGATTAACCAGTCAGTTCCCAAAACACCATAAAATCCACGCAGGTCTTATACCCTGGTAATGAGTTTGCACGTAAGGAGGGGGAGCTAATAAGTGAGGGTGTTCACCAATAAACACACACGCACACACATGCACACCCACACACCCCTGGTTTACAAACCACTATTGTGTTTGATGCTCTTTTTTTCGGGTGATAATTTAATGTATTAGCAATTGGGGATGAAAGATAAGCAGGGCTTAATGTATGCTAATATTAACATCTGCTGTGTGTAACAAAATAAAGCAAGGTCATCAGGAAAAGGCACACTTGTAATTAATAGATGAATTCATTACAAAAACAATGACTCAGTTGAAAAACACTCATTAACAAGATAAGGCATTTGAAACGAAAAAAGAAACCTTAATGTGTTGACAATGAGAGTGACTATATTCAACCTTGAGATGCTGTTAATGCAGTGTGTGTTTGATTGGGCAAATCTGCTGGCCTCTTTTCCGCCACCGCTGTATCATTCCTCATTATTCTTTGACACACTCGCTCGCTGCCTCTCTGCCTTCCTCCCTCTATTTCAGCCTCCTTCTATCCCTCTCTCACTCCCTCCCTCTCTCGCTGGCCTTTACCTGCTTGCTCGCCTCAGGGGAAATTACCACAGCTCAGAAACGCTGTCCAACTGCACTGCAACGCTCCGCTCTGCCCTGCCTCCCTCCACCGATACAGCACACACATATGGACACACACCAATACACACACGTATACTGTGGACATGCACTCACACACAAGCATGAATGCACACAACAAAAAAAAACTCACATACACACAAAGACTGCACATTAAGCCCTTCCCCACCCGTAGCATTGCCCCTTCACCAGACGCTGCTAAGACTGTTTCTTCTTACTATTGTCCTCCCCCCATAATATACAGAGGCACAGCAGTATATAGGGGATTAGAAGCATTTTGCTGCCAAGGTCTGCACTATATTTGTATGCTATTGTGTAATAGCGTGTCTGTGTGTATCGACGGCATTCGTTCTTTTATAAATACATGTACAAATGTGTGTTTAAGGCGAGAATGAGAGTGCATATATTTCCCTACTTAATGAAATCTATGTGTTGGACCTCTTCTGTTCAGGGTAATTCACTCTTTAGTCTTAATGAAAGTTAATGAAAAGGATCCCTCCTCCTCTTCTTATGGACTGTCATGCCTTCAGCAATACTTGCAGGCTGTCTTATCTCAATGCAAAGCTGCAGACCTTGAGATGAGAAATTAGCAACTCAGCAGGGTTTAACCACTTTTCACTATTATTTAATGGACAGACACTTCAATCACAATGCTAATCAGAGTGAGAAAAACTCAATGAATGTTTCAGCTCAATCGCACAGCCGCTTTTTGCTAAAATGTTGCCTTGAAGTTGAGGGCACAGTTAGGAGATGGTTTTATTTTTGCTTCTTCTTCTGTCAGAATTATCATCATGACGGTCCTTTAGCATACGTCAAGACATGCCTTTGGAAATGTCACTTTGAGGGAAGCAGCAGTAGCTCCCTGTCTGCATTTTGATTACTCGCATGCATAAAGTCCAGACTGTGGAGGAGGATTCATAATCAATACCAAAATACTGACACCCCCAACTCATCAGTCATTCTGCATCACACAGTAAACCATGAATGTCTTCTAGAATGCAATGTCTGGGGAATAAGGAATTAAACCGAGATCTGCTTTTGGATTCAGTGCTGTCATGAAATGTTTGGCTATATCCCTCAGATCTGTTTTGGTTAATTCCACAAGATTTACTGTTAAGCATTTGGATAGTGGCTTTGTATTTAAGAGTAAGGCAAAAAATAGATTGTGAGTACAGAAAAATATACGGATGATTGATGATCGTATAAATTCAAATGGTCTCTCATAAACTATCAGACGTATTTTGACTTTTAAAGCAAAAAATATAGCCTGTTGGGATTCTTTTTATGTAATTTGTCTGACGATTTGACTGCCTTTTATGAATGTGTGTGATTATTAATGTTTTCGGATAGAGTTACTTTGTCTCATGGGAAATGTTTAAATCATATAAATGTAGTGACATAGGAAATACATCAAATATGCATTTAGCCACGTAACAGACACGTGTGTGTGTGTGTGGGTGTGTGTGTGTGTGTGTGTGTGTGTGTGTGTGTGTGTGTGTGTGTGTGTGTGTGTGTGTGTGTGTGTGTGTGTGTGTGTTACGTGAGAGTGAGTGTGTGTATGGTAAGAATCTGTGGTTGGGCGTATGCACATTCTTGTGTGAGCGTGTGCATGTGTAGTCCTGGCAGTCTCCGGCAGCAGGCTTGAAATTAAAACCTTATGCGGAACGCGGCTCATGATTGGACTGGAATTAAAACAAAAGGCAGAAGAGCACACTGAAAAAATGGAGAGAGGAGAAGAAGAGAAGTGTTTTGTCTGAGAGGAGGAGTGAGCGATTGCCTCTGCTGCAGTCCTACAGCAAGTGTGTCTGGGCTGTTTCCTATCAGAATGTCAGGCGGACATTTCCCATTGGCTTGCTTTTGTCAGCAGTCTGCTTAAATGCGAAAGCAATTGGGGAAATTGGTGGAGTCAAAGAAACATCTCAGAGTAACTGTGATGAGCTTGAAAGTGGATGTTCTGAAGGAAGAGTGTGCGCACAATAACATAAATATATGCTGCACACATACCCACCCACACACACGCTCTCTCTCTCTCTCTTTGTCTTCTCTCATACCAACATAAAAAAATACTGAGTAGTTCTAGCCTTTGATGGCTAAGATCATGTCAAACCACTATCGTTTTAAGTCTCAGTTGCCCTTTCTGGTGCATAGATTTTCATCTACATCTTAGACAACTCATTTGAGTCCACACGAGGAGATTAAGGCTACAAGTAATGAAGTTACTTTAGTTATTACTTGCTCCTACATAAAAAAATACATAAATACAAACATTTATAAAAACATTTATGTGGAACATAATTTATTTAGGTTCCATGAATAATCTGCAAACATCTTTAGTTTAATAGTCTGTGATCTGAAGTGAACTACCTATCGCTTCAGCTGTTTCTGAAGGCATTCCCCACCGCTCTCACCTCTCTTAACCCTGAGTATGGAACATCTGCTTTCTCCATTCATTTGTAGCTCGCTATTTTAATAGCTCTGGGCATCTTGCCTTGAAAAGAAGGGGAAAAAAGTTTTGGCCGGGGCCCCTTGCTTTCATTAGCAGTCTCTCCCAGTGATGTATAGAGCCCAAAGCTTTGCTGAGAGAGTTCTCACTGGTCAGCCATCCCCTTTGTGGACTGCAGCCTTGACCTATTCCCATCTCACAGCGTGTGTGTGTGTGTGTGTGTGTGTGTGTGTGTGTGTGTGTGTGTGTGTGTGTGTGTGTGTGTGTGTGTGTGTGTATGTGTGTGTGTGTGTGTGTGTGTGTGTGTGTGTGTCTGTGCATAGAGAAGTCATTTCCATGAAAAAGGAGTGCAGAGAATAGACAGGGGCCGCATTTTCTTTCTCAGCGATGGCAGCAGACTTGGTTCAGGGGGGCACAAGGGCGACCTCATCCATCATGTCGTGAATAGCCTGGAATTATCGCCCCATGTTTCTGGACACCATGTGATCAAGAGATTCTTGACAAAAGGTCATCTTGGGTTGTGAAACTTCGGGTGGGCCCTTTAACATTGAGTGGGATTTAAAAAAAGCTCATGATGCACATTCCAAATCTTTTGAGACTTTAAGACTCATCTATTTCTGTTTATGTTTTTCTTGCACTATTTTGGCCATGAGTCATCTAATTTCTATGCTTTAAAAAATATAGGCTATTGCAAAATATATGTCTCTAGGAGCCAGTGCTGAAATAAAAATACAGGTATATTTACAACACCTTCCCAAAATCTATAGCATGTTTTTCTTTTTGGCTGCAAGCTTCAGCAATTACCTTGGAAATGTGAGCTGCTTGCCTGTAAATCCTCGTTGGCCGCTTGGAGGTTTTGTCAAACGGGAGAGGGGCGGGCCGCAAGGAGGTGGGCGGAGTTTTCATCTGCTGTTTTGATTGGTCAGGAGTGACGTACCTGGAGCCACTTCCTGGTCTGTCTGCTCTCTGGGAGGAGGAAAGCGAGACTGCTGCAGTGTTGTTAGTTTGAACAAAATGGCTGCGAGACCACTGTCAACGAGAGCTCACTGAACGCCTACCATGACTATCCGCTCCGCTGTCTGGATCCACACAGAATGTATTTCCACGGAGTCGTTTCTCACTTTGCATTTGCGGTAGCCAGCCCGTCGCTAGTCGTCCAGTTGGCGACCTAAACAAAAACATTTCTTTTGCACTTTAAGACAAGTTGGCTGGCTGACTGACTGCCGTCGGCTTGCTCCCTATACGCGAGAACTCATCGGCGATTTTGAACGGGAACTGCCTGCTGATTTCTCTGGTTTGCAAAACCTCGCAACCGTCGACGATTAACAGCGTCAACCAGCTCACGTTAGCTTGCATCCTTCAGCTGCTTTAAAAAGTCATTTTTATTCGTGTTTTTCCTTTTGTTTTTGTTGTTAGTAGTGCTTCGTTCCCCTCCCCGCCCCCCAATATTTTGTGACGTTTTAACAAACTGTTTTACCGGCTAGTGTAATTTAACGGCATATATTTTTTGGGCTGAAAACAAACATTACCGTACTTGCTGTGCGTATATCTGGCTGAGTAGCCGTTGTTTACCTCGGTATCTTCAGCAGCAGTCGGCTCTCTGCCAAGTCCGACTCTGCGACTGAATCTCTCCATCTCTTTACGGGTAACTTCAGAGAAGACATCGGATAATGCTTTTCTACATATTTTATTCTGCCATGCACCTTCTCTTCACTGAAAGCTGCCAAAGCTGTGGTTAACGAAAGGTACGTTTCAAATGAATTACCTCTCTGTCTTGTGAATGAATGTTATTGTTGGTCAGTGTTTGAAAATAAAAAAATCTCGGTTGTAAGAGGATAGTAGACCGACACTAGCTGCAATGTTAAATACAAAAAGCCAACCAGAACATAATATCACGCCATTATTTTTCACAGCATTAACACATGGCTCTATGGTTTAATTCCTCCATTCAGCCCAGTTACAACTGCGCATTTACACTACAGTAGCAATGTCAAGTGCCACTTAATTAAAACACCCATTAACAATGATCTGTGCTTATTTGTGGTGTCACCTTTGAAGGATTTCCTGAAAATATTCGTGTCGAAACCATCAGATATACACAGATATCTGATCTTGAGACAGACATCCAAGCACCCGGAAGATATTTGAAGGGAGTCCCCTGCAAATGCTTTATGTAATGTTGGATTGATGAGAAAACCCTACAGAACTCCCATGTGCTGCTTTTGGATATTCATTATGATTTTGATGACTATATTTGATGTTTATTTGAAGTGGCTTGACAGGAAAAATGTTGGGAACTTTTGTGTTATATCATAGCTCTTTCGTGATTGGCTGAATAGGCAGAACACACTCAGTACATCTGAGTAGGTTTCTTGAACTGACTGAGAAAATTGCCCGAGCTTTTTCAATGTTTTTGTAGTCATTTGAAGGTCATGCTGTATTACTAGGCTGTTTTGTTAACGCACATTGAATCTGTAGTGTTTTTATACTGGGACATATTCTTACATTATCCTGATTGTTCCGTTGTCACTGCTCTTAAGTCCTTGTTTCATTCATCCATAGCTATATCACTTTCTGCATCTTGTACACTAATGTAAATTCCACTACACTAATTCAAAGTACATTATTAAACATAGCTGTCCTGTCTCTCTTCCCTCCCTTCCTCCTACCCCCGGCTTGGTTAGAAATCCGGAGATACTGATTGAACTGTCGCCTTCTATTGCATCCCCCCTTCCTACATCCTGTCCCCAGGCACTGGAGTATAGCTTTTAATATGTCCTCCGTGTGTCTTAATTGAAGTACATAATTTCCCGTTCAATTTCAAACCCCCATATTCATTCCCCCCTTCTGACATCTCTGTCACCACTGTCTTATCTCTATCATCACACACCAGTGAGGTGATGAAATGAAAAATGTGCGTTCAGCAGCAGTGGCACACATGCATGTACATTTGCAGTTGGATGGAGAAGACTGTTCTGGCATTTATTCCTGCGTACATCTCACACACACACTTGCAAGTCTCTGAGCCAGTGTGTGTATGACTGTGCCATGTCTGGAATGTAAGCATATTGTTTGCAATTTTTGTGTGTTTGAGTCATCTGGTCAATATGTAGACACGTGGAATGCCTGTCGTTTTTGCCATGGGGGTGTGTTAGCATTTAGGTCAAGCTCAAAGCCTGGGCAGTTGGTTAATGCCCTGCTGTTGTTCAGGTTGTGAGCTGCCTCCTGCATATCTTAGAAACCCAGCTGACTCTCAGACACACACACACACAGCCCTCTTCTTACCCAGGGTCAAGGGTCTTTCTCCCTTCCATGCGCACGCCCATCTTTCCAAAAGACTGCAGAGCACGCAGCAAGGGGGTGGCTGTGAAAAGATGTTTCAGGGGCCCTTCTGGTGTGTATGTAAAATGAGTGAATAGGGTGAAAAGAAAGACCTAAAGCCGGGTAAGAGGAGGAGGGAGTGTGGTAGTTTTCTTAAACACCATATAGTTAGGCTTACCCCTACCAGACATAACTGCTTTAGTTCCATAGCTACCACAGCAGGTGGCTCCTCTGGAGGGCACTGGGACACATAGGGGATGTGTGTAGGTGTTAGGTAGGTCACTAGCACTGTGGTTACCCCTGAGGAAAGCTGTGCAATGTTGCAAAGAAGCTGTCTACAGTTCTACTCCTCTTTGATCCATTGACAGAATACAAGTGTTACTTTGTTACTTTTGGTTCTACAGGAATGCATAAACGATCCACTGGGAGAGCCTGGATAGTGTATCAATGGATGCCAACGTCCCAGTAAAACAAGACCCAAAATCAGAAATTCACTCACTTGGGCCCAGATTCAATGAATTATATTAATTATTTTGGCAGCTCACTTACAGGGAACCCATAACCCATGTTGGCTGTTTATGCTTTAGGCTGTTGGTATATGGACATTGTTTTGATTGTGTTGTGTGAAAAAAATGCCACAAGGGCCAACCCTTGCAGGAACCACAGTGCAACAGACACTCTGCATCTCATCAGCATAGACGAGGGTCATTTGTTAAAAAAAGAAACTGAAGCTTGTGTCCCCTTGTCTAACCCTTTACAGACTAAACATGTCTAGTGTTCAAGTGGCTATCATTAGTCTGGTTTCCACTACAAAAATCTAACTGGAATGAACCTGCTTGACTTGTACTGCTGTATCCCCTTATAGATTTTTGTTTCAGTAGTAGAGTTGATCTCTTGCCCTGGGGACTTGGAACATTCCAATAAACAAAAAGCTATTTCTATCGCCCACTTAGTCATGCTTTGGAAAAATTGCCTGTGTTGTCAATCCCTATTTCCTGTCATTGACCTTAGCCCAGGTCTGTTCATGGTAGTTACAGAAACACTGATTATGAGGCTGTGCAAACAATTGGCCCGGTCCCGATAGATAACACGCTTAACACTTCCGCAGGCTGCTGCTGCAGTAGAGATGCACTGACTGTACAATCTGCTGGATTCATGGGAAGCTGCCAAAAGCTGAGACCCTATTCTTCTGTTCTATGGACGGCTGGGGTGCAATAAAAGACTTTCTATGCAGTTGTGTTTTGTGTGGCCATTCTACTTAATGAAACGTAATTATGTATGTGTGTGAGGGCCAGCAAGAGGGGAGTGTACGTTGACATTGGTTTTGGAATTAGAATCGATAGGAAGCCACAAATAGTTGTATCTTTAGTTGGAAGGAAAACATCCTGAAAACAAACTTCCACTCCCATATGCCCGCTGACATCTCCGGGAGGTGTGGTCTGTTTTGTTTTGTCTGCACGGTTTCTGCAAACTGTCTGCTTGGTTTTAGCAGGGGTTCACTTAAGGTCTGACACTAATCTGCTTTGCAGTGATCTCATGTTATGATAGTGATAATCTTTTTATTTTTTTTGGGGGGGTCAGGTGCCACAGGCGTTTATTGCGGCGATCTCAGAAACGACGCTCCACCGTTTCTCCTTCATGAGGCGTCTGTCTGCGGGGGGGCGTCCTGTAGTGTTTCTTACAAAATAAAAGTGCGCTCTAGCTCGGTGTTGTGGGGGGGGGGGGGGAGGGGGGGGTTACATTCAAACTGAAACAAGGCGGTGGCCGGACAGGAAGTGAAGCGGAGGCGTGTGCTCGCTGACAGGAAGCTGCTTCTTCTTCTCTGGTGCATAGAACGCTGAGTGAACATGGAGAAGAAACGTCACGACAATAAATAAAGTCTGGAAACTTCCTCGACTTTTTGGCAAAACTGAGCGAGACAGCGTCGGGGGGGGGAGAGTTCTGTGGCAACAGACGGGGTGTTTGCATATCATTAATGAGATCTCCTTCGTGTGTGTGGGGGGGGGGGGGGGGGCTAAAGACGCTAGCTCCTGAGGACGAATGGACAGGAAGCTGTGAGTGAGTGTGTGTCGGGGGGGGGGGGGGTCATCACACAGGCTTCCCCTCAAACAAACCACGTTCCCCCCAGTTTCTCTGCCAGCGTGGCGCGGTCCTGGATGTCGTCCAAACCGTTCACCTGCCACTCGTGCTTAATCCCTGTAAACTTCTTCTTGATGGCATCTTTAGAGCTGGCGTAGATCATCTTGCTCTTCAGAGGAGCACCGTCTGGAGCCCAGAAGATGAAGACCAGGTCCTCCTTCTTGGACTCCTTGGTCTCGTAGGTGGCGTTGTAGAGGCCGTAGCAGCAGTCGTTGGGCGGCAGCAGTTTGACGAAGCAGCCGTACGGGTCGTCCACGCTCTCCCCGATGTCGCCCACCAGGATCTGCTTGCCCTCCTCCACGATGATCTTCTTCTTGTCTTCGCTCAGGCAGAACAGCACCGCTTTCTTCCTCTTCTTCACGTCCTCCTGCGACGAAGACTTCCTCACCTTCATGTCGTTGAACACCCGGATCACCTCGTCGTTCACGGTCACGCCTGACGCCATGTTGTCCCGGGGTTAGTCCTACCGCTGAGCCGTCAGAAAGGGGGAGGAGGATAGTGATAATCTTATCTTCTGATGCTCACAGCCCTACATTCGACACTTCCTGATTGCATCTGTGTAAAGTAACGTAGCTCAAGTTTTCACTTTAATTAAAATATAAAACATATTTGCTTCAGAAGATTCAAAGTATAGGTTTAGTCGGGGTGAACGGCAGGTTTCAGGTATTTGAATGTGAGTTAGTGTTATGTAAGAGGACTAACCGAGACTCCTTTACATTATTATTTCAGACAGGAATTTTGCATGGAAGAGGTATGGAAAGATTGTGGCGAAAGATCACTATGGGTGTGGTTGTGGGGGCCTGTGTAACCCCCACCTACTTGTCAATCTTATGTGCCAATGAAGGGGGCAGAGCTTACGGGGCCCACCAGGGGTAAAGCCAGCCCTGGATGGAAGCAGGGGGATGGGGGTAGCAAAGCCGAAACCGGCGAGCTGCTGCCTGTGAGTCTTGGCAGGGGTCCAGGGGAATGTTCAATGTGCCGAGGCTTGGTGGGGGCCTCCGTCCCACCCTCTGCTGCATGTCGGCTAATTGGAGGGACGTGGGGAGAAGAAGAGGGCCATCACATGGAAGATGATAGAGAATATGCAGGACATCCGACCGGCAGTGTTCCCTTTTGCCTGCTCCAAATGGACATGAGCCAGCCTTACCTATTATGTAAAAGGACTTAGGCCCTAAAGCACTCAGAAAGCCCTCAGTGAAGTAGCATGCAGGGCTTACCCCAATACACAGTCCACGTGTGTGTCTACAGTCTTTAAGCTCAGGCCATTTGTTTGTCAGGACTGTTTTATCGCCTTAATTAACTTGAGTACTATCAATGAAGCTCTAGTGTTTACTTTCACTTTGTGTGTTTTGATTGCTAGACTGATTTTAAGGACTTATTTTAATTAAATAGAACTGCTTTACAACAAAACATTTCTTGTTATGTTTGAGTTTTAATTGAAATTGTGGCATGGCTTATTTAGTTTTCATTAAAGCTAAGGTAGGATGTGTTATTGAATCTTTTTCATTATATTTCTTAAAATAGTCTTTACATCCCGAGAGCAATCAAATGTGCTACAGCAAAAACATGTTCTTATTTTGAAACTGCTCTAGTAATTTGTAGTATTCTCAGCATTTACAGGAGTTTGTTATCTGGAGCATTACATCTGTACGATAGTGCTAAAGATATTAAGAGTGAAGACTCCCATTCATAATAGTTAAATAACTCAATACTTGCAAATATTTACTCAAGAAAGAAAAATGTCCTCTCCAATATGAGCTTTGGCTGATATTTCTATACCTACGTTGTTGTCCCCACAGCTCGATCGGCACACAGATCTCTCTCCCTGATTTTTCATGTTCTCAACTCTGTCCTTCTTACATCTGAGCAGGCTTATCTTCTTCTCCCTGTTAGAGTGTGTGATTGCTTACACTGTTGACAGCCGGGGGAATTGTTGACTGACATTTTATAGGTATAGAGGGGAGGCATGTCAAAGTTACCTTGAGGGGAGTATAGACCAGCCGATTAGGTCGTGTGGCTATGTTAGCATGCACTGTGCGTTGGGATGTGTCCTTTGATTTCATTTGACGGGTTCTGTGAACAGTTACCATTTTGAGTGCCTACCTATGTTTCCAACATCAGCTAAGAAGTGCAGCAAAGATGACGCTTTATTTTGAGCCTTGTTTTGCTTGTTGTCTGACCCTGAATCTAAATAAATCACTGTAAGAATCAACACATAACTTCTTGATATTTGATTGATCTTAAGCAGCAGTTTCTGTATGGATATTGTATGATGAGATGCAGCCTGATTTAGTGTAGGCCGAATGGTGATAAAACTACTGTAAGAAACCAACAAATTATTGATGTTGCTGTTGCGCAAACCCTACTAAACACCAGTGTATATTTAAAGGAACTGAGTTTTGGTTCTTGGTTGAAAGTGAGAGTAATTCCTGCTTAAGGTAAATCATGAGAGGTCAGGCATTTTATTAAAGCTAATAGCACCTCATCACTATCGAGACCTTTCTAGACAGGGAGTCACCTCGCTGCCTCTAAGCTGCCAGGCTGGCACACAGATTAAAACAAATATGCATGCACACGCAGAATATGCACAACCACCTATTTTCATAAGCGAAGACTAACACACTCGGCTTGACACCTACTACTTGAATTCAATAAGCGTTAGCCTTGGTGCTGGCAGGAAGCAGGCATGCTTGGTCTGGTGCATTGTGCTGTTTTCCTATTTAATGAGCTGCCACTGTGTTAAAGTTTCATATCGACTTGGCAGAGGAAGCAGCCAAGACACTCAGAGCTAATTTTCTGCAGGCAAATCTCAAAGCTGTTATTTATAACACAGGTCTGCCTCCCTCAATATCTGATTCTTTGACTTACTTTCTCCATCTTGTGTCGCCCTTCATCGCTGCTCTCCGCCCACCCACTCACCCTCAATCAGTCCCTCGTCTACAGATTCCAACAACCAAGAATATTTCTGCCACAGTTCGTTGAGCTAGGCCAGCCTAGTAGCAATAAAGTGTGTGGTATCTCTTCACAAGCCACTCTCTCCACCTGCTGAAGGCAAAGCTGGTTGTTGCTGAGTGCTCACAAACCAAGCATCCAGTGAGACTGAAGGCTGGAAAAACTCTCAGAGAAACATGTTTTGCTGCGTATCAACTGTGGAATGTACAGGCTTTTTTCCCACAAGCCATACCGGTCAAGGTTTGGGGAATTATTTCCCAGGTAAAGGATGATAATGTTCCATGTAATAAGGCTCAGGAGAGTCCCGTGGCTTCACTAATGCCGCAGGAATGGGTGGCCGGCTGTGTGGTAATGTTGGTGGAGAGAGAATTTACCACATTCTGCAGCCACAGAACCTGACCATACTTTATTTATTTTTTGCTGAGAGAGGAAAGTCTTTCTTCTTCATCTTCCTCCTCCATCCTTGGGGATTGGTGTTGTGTCTGCGGTTGATCTGACAGCTTTCCTCACATCTCTTCCCTCTTTTAAGTTCTCTCTGTGTCTCTCCTCCTTTGTCTTGCACGGTCTTCTCACCAGCTCAGCTCTTTTTCCTCAACCTTTTTAAAAAACATTTTCACCCTTGCATAGTTTTCCCCCTCACCCCTCGCTTTCCTCCCCGCATCTCTAGATGCTAGCGATCAAGGTGCGTGGATATTTTGGTTCCTCTTTCTCCCCCCCTCCTCCAGCCTCCCTTCTCCCTCTCCTTCTCTGCCAGCCTCAATACTGCTCCGTTCTTTCTTTTTTTCAAACTCCTCCATTTCTCCAGTGAGGATTCTTTTTGTCTCTTCCCTCTCCCAGCACAGTCTCTCTTCTTTCTCTCTGTGCCATGTCTGGTTCTCCGGCGGCTGTCGTTCTTAATTGGTGTTGCTCTGCGTCTGCTTTCATCCTCCGCCTGTTTTTCCCTTCCTCTCATCCCCCACCATACTCATCTCCCCTTCTCCTCCTCCCACCTCTATCTCCTCTGCATACATGGTGAAAAAGACAGACATCAGACCGACTTCCTCCTGCATGTGTACATCAAACTTAACTGTGTGCTGTGTGTTATGGGACTGGGTGTGTGTGTGTTGTGAGTTTCTAGCTCCTTCATTCCTGAACAGTGGGTTCCTGTTGTCATGCTTCCGTTTCTATAGCTTAGCCCTATAGTCCCAGGATATGGAACAGTTTTGTGCAGCACAGGAAGACAGGAAAATGCCTCATTATGCAATTCCTCCAGATTTCCCAGCGGCTCTGGTTTGCTTAGACTTAGGATGTTTTATTACTCAACTCTGTATTCTAAAGAAAAGCCAGAGTCAATGTAGCAACACTTGTTAGGTTAGGGTTTAAGATAGAGAAGGGAGCAGAATGGGGTATTTTGTCTAGGATTGCTTTATAAATGTTAGGGGGCAGTAGAAACGTTGGCTCTAAAGACGCTGACTTGTCTGTGTGCGTATTAAAACATTAGTCCCAGCAGAGATGAGCAGGTATATTGTATTACTTAGAGTTGGATGATAGTATGACAATGAAATTAGACATATGATATACTATATAATCGCTATTGCTATTTAAATGTTGTGTTTTTTAAGACATGTTTGTAGAATATGTGCACTGAATACAATATAGCTTTTTGACGAAACCTTGTGATTTAAAAGTTCTTAGCTTTTGCATCAAAGCACATTTTTGACCAGCAAACTGAAGCATCTGCCACCTTTGCATACATTTGCAACTTTGAACCAATCACAGCTGCCCCTTGAATAATTGGCAAACAGTTTGCTAGCTAAAATGATACCACAACAATAAAACAATTGTGCATTCCTTTGAAGTATATAGTTCATTGAGGCTACCTGTGATATGAGTATTTCACCTAGATGCAACACAGATATCTTGCAATAATATTTCTCTTCACCTAGATAAGGAAGCAAATGAGGAGTCCTCACAAGGTTCTGCGTTTAAGACCAAGAAAGGCACGTACCGGTTAAGTTACTGGCTACATTCTGTTGGCTAAGGTGATCTAAGTCCCTTCAATGTAAGAGAACACTGAGACGCGCTGTGGCCATGTAGGTCAGTAACCTGAAAACAGGACATATTTTGCCTAATTGCTGTGTCATACTGCCAGCGAGGGTAAACCTGATGCTGGGCGGCAGCGAAGAAACACCCCGGGGTCAGTGCTGAGGTGCTAGTGTCAGCAGTACTGAGCAGGAAGGACAGACATAGGGAGAGGCAGGTAAGGATATATGTGGGGCAGGGGAGGTCAAAAGGAAGCTAACTTTGGCAATGACAACGTCAGCGCAATAGACAACTGTTCGCTATCTCACATTTCACATAACTGGATACCACACTCGGCTGCCTCCAACATTACAGTAAATAACAAAAAGGAAGAAAAAAAACTGAAGGCTGTTCAATAGTGTATTAACCATATTAAATTAGACGGATGAGAAATATGTCCTTGTGGGGATGTGGTGGTTTTGTGGTATTTTTCCTTATTTAACAGCAGCAGTAGTAACCAGATAGGTTGGGTCCACTATCTACTGGGTTAAAAGATGAGACCATCAGCATGACACGGTCAGTCATAGTTCAGAGGCTCTGCAATTATTGGGAAAAAGAACAATCTAGCACAGTGTTAACGGCAAAAGCCACTTTCTTCCCTTATATCCCTGATCCTCTGTGTCTCAGCTCCGAGATATGACTGAGAAATGGACTACTGCACATTCACATGCTGCATACAATTATCTGAATGCACACAAACACCCACACATACTGTGAGCTCCTATTTATCACCTGAGGGCTGCCACCCCATTGCGGCTGAGATGGCACAATGACGCACACCCAGACTCCTCAGCATGAAAAATAGGACTGTGTGAATGCAAGAGAGAGGGGGGAGAGAGACCATTACCAGGGAATAAAAAGGAGAAAATCAAGATTGAGGCAAAACAGTAATGTGAGGTATCTCCTGTCTTTTATTTTACAGTCTTCCCTGTGGTTTGGCTCTGAACTCACTGTTGACAGGCGTTCAATGTCTCTCTTCCTCTTTCTTTCTCTTTCTCTGCCCATCTGGATGTCTGTCTAACCCTTTTCTACTCTGTCTCTTATTTCTTCCTCTTACTGCCATGGAGACATTACTCCAGCATCAGAGAGCCTTTGTGAGGCCTCTCCTGTCTTTCTCATTGACAGCTCCCTCCCCCTGCCAGTGGGCAGCACAGTGGGATGCAGGCCTTCATTAATCTTCTGTTATGAGTGTTATGATTCATTCATACATTCAGATTATTCATTTCCAGGCCGTGTGTTGGCACATTTTTTACGTTGTGTTTAGTTTACATGTCAGGGAAATTACACATTAATCTTCAACTAATAATTCTCATTAGAAAAAATCTCTGTTTTCTTTGTTCAATTTCATATAATGTTTTACATCATAAACTGTGAATCATTATCTTTGCTATTTCCTGGTCAGAAATATGACACACACAGAGCACATACAGCATATGCAATCCAAATAACATGTTGTTGTTATGGCAGACTACAATGGTGATGGTACAATGGTCTCATATTTGCTGGCATAGAGGTCGATTCCTATCTAAGGAGGCGAAATGATGTAAAGTACTTTTTTTAAAGTCTGACGCTCATCATATTGCTTGAGCATTGGGACAGCAATTTTAAAAAGTCCATGAGAAATGAAGCACAATAGTGTATTGTACAAAGCAGTCATGTAAGTATTCAGTCAAAGCAGGTTGGCTAACAAAGAGGAATAGACTGTTTTTCTTGGACTGCCATGAAGATGATCGATTGTAGTTGCACATTTTATAAAGTGGTTTCATTGATTTGATATGACATAGTGCCGTATTATAGATTAGTGTCCATTGCACTTAGTGATGACTAAACACACACTCATTCATTCCCTATGGCACAGCTCATGCCTATAATAGTTTCCAGGAGCAGTCACATAAGCTGAGCTAAAACAAATACAGGCACTTAATTTTCCCGGTCCTCTGACGAGGTATCTACTTAGTTCTACTAACGCCCGCTGGAAACAGATTTCTGTAAAAAGGCATTACATCCTTTTCTGTCCCTCTGTTGGCCTTTGCTGTGTCTTACTTTCAGCCATTTTCATCTTTTTGCCATTTCCGACCCTCTCTTTTACACTGGCCTTTGTTCTTTCTTTTAGCTCACTTTCTTTAATTCATGTGTGCCATTTTCCCTTTCCCTTTCCCTATTTTTTTGACCATTAAGGAAAGTATTTCTCAGAAGTGCCTGACATGATTTTCTTATGAGGTGATTAGTTTGGATGGAAAAGTTTTTCCATGCGGAGAGCACTTTGTCTCTGGCCTACACATTCATCAAAGGGAAGGGGTTGAAAGTTTATATGCAAAGGGTGTGTGTTGGCCAACATGAAAGTGCATTTTTATGTGGAATATTTCTTTTGAGAATGTGCCTGAATGTCTTTCATTTGTAAACGGTGTGATGCGTTTGGGTCTACATTATTACAAGAATGGAAAATTGATGGACACTTAAGCTGAATCCTTACCGTTCTCCTTCATGTTTCACTCATTACTCTTTCCCTTCCTTGTTTCACAGCTGAGAGAAGCTAGCGACAGAAGGAAGAGAACCATTTGATGGAAGAAAAGAAAAAGAAAACACAAGAAGAAAAGAACAAGACGGACGTTGCTCAGAAGAAGGTGAAAGTGATGCACATGTACATACATTACACATACAACAAGCTCTGCATATCTATTTTTAGTATAACTATATATGTAGATGTGCTTCTTGAAACCTTCAATCTTTTCTTACCAATGGCTTTCAATAAAATCAATAGCAAACGCCCTGGAAAGTGACTACTGACCTAAATAATTAAAACAGGATCGATTCACTCAATTAACTTAGTAACAATAGCCCTTAATTTTCATAATTGTTTGAAACCACACACTCTGTATTCAGTGACTTACTCTATTCTCCGTGTTTTCCCTGCAGGCTACTGATCAGAAACCCAAAGGTGAGTGTTATGATCAATTAAACGTCACCCTCTCATCTTACTGATTTTCTCAAACCACATTCCAACTGCAGATCTGCAGTAATCAGCTCTGATTAATCCACACTGACCCATGAAGGCACATTATTCATGCGTTACAGACACATAGCATTTAGCATTCTCCTACACAGATGGACACACCCATTTTGCACATGCATGCACAATTGTGCTGTTTGACTCTGTTCTCAAACACACACACACACACACACACACACACACACACACACACACACAAACACACAGCAAAGCTAATACAGTGGAATCTAATGCAGAGTGATGCAGAGTGACGCCCAGTACGCCCGGAGCACCAGGCAGTGAAGCGTGAGGGCACCCAGACAGCACACTGGATGTGGTGTTTGTAGAGAGATGGGGGGATGGGCTAAAAGAGGAAGATAGAAGAAGAGTGGAACAAAAGAAGAGCAGGAAGTTCAGATGAAATGCAGAGAGAGTGGGTCTGACAGAACTGTGTCCTCAGATGCCCTTGGTGTTCTCTTAAGATGCTAAAATATGTCTTAGGAGAACATTGCTGCGAAAATACTGCTGAAATGTACCTAGAGTTGCATCAGCTGCTCTCAGTTGCATCAAAATAAGGCAACAGTTGTACCTATGATTATTTTACATTTGGATATTATATGATTTCGCTAAAGCTTTTCCAAGATGTTGCATCGTCTTGGGTTAAGACGGCAAATAATGTGAGCAAAGCAGTTAGCTTTAAATCCCAATAGTGCGTCTGTTAGCGCCCGCGCTTATCCCCGCGCGGTGTGAGCAGCAGCTTGACCATCTGGGTGTAACTGTTGGGCTTTAACAAAGGTCACCACAGCCTGCCTTGTACTATGACCTGTCTATTTAATTGCCCCCCAGACTGGCCTGACTGTTAGCTTGGCCTATTATCCAAGTTTCAAAGCCTCCACACAAAGCTTGCCGCTTCTGATTTGAATATGTATTTAACGCCGTTGTGCTTATGCTTGAGTGATTGAGACGGTGATACTTTTTCTCAGCCAAACATAATCCGACCCGTCCAGGCTTTAGCATAATTCAACCAAAAGTATATTACCCTGACAGAGGGTCCTTGTCACAAATACTATTTAGAGATCAACAGAAAACTTTAGGAGAGAACAAGCCTACTTATTGTTTACAGCATCTGTTTTTCTTAAGTGTTGGTTACACATGGCAGAGTTTGAATGCTGTTTTACAGGAATCCACACCTGGGAGCTGTGTTTAACAGCCTCAGTCTGATCTGTAGGTCACTGAACTGCTTTACTTTAGCAGTTTAAATGCCATGCAGTATATAAGTGAAATAAATGATGGTGATGGGGCAGGAATGATTGCTGCTTTTTATTTGTCTCCCTACACTGTTGACGTGAATATGGCCGGTGAGTTTTTTTGTGGGTGTCAGATGGTGACGATCCACTTGGCCCAAAGGACTATGTGGGCAACAATAAATGCCACACAATCTGAGCTGAGACTGCAGCATGCAGAGCCATGTCTGTTCCTGTGTATGTCTCTGTATGTTGGCCCACGTATGTCTTTATGCATTGTAGTGACAGTGCAGCCAAGTAGGCCTACTTTTTTTGTCCATTCTGGCTCTGCACTGCAGCATTTTGGATTTCAAATAAAACATCCATGAGTACAAAGCGAACAGCTGCTTGGCGTCTTCCTTAGTGGTGCTTTGATGGGCCTATAGTTTGACTATAGAACATCTCATTGGTTGTCTTATTTTCTAATGATCTCAGTGCCTCTGCTGATATTCAGATATCCATTTTTCTATTTCATTGAAATGTGCTGAATGAGAGCCAAACCAATGAAAAGCATATTGCAGCCCTAATAGTTTCTGACTACAGTGTATGGTGTGTGTGTTTAATGTTACATACAGGAGTAATAAAGGAAATGCTGAGAGGGGAATACTTAATCTATGTTTGTGAGAGAGGCCCATTGACAGGGGCATGACTACAAACAAGAAGGGAGGAGGAGGAAAGAAAAAAAAAAGAGGAAGTAGAACAGGCCAATGTGGGGCCAAATACAGTAAAAGCAAAAATGAAGGAAGGAAGTCAGAACAGAACGTAATGAAGCAGAGCGCACTTCCAACAAGTGCCAAAAATGACCGTCGGGAGTCAATGACGGTGCTAATATAGAAGAGGACTAATGACATGGACATTTGTTTTATGGTATGTTAAATGAGAGATGAAGAGAGAAAGGGACATTGAATGAGACACGGATTGTGTGTATGTAGTGGGTGCTCATGCAGACAGGAAGATGGAGAAAACGGAAAGAAAGGACCTGTTCGGAGACCAATCGTTCAGCGGGCCACCAGGACCTCTGAGTTTACTCCATTTTGCAATATCTCTTAAAAGGAAGGTGGCATCGACTGGAATGAGTTGAGTTTTCAGGCGTGACTCTAAATAATAGAGGTTTGTGTGTGTGTATATATGCGGGTCGGGAGAAAATCAGTATGCAGTAGTGATTTGTGTCTTTCCATCCATATCAGTGAATTCTGCCTTCCTTATACACTCTCAGAAATTCATAGACACTTGCGCACCACCTCCCTCATCTCCATCGCCTTTTTCGTGCTTTCCTCTCCGCAGGCCCCCCCTTGGTCCCAGGCATTTCAATTTGTTTGCAGTAATCGATCTCGGCCTGGTGCGTTCATATGTATGAAAATGAGATAAAGCTCCGACGCAGTGGAATTAACTTCTCTGCCCCCCATTAGGGATGGAGCTTCAGTGAACGCCGGGTTCCAGGAGGCAATGTAACACTGCCCTAACCCACCTACCCCCAACACACACACACACAAGCTGGACCCCCCCCCCCCCCTCGGTCCCCATTACCTCAGAGGGATGCTGATTATTCACCCCCAGCACACACGCAGCTTCATCACAATCCCTGCCACCACTGCAATCACAATCAGTCAGTTTTAATGCTACACATACCATACAAAACTTGCACATGCTAGGATACACACACACACACACACACACACACACACACACACACACACACACACACACACACACACACACACACACACACACACACACACACACACACACACACACACACACACACACACACACACAATGCAGAGTAAATGCAGAGTATCTGTCAAGCTGCATATGTGTGTTCTTATAGTCCCACAATCATATTAAAAGACATATTTCTCTCTTCAGCAACTTTGAATCTAATCTGTGATTGAAGCAAATGCTTACATTGTAGAATTGAAAAGCAGCGAGGGCGTCTTTCACTAGCCACGTTTGTTTTTAGCATGCAGAGACACACGCGCAAATATTAGGCAGTTACACAATCACACGCAGGCACAGAAAGCCACAGTATTACCAGACTGCATCTGTTCAATCCCACACACCCATAATCAAAAAATCTGCTATCTCCATTTTTGCTGCGAACGCACATTTCCCCGCTAAAGGTTAAAGAACAAATGTAATGCCTGTCACTGTCACGTCCCTCACTTGCTTTCTTACTCAGAGTTTCTTCCGCCGGTTTCATTTCACCGACGTTATGCTCGGCTCCGGCGACCACATCTGAGGAGAAACATATTTACACGGTGTCACCACGGTGATAACAGCATTACATTTTTCAAAGATGCGAGAGGCGCACATAAACACAAGTGTATTATATAATTCTATATTGGATTCATTTGCAATTTCACATGCTGTTAATTGCGTCAACACTTTTGAAGGGAATTTCATGAATTGCTATCTCATTAGAAGCTAATTTACTTTAGCATTCAGGGTGCTTTTTCTCTGCTGTTAAACACATTTATAAACACTAAATGAATTAATAGTGAATAGCTGGTGAATTACATCCTGTGGATTTATGACTGCCTAGCATAATTGTTTTTCCTCTACCCCCCGTGTGCTCACCCTGCCTGCATGTCAAGTGCTAGAGGAGAGTGAGCGATGGAGGGAGAGAAACGGGGCACAGAGAAAGGAAAAAATGAGGGGCTCAAAGTCTAGAACAATGCTTCCTCTGTGTATTCACGCTGTGTGATCACTCACAATCTGCTGACAAGAGAACCCATTCGCTCCCTCACCCCCATCACCTCCGGCTCCCCCAATGGTGAGCTGCTTCATGTCAAAGACCAGGCACATTAATAGCATCTAGCTCATCTTATAGTTCTGAATGACAGTTCAGCCTGTGCTTTGAGACCAAAGTGTTCACCTATATATGTGTCTGTAAGGTTCAAAGAGTGCTGGTAAGCCCGCATATGGGCCCCTCGTTCCCTCAGGCCCTTGTGAAACAGCAGAGGAATAATAATACCAGTTGAATCTGAATTGATAAGATTATTCCTGTTAATTATATACAGTCAAGTCATATTCTATAAGACTATGAAAGTCACATTGAGACTGCAAAGTACTCCAATGTTCTATTGTTAACCCCCATACTCCCCAATGATCCCGAAGAGATCACATCTTTGATTCATATGTCAGCGTTCAAATGTTTAAGATACCATGCATCATCTACATATCTATCAAATTCATATGACATCCATCCTCAGGCAGTTGTTGCCCTAAGGCACTGACCTTGGATGGATGTGTAGTATAATACCCTTAAAGCTATTTACTCTGAGAGTGAGTTAGCTTCTATTTTGACTCAAAAGCAAAAAGGGTTTGCATGGGTCAACTCTGTCATAATCTCAACAGGGCAGAGAGGCAGAGCTGACATGAACCACTGAGACCTGAGGGAGACCAAAAGAAGTATGGCTCTGAGAAGTGGGGGTGGTGACCATAATTATAGAAGGGGTGGAAGATGGAAAGAGGTCACAGGAGGCACATGGGGTCACAAAGGCAAAAGGAGGTGCGTTAGGCAACTGTCAGTCTCTATAGCAACAGCCAGTTATATGAAAGGCGAGGGGTGAGAAGTGTTTTCTTTTATTTCCGTGTGTGACTGAGGATGTGTCTGTTTTTTTCCCACTTATATGGACAGATGGGACCACATAGAGGAACACCCACACAACCCCCCCGTGTGTGCATAAACACATGCACATACATATGCACACAGTCACCACAAAAGCTTTACATTTAAAAAACTGGATAAGAAATAAAAATCACGATATATTCCAGGGCATTTTGTTTTCACTGTATTGACACCAACCTGGGTGGCGTTTGCTCTCAGCGGACGCGGTAGAGTTTGGGGAAGTGCAGCCGGTAGTCGTAGAAGAAGAAGAATAAGATGATGAGGGTGAAGAGGAGGAGGAGAGGGTGAGAGTGCTGAGGGCTTCTGCAGGCAGTGGCTGGCCTCTCTTCAGTAGCGAGATGTGATACAGAAAAGGTCATGAACTCCAAACTTAATATCTCTTTAACTTACTTAAAGTTCAGTATTTAATGGACTTGGCATTATGTATTCGTGCCTCTGCCCCGTCTACTATTTGATCTGATTTTAAGGACAAAAGTTGGCCTTGTTGCTCTACTTTCATAAGGCATGATGTTTTCAGAAGCTAAAATGAAACATTGATGTACATAACCGTACATCTATTTTAAAACCACTACAGCAGCAGGTATACAATTGTTGTACACGGACAAACATGCTGTATTTTCGTTCCCCCTCCTGCTTCTTAGCTCTTATTGGATTAAGAAATGCACCATTGTGTAGGGCATATAGGCCTGTGTGTTGTGTCCTTCCCTCCCCCTTCTATAAACATGGCTGCATAATAAAGTGGCTCTACAGACAATAGACAGAAGAGATGTGGGAACCTGCGCTGCCTGGCACCCGGCTCAGGGAACCAACCACAATTGTTGTTTACAATAGCAGATATCATTCCTTCTTGCCCAAAATGCCTTGTTTGTTTTTTTTAGCTCTATATCTGATACATTTATAATTTCCCTCTGCCTTGTATAATTTGTTTCCCCTCTTCATCTTTGCTCTCTTGTTCTCTAGTTGTATGGAGTTGCTCTTTGTCTCGCTCTCTCTCATTGTGTGTAATTAACCATTTAGTGTGAAGAAGGGCTGTAATTAAAAGTTTGGTGCAAGGTTGCAGAGAGCGCCTCAGCTGAAGGGTTTAATGGAATTTACAGTGCACTTGAAACAAATGCTAATTTAATCGTCTCTCCTTTTCAACTTCAATTAGAGGAGCTAAGGCCACCACCATAGGAGAGTCTAAATGTGACTTTTCACACACAACTCTGACTTGCTCTGCTTTAACTTAAATATTCCTATATTTACCTCTGCCAATCAAGTTGTTAGTTATATAAGCTATAACTCATTAACTGTGTCCATTCCATGCCTATCACTTGCAGTGGGTGTCACCGGCATGCTCGTCACTTTCCTTATTTAATGACTGACACATGTTTATCTAAGGGATTTTCCTCACATTACTCATAATCTTTTTTTATAACCACCAACTCTTCAAAAGCATTGGCATTGGATTAAGAAAAGATCTCTCCTCCTCAACACATGTTTCAGGCTGCTGTAAATGACTTTATCTCAGAGGAGAGCTGTCCCTCATACTTTCCTTCTCATGTCTTACAGATTCAGACTGACTTTCTTTTTCTCTCACTTGTGTGTGTGTGTGTGCGTCTGCATACACACATTCATTACCTCTCAAAAGAACGTTAATTTACACTGATATACTTGTTTAACACAGATTACAACTTAAATGTTTACCCATAACTCAACTGGTTTGTGACAGTGTTGTCTAAATGGGTAATACTTTCCTTTAGATGATTATGTCCTTGCTTGTGCAGCAGATATTAGATGTGGTCATCAGTGACATTAGTGAATTGCAGCATGGATACGTCCTTCTTACTAAAACAACACAACCACAGAAGCAGTTGGTGTATGAGGCACACCTAGGCTAAAGGGCTTTTTAGTCTTTTGTATTCATCTGCAATGAACAGTGAGTCACATCCTTATGTGTCTTTTCGTCTAAATTGTTCAGGGAACTAAGACTAAATCTCAGGAGCTCTGGAAATCCCTTTGGCGTGTGTATGAATTGCAAAGATGTGGCAAATTTGAAGAAGGAATTCCTTTTGTTTGAGACGGCAAACTGTTTTGTTACTTTGATGTTTTTTGGGAAGTAGATCAAAAGACGCAGAGAATCAAAACGCCCATCTTTGAAGTGGGTTAACTACTTAAAAAGACATTTCTGCACACAAAAAGCAATTGGTAAATAGTTATTTTTAATTGTGTTTTTGGCTGCTCAACTAGTCGGTACATTAACTATCATTTACATTTTAAAGAGATTTAATACTCTGAGTCTAAACTACATTGTAACAACCATTACATGCATCCTGAACCCATTTTATCTCGGCTTCTGTTTCAGTAGTGAGCAACACCTGGTGCAAACTGCATCATGGTTGTTCATGGGTCATTAAAAATCTGACTTAAATCAGGGATATTTAGGTGTAATCAACCATTTTGTCACTACCTTCTATATAGAGAGGGGTGCAAAATGTGTTCCAAGTAGACACATTTGCTGGAGTTGGAAGAGATGAAGGAAAAATAAATCTGGGAGACAGATTCTGGGTTGAGGTAGACATTGGGAGTCAGAACATGGATGTCTGGAATCAGGGAAATGGCAAGGTAAGAAGACAGAAACAAGACAAGGGAGAAGAGAGATAGAAACAGAGGAGAAAAAAGGATCAAGACGGATAAAGGCCCAGAGGGAGAATAACATAGTGGGATCCAGGCTGAGAGAAAGGTAGGCACAGAAAAAAGAAAGGGAGACGGGGAGAGATGGAGCAGTGAGGATACGGTGCAAGCTGCTGATAGAAACACAGAGGAGGGAGGGAGGGGGTCAGGGCAGCGTGCATTCACTGTCCTGCTGTCTGATTGGACGAGACAGCGTCAGGCGGGCCAACATGAATTTAATCAGAGATGTGCGTCACCAGCTGCAGTTCAAAGCCAACAGCCAGGCAGATACTACTGGAGGGGGCACACTCTCTCTCTTTTTTTTCCTCCCCCTCTGCATGTGTGTCTCACTAAAATCTCATCGGTCAAAGGGGGTCATTGTCAAAGTGTCTTTTTTGTTTTTTGATCTCTTCAGGAAAAGAATAGAGGCCTACACTTTTATACACATGTGGAGATTTGATCTCTTTAGGTATGACGAAAGAAGTGAAAGAGACTCAATGTTTTGCCTTCACACATTTTATATATATATATATATATATATATATATATATATATATGTATATATATACAGTATTTTGGTTTTGTCTGCACATTCAAGTTTCCTGCATGTCACGACTGTGTCTGTGAGTAAGCTGGCAGCCACTTGGATTGGCATTGTGCTCACTGAGAGAGCCCCTGATTTTTTGCTTTTAGAAAAGCTCTTAGCAGACACACTTAATACCTCTGCATTCACTATAACCGTGTGTGTGTGTGTGTGTGTGTGTGTGTGTGTGTGTGTGTGTGTGTGTGTGTGTGTGTGTGTGTGTGTGTGTGTGTGTGTGTGTGTGTGTGTGTGTGTGTGTGTGTGTGTGTGTGTGTGTGTGTGTGTGTGTGTGTGTGTGTGTGTGTGTGTGTGTGTGTGTGTGTGTGTGTGTGTGTGTGTGTGTGTGTGTGTGTGTGTGTGTGTGGGTAATTGCCAGCACTGCAGTACAGGACTGCTATAGTTGTCATCCTGGACAGCTTGAACGAAGACATTATTTCCATGCCATCAATTTGCCACTATTTCATTGTTTGAAAAAACCCAACAACCCCCTTCCTTCTACACACACTCACACAACCTGTGTCCTCTCGTCTCTCTCTCTCTCTCCTCCCCTGAGTGAAGGCAGTCTCAGCTGTTGTGTATAACAGGCATATCTATCGAGGGACTAAAGAAAACAACATCATCAGCGCTATTCATCATGCATTCAGCCATGGACCAAGAAACTGTAATTTACAGCAGCTTTTAGGTCACTAGCAATTGGCAGGCATTATGAAAGCAGCTGTTTGTGCGCAACAAGAAACTCTCAGGTAGAGTGGCGTTGTATCAGACCTAGTTTGGTTTCCTCATAGGTGCATGCAGCCACGCAGTCTTCAGCTTAATAAAGAATTACACAGATGGTGTTTTTTTTTTCTTCACTCAGCATTGTGGACAAGCCAATCTGTCTGGTTGCTAGCTGTCAATGTCCTACGAATAATAACACCTTTTCAGATAGTTGGCTGGCCACTTCAACCACAGGGAAAGGGCCAGGCAGAGGCAGGGAAAGGTGTGTGTTCTCGTTTGTGTTTGTGAGTTTGTGGGCTTGCAAAAGAAGACTGTGTAATGAGGAGGAACGGAGGTGTCTCCATGTGTTTGTGAGTGTCTGTGTTCAGTCAGCAGAAAAAATATGACCTTTTCATACAGTGCGTCTGGGCCAGTAACATATGTTCGACAAAAAGCTGCATGAGGCGGTTAACTTAAAGGGACAGTCCACAGCAACATACAGTGCATACAAATTAAAAACACCTGCTGAATGCTATACAAAAAATACAATACACAAATTATAATTTCTGGAGACTGCATGTACTGAAAGCAAGACATGACTGATGTGCAATCTGTAAAGATCTACCCCATGAATATGACCACTCCATCACATCCTGCTAGAATATAACTTGACATGTCTTCATTTTCTGTGCGATTTTCATTTGTGCAGTTCATGCTGTAGTACTGTTACTTTCCAAAAGAAGAACAAAGATAAAGGATTCACTAAACGTCACCAACGTACAAAAAAGATCACTGTTTAGAGGCATTTCAAATACAGGTTACCTCTTACAAAAAGTCTGAGGTACTATTTTGTCAGATATCAGCACTTCCCATCCAAATGTAATATCTGTTATACAAAGACTAAAAGGGAGGTGACCCAGACATTAATACCTTGCCACCTGCATGTGTCTTTCTGTGTGTGTGTGTGTGTCTGTGTCTGTGTCTGTGTATTGTATCCATCCAGTGCCAGAGCCTGCTCCCACTAAGCCCAGTCCCGGCCCACCCCACCACTTCCACCCCGCCAGCCCTACGCTGCCCCTCTCCTCCTCCTCCTCTTCTTCTTCTGGCAATGGCAAGCGCGCCTCCTCCAGTAGCCAACTCCCGACTCAGACTCCCCCTCAGCAGCAGTGCCAGTTGTCCTCTGCCTGTGCTCGCTACCCGCCCAGAGAGGTGCCCCCCCGCTTCCGCCAGCAGGAGCACAAGCAGCTACTGAAGAGAGGCCAGCCACTGCCTGCAGGAGCCCTCAGCACTCTCACCCTCTCCTCCTCCTCTTCACCCTCATCATCTTATTCTTCTTCTTCTACGACTACCGGCTGCACTTCCCCAAACTCTACCGCGTCCGCTGAGAGCAAACGCCACCCAGGTTGGTGTCAATACAGTGAAAACAAAATGCCCTGGAATATATCGTGATTTTTATTTCTTATCCAGTTTTTTTAAATGTAAAGCTTTTGTGGTGACTGTGTGCAAAATGTTCACCCTTTGATGCTTGATACAGTCCTTCAAATCGATCATTTTGTCCTCATACTTGTCACTTTGATTACCCCAGATGTTGTGACTGGCTTGGCACAGACACAGTTGTATGCATGGCAGCATTGATAAATGTACTGCATTAAGGGCATAATAAATTGTGGTGATTATAATTTTAGTTTAAAGGCACACTTTCACTTCCTGTCAGTGTAAAATAATGATGAGCTACACTAGCTCCTAAATTATGTAGGAAGCTGACCAATTTAAATCTAAATTAAAATGTAGAACTCAAGTCTACACTAATGTACTAATGGCTGCTACCTCTGCTTTTCTATTTTTCCCTTCCTTGGCATTCTGAAAGGATTCAGATAGCTGAATGCTTGTTTCCAAGGGTCTGTGCTATTAGGAGTGTGCTAGTCTGTGCTTTTAACACCAGGAGTAATAACTCTAAATTATTTCAAAGCCTTGGAAAAATCTTGTTTGGATGCTTTAGTCTAATTGAGAAAAAAATGGTTAGGTTGTTTAATTTTTGCATGCTTTTTATGCTAGACTCTCAGGGCCACACACATACATTTACGCACAGTCTCTCAGACCTTTGTAGCCAGCGGTAATCTTTTAATGAACTCACCGGTGGCCCCTTAGATCACTAATACTGAACCTGCCTTAAGGTGCTCATTGTGAAGCTGCTCTGGTGTATTTGTACGCAAGTAATGGGGTGATAAAAGATGGCCATGATTTATTTATGTCCTTTTTGCATTTATGTTTTTCTCAGTTTATTGACTCCAGTGTTCCTTTTCGCTTTCACACTGGAGATGTTTTGATTTTTTGAAATCATTATTTCTGCTTTTTGCACATGCATTTTTTTTCTAAAGGTTTTCCTTTGTAAACCAATCACAACCAGCTGCTTAATAATGTCAACAGACACAAAGATGCTCCTCACATCCTCTAACACAACACTCTAAAGGAAAAGATGCAAAGATATTTCTGTAGGATGCCATGCAGTGTTTTCCTGTTCAGGTTAGCAGGAGCTTGCATGAGAATCTGCTCACATCTTGTTGTTGAGCTTCTCTTCTCTCCAGAGTCCTTTTTATCTTTCCTTCTTTTCATCGGTGCTCCTTTGCCACTCTGTTCTGCCTTTCATTACTGTCTCAACATTTGCTGGAACAACACCAGGCACTCAGTAAATAAACCTGCAGCAGCTGTGGTGCAAGGCTTGCTAGTCAGCAGACTGCAGCCCTCTGCATCAGAGGCAACCGGTCCTTGTCCTCCGTCTAGTCTCTGTTTTGTTCTTGTACTTGGGTCTATGCCACTAATCCCAGCATCAAACAAATGTGGATGCCTGCATTTTGCAAAAGTTCTGTGTTGTGTATTTAGTACACACCACAGAAATGAATGAGACTGAATTGGACTGCTTTTCACAAACAACATTTTAGTGATAATCTTTAGACAGAAGGTGGACCAGGATGATACCGTGGCTGCAGGCTTAACTTACTCAAGAGAAGCAATACCTACAAACCTTCAAATAATAATCCTCCCCTGGCTTCAGAAAGCTCCCCTGGTTCCGTTTATTAACCTATACTGTCCTTTTAATTGTCATAGTTCAGCGTTGGTTATCCTGTTTGTCCTTTACCTCGCCCCGGTTTTCCCAGGGGCCTCTCACTACAACACTGCCTGCGGCGGGGCCCTTCCCCTCTCATTCTTGACCCAAGGGCTTCCCCTTCCCGGCCTGTTCTATCCGTTTGCATCACTAATAGCCTCAAGCTAGTGGCCCTGTTGTTGCAAATATTTTGGCATGCATAATTGAAAGAGTGGACATTGTGGTTAAACGTTCTACCCTTTGCTTGAAGATTTATACTTTTTCCTTCATTTACACAAACTACTGCTTTTGTAGTAGAAGAGCTGGAAAAACTACGGAAAAAAACATCCTATTTATGCAGGACGTCTATTGTTTGCCAGACTACACGTTCACAATTTGTGTTTTGAACTTATCCATCCATATAAACAAAGTTCATGGAAGTCAGTTGATCTTCAAGTCAATGATTATGTATAGTATTATCCTTAGTAAGATCATAAGTTCTAAATTCCTACTTTTATCCAAATCCCACTATCATGTCATGTTCATTTATTATTTGATGCAGCCTGCCTGCAAGCACAGACACAACTTGTTCTTCCTTAGTGTAACAGTAAGTGAGGGATGAACTCTGTTTTGAAGACATTGTTCTGACCTCTCTGGTGAGGTGACGCTGGCCCAAAGGAACGTGATGAGTACAAACTTTTTCACTACTGCACATGCAATCACAAACACACGTGCATAGATGTGGTGGCTGCACATCTGGGCGAACACACTAGTCTGACCTAGTTGTGTCCACTCAGATCTGTCTGCCCTGCAGGCCAGCTGGCTCAGGGTTTAAAGGGTATATACAAACACACACACACACACACACACACACACACACACACACACACACACACACACACACACACACACACACACACACACACACACACACACACACACACACACACACACACACACACACACACACACACATATGCATGTTAGTTCATCCTGCAGTACTATTCGGTATATATCCTAAGTTCTTAAATGAATTATTTTTGACCCATTGTTTGGGCTGCTTTACTCTATTTGGTTCAGAAAAATCATACTGATTTTAATTTAGAAGCCCTATTAAATGTAATTGTGTGTGATTTATTAGATTCCAGAAGGAACAGCACACATACCGCCCCATCCTCAAAGTCTGAAAGGCAACCCCCTTTAAATTCAAGGGCAGTCACACCACTCCCACCTAACCTCCGCTTTCCAAACCTTCTTTGAGTGTCCCCCAACCAGACAGAGACCCCCTGTCCCTTCTCCCTCCCTGCATCACCCCCACCATCCCAGTCTCTCCAGCTGACTGGGGACCATTAAGTAGCCATCAGCCAGCAGCCGTCCAGACAGGCTCCCCAGTAGCAGGTGCTCGAGTGGGGGTCTCTTAAGACTGTGGGAACTGCAGCCCAACAGCTGTTTGTTCGTCACCCAGACACAGCTTATAGCCAGAAGGCACTCTGCTGGGTGCTGCTAAAACACTTAGCCCTTTCACTTGGGCTCTCTTTGTTTTGCAGGTAAAGCAGTCAGGTTTTGGAGCATATCTTATTTAAGTGAAATGAAGGGATGGAAAAGAGTGTCTCTTTAAGTCAAAATGGGTATTTTGAAAGTGTTAACTAAAATCTAGGTTGTAATTTAAAAAATCCTAACACGTTTTTTTTAGAACATGTCATTTTCTTCAAGTACTTCCTTAAGGACAGGCAGGTCTGCCTCAGCAAACTTGGTTCATATGAGATGTAAAAATAACTTCCACTTAAATCTTGTATGTTTTAAAATCATAATCACAAGAGCACTTGGCCCTAATGAAGCCGAAGAGGTATAGATTGCCCCGTGTGGATGGCTGGGACACACACACACACACACACACACACACACACACACACACACACACACACACACACACACACACACACACACACACACACACACACACACACACACACACACACACACACACACACACACACACACACGTAGTGAGACAACCCCCTAGTGGCTTAATTAATCCAGCCTCTGTCAGGGAAACCAGAGAAGTCACAATGATCTCACTCTCCCTTTTTTTCCTCCCTCTCAGCAGAGGTAAACAGACATGAATAATGAGCTTTTTAAAGCCTCCTGTGACCATTTCCTCACTCTTTCTTTTCCTCCATGCTTCCGGAGAAACAAGTACATGCTGTCTTTGATCCGAGTAGGCATAAAGCACCCGTCAAAGAGAGATGGAGAGGGTTTATTTGGGGACAAAACACTACTAAATGTCCCCTCTGCTCTGGATCCCACGTTTTGCTCTGAGAAAATCAAAGTGTAGTCTGTGGCTCACAGTGGAATTAGGATTCCAGTTTTTGTCTCACCATCTCCTGCAGTGTTCATGCATTTTCTCCCACTGTCTCCCTTTCTTTTCCCTTGCAAGTATCAACCCTTCCCCCCCTCCATCTCTCGCTACCACCCTCTCTCTTTCTCTCACGCTGCCCTCCATTTAATTTAAAGGGGAGAAGAGGCATTTAATTATTGGCTACCTGCCCATTTTCATATGATGGCAGCTCATTTCAATCTTGAATATCTTCTTTTGCGCATCTTTGTTTCAACTCTGGTAAACTGGTTTCAATGTGGTGTTGTTGCTGTTGTTTAATCTCAGTTTTCCAGCAAAAACAAGGCGTGCATGCTCATATTAGGAATTTTTTTATTATTATTCATTTCTCATCTGAAGAGTGCAAGGCTGTATCTTTATGCATAGACTCGTGTGTATACCAAAAAAAGGAGCCTTACTCCATGTTGGTTACATGACAAGCCGAAAGGGACCTGTCGTTTTTTGAAACCCTTTTTCATTCACAAAGAATAATAAGAGCCTGCCCTCCTAATTGCACGCAGAATGAAAGCAGCAGCACATTACTGACACATGATTGCAAATGGTGGATGGAAATAACTGTCCCCTTTTCTTTGTTTTTCATGTTGAGCTTTCTTTCGTCTCCCCCCTGCTATATCAATGCTTTGCCAAGAATCAGTCAGTCCTTTCTATTGGAATGTCTGGGGAGGGAGTCGAGGGGCGAACAATCGGTGCATGTTGAGGTGAAAGGAGAGAGGCTGTTCTGCATTAGTCCACACATGCACACAGCATGTACATATTTAAAGGGGTAGACTCGATAGCATTAGCACCAATACAGTCTAATGCAAACCAATTAAATTGTTCAGTGGCAAATATATTTATTTTGTCGAGCTTATAATGTTACATTTCTGTTACACACATTGCACCCATGCCTGCACACAATCCACATATTATTGGTCTACTGAACAACCAGGTAGTTCGCTTGCAGACATAGAGGACATCTGTGTAATCGCTTTAAAAGAGTGGCGCTGGAGCACCTCTTCTCAGGTATTTTTCCATTCTCTCCCTGGATGACCCCTTTTTTTAAAACCAAGGCAACACAGATTCCTTTTTCCCTTTTTGTTATGTTTTTATGTTGGTTTGTCGCAGTGTCTGTGACAGGAGGGATAAAGAGATGGCTGGGTTCCAGGCCTTGTAACAAAACAACATTTGCAAATAAGACTGAGACAAAGAGAGAAACATAGATACAGCGGGTGGGTGAGGGGTAAACTGAACTAAATGTTCCTGAGGTTGCAGCCTCTTAGATTCTTGGCTGTGTTTCAGATCTGATAAAATGGTTCCTCTATTCATTTGCTATCATTGATAGAGCTGAGAAATCAGTGGTTTTATAAAACACCTACAAGCCTCTGAGGGTTTGCAGTTTTGTCAAAAAAGACCAGCTGTTTGGGTTATCTGTTTCTTTTTTTGCACATCCACTTGCCTTTGCAGGCATGCTTTAGCCCTCATAAACATTTGCTACTTTCCTAAACACACAAATAAACACTATGGAAGTCATCCTTCACTTTATACATTAGATTTCACACACATATATAATGTAAGAGTTATACAAGTCCCTTAAATATATTCCACAATTATTCCTTTATGCTATATTAGCTTGTTGTCACTTGGACACCAGGCAGCAACCATTGTTGATCAAGTTTGATTAAACAGGGTTATGTGCGAGCGTTACTTTTGTTGTCTCGATTACTATGGACATTTGTCATACAAACCCAAATCAGACCAGTGGTTTGGGAACACTTTTGCTTTGATGTTTCAGTGTTTTTTGTGTGTTCACCTTATTGCCAAATGACTGCATTCTGGTACGTGTGTGTCTGTATGTGCGTGTGTGAGCCATCATTCTGACGACACTGTGCGATAAGGCTGCCTGGGGAGTGAAGATAAGTGCGTTGAGATGAAAATTGCATTCACAGCCACCGTGTGGTGTGTTGCACAGTATCTTAAAGCAACATATCTGCTCGTTTGTGTGTCCACATACCTCAAACAAACAGACTTTCCAGACTGGATTGTTTTGACCACTGGGTCTTTATCTCATGATGGATAACTTATAGCTATTATGGAAATCACAGCAACGATCTGATGGAAACTAATGGATTAGTAATGGGAGGTAAAACAGTTTAATAACCAAAGAAGGGAAATATCCTACAAACACAGCCTGGGTCTTCTAATTAAAGGTTAGTGAGGCACGGTTACTGCAGCGGCTCAGGAGGGTAGCCAGAAATATATTATTGTCTAATAGACTTCTACTGCTTGTTGGAAATGACTGATTGTGTGGTATATGGTCTGGCATCAAGCTGTGCTCATGTTTAATGCATTACAGCCATCAAAAGACGAGAGGCATGTATTTGGCCATAAGGAACTAAGTTTGCATTAGAAGACATTGTATTTACATGCTGTAATGTGTCTGCTGTTTTAACACTAAGACATCAGCGTTTGAGAAATGTTTGATGACACCCATACTAGGATGAATATCTAGCTTTCATGCATACGTCCTTTCTCCTCAGAGTTATTTGATTAATATCTCCCTTTATATCCTTTGTTACCCTGTGTGTTTTGCTTTTTGTGTGCTCCTAGCTGCTCTCATTGGTTTTTAGCCCATGACATGAAGCTGGCTCGGTGGTTAGGATGTTTGCATGCTGGATCGATAGCCTCCCTTCTCTCATCCACTACATTAATAAGATCATTGATTAGCTGCCTCCAACTGATAGATTACCCCTTTACAGCATCGAATCAGTCTATAATTAGTTCTCCTTATGGGATGCTTTTGTGCCTAATGAAATTGCTTTTGTGCAATACCATGTTGGTTAGAGAACTGTTGAGAATGCCTTATTTTGATCATGCCTTTAATTGGTAGGACAAGATTTACATGCAATCCTTAGTTCCACAATTGTGATAGAAATGCTGGTATGCATATTTCAAAATGTAAATTAGCAGATACACACACATATTCACACAAGCTTGAAGGAAGTGTTTTGTGGTTACTTAGTGCAGTGCAGTTGGAGGAGGAGTAGGTCTGGCGGAGCATAGGGAGTGATGGATGAGAAGCCGTCCTGGTTTCATTCCAATAAATGAATGGCGTTCCACTTGGGCTTCCCTTCACAGCCCCAGCCAGTGAAGACACGGTGGAGACGGATGGGCCTCTCACTGCTGGGTGTTAGAGGAAAGCAGAGGGGAGAGAGGGTGAAGTTAAAGGGTGAGGAAAGAGATGGGGGGGCAGAAAGTAAGCGAGGTTACATGGACAGAGAAACAAAAGGGGAGGGTGGTAATAATAGATAAGAGAAGATAAATAGTGAGAAGGAAGTAAGGGATAAAACAGCTGCCGTGAAAGAGGAAACGAGTTGGAAAGGAAATTAAGTTAAAAGTGAGGAGGAATGAAGGATGGATTAAGGAGAGAAAGCAAGGGCTCTGTCTCCCTGTTCCTGTTTGGCCGACTGCACCAAGGATATATGGATATGCCATAGCCGATATGACATGTAGCACGCTTGACTGTGCATTCTGATTATGTGTTGGATTGTGGAACGTGCAAGTGTGACCATCTCCTGCCAAGAAGTCTGATAGCTAGCATTAACCAACCAAGAAGATACAATTGGGCCAGGGGAGTTACAGGGTCTGTATTACACGATGTTCCTTAGCTTAGCCAAATGTATGTTTTCCCCCTCCCCACACCACCATTTTTCCTTTCTCTTTTTTTCTACTCCTGTTATTGAATCTCTTCTTTTCTACTTGCATTTCTGCATATTATGTAACTCAAATCTTCTTTTGTTTGTCTCTGACTGTCCATAAACAATTATTTCTTGATATATTCCTGTGTTAAACTTTGCCTCTCTTTCTCTCTTTCTTTTCTCTTCAGACATATCCCTCCAGAGTGGCTGTATTGCCCAGTATGAGACCTCTCATTGGGGAGCCTCTTTGCCAGTTGACAGCTCCTCCAGTGCCAACAACTGGGACAAAGTGATTATTGACAAAAGTGACACAGACGCTTGGCCCTCCAACAACCACAGCAGTGACCTCAGCCATACCGCAGCACAAGAATGCACCTTGGGCTCAGCTAGCTCAAACACAGACAACATTGCTGTCACTACCACCAGTAGTTGTAGAAATTTGAGTATGGCCACAGGTGCGGCAGGCCAGCCGGCCCACTACCCCTCTCTTAAAGCCAACAATAACATGATGACAGGACCTGGGTCAGCCAACACGTGTGGTAATAGAAGCTGGGGTTCAGATGGGAAACAAGATGGTATGAGTGGTGGCAGAGTAGGAATGCCCAATAACTGGGGCACTCCCAATTTTAACATGAACCTCAATCCGAATGCCAATCCATCAGCCTGGCCTGTCCTCGGGCAGGAGGCTGTTGGAGGTTGTGGCATTGGCCCTAATGTAGTGTCAAACTCCCCATCCCTTCCACCAGGTATTAATGGCAATGGAAACATGGGAAATGGGAACCTGGGAGGTGCAGAGAATGGCAGTGGAGGTTGGGGTGGCCTGATTAGTGCCAATGAAAATGATCAACAGCACCCTTCAACCAACACAAACATGTCCTTCAAAATGGAACCTTCTAACCTTAACACTGACGGACCAAACCACACTAAGCAGCAGCAGCAGCAGCAAGCTCAGGAGCCTATGAGCCCTATCCATGGGTTAACTGGCTGGGGAGGCCAGTCCCCCACTGAATCATCCCAGCTCAATGGGGACACAACAGGCAGCTCTGTATGGGGTAGTGGAGAAACCAAGGCAGCTGACTCCCCGAAGTCCTCAGGCTGGGACTCGACTCCGTCTGGAGGCCATTCTGCATGGGGCCGCCAAGGCAGTGGTGGTGGGAGTAGTGGAAGTGGTGGCTGGGGTGACGGCTGGGGGAAATCTTCCGGTGGCGGAGAAGCAACTAAAGGCTGGGACTCGGTAGAGGCCGGTAGTTCTGGTTCTGGCCAGGATCAGCCACTTAGCTCATGGGGCCAGCAGATTAGAACAGCCCCAGCAAGTGAGGGTAGTGGGGAAAGCAGCGAAAGTCAATCTGGCTGCAGAGACAGGTCCTCCAGCACGGATTGTACCCCTCTTCTACCCCGGCAGGATCTGGATCCTAGGGTGCTGAGTAACACGGGTTGGGGACAGACCCCCATTCGACAGCACACTGTATGGGAGATGGAAGAAGCTAACTCTGATGATGAGAAGAGGAAAAGCTGCTCAGATGCCATGGCAGTCTCCAATTCTACAGGCGGACCCTCATCCATCAATGGAGGCGCCATCAATCAAAAAATTGGGCCCAGTCAGAGGCCTGGGTCTGAGGAAAAGAGTGACAGTGAAGGGTTATCATCCTCTGGCTGGAGAGCCATTCCACCTCAGCCTATCCAGACTGGATCAGGATGGGGGGAGGCCCAACAGTCACGCAGCAAGGCCCCAAATGGCACTACCAGTGGCTGGGGCGAACCTAAGCCTACTAATGTTCCTAGAAATGGAGGCACATCCTCATGGGGTTCTGAGGACAAGTCACCCAGTTGGGACAATGGCGTGACAAAAAGTCAGCCTAACACTAACCCAGGCTGGGTAGACGGCCCCAAAAGCTCTCATGGATGGGGCAATGGTAATGGGGGCCCCAATAACTCCAGTACAGGGGATTGGGGAGAAGCAGAGGTCAAAAAGAATGGATCCTCCAGCAGCATGTGGGAAGGAGAAGGAGGGAATGGAGGAGGTGGGAATGGAGGAGGTGGTGGATGGAAGGAAAGCCCCAGAGGAGGAAATAGAGGAGGAAACTGGGGTAAACCTGCCCCTACTGTGAGTAATAACAGCTGGGGGGAGACCCCACATGCAAATGGCCCAGCGCAGGGAGGCTGGGGCTCCTCCAAGCCCCAGGAAAATAACAGCAGTAGCAGCAGCAGTAGCACTGGCAGCGGAGGAGGTGGCAGTATGGGTTCATGGGGTGGTCCTGGTACTGTGAAGCAGAACACATCAAGCTGGGGCAATGGCAGCAAACAGGACCAAGGCATGGATCGCAGTGGATGGGAAGAGCCCTCCCCTCCCTCAATGCGCAGGAAGATGGAAATAGATGATGGAACGTCCACTTGGGGCGATCCAGGCTCCAACAACAAGACCGTCAACATGTGGGATCGCAACAAACCCAATAATAACCCAGGCAACAGCGGCCCACCTCCCAGTAAGAATGGTGGAGTGATTATCCCCAACAATAACAACAACAATCACTCAGTTGGCCCCGGCAACAACAATCACCATCACACTCACCACATGCACCACCATCCCCATCATAGCCAGCCCCCAACTCACCTGCAACATCATGGAAACAGCAATGGGTCATCCACCAACGGCACTCCACATCCAGGCGTGGGACCCCAGGGTAGACCCCCCCTCGCCAACCCAGGTAACAGTATGGCTGTGCTGTTGTGTTAACAACATGAAAGAGATGTTTAAAAATGCAGAGTGTATCTTCTAAGCACATTTTACTTAAATAGTCTGTTGTTTCATGAATCCACAATTTTCTCAGTCATGTTTTACTTGATTATGAGTGGAATGAATTATTTAACTCAAACAAACGATTTACAAAATTACTAATAAAAGAATTGCCGGCAACAATCTTTATTACATTAAAAGAGTATTTGTTTTAATATTTATCTCACGGTAATGATTGCACAATAAGCTTAAGTGAGCTTTGCAGCCTGTTCAAATAAGTATTTTAAGACAAAGGCCATGCATGCAGACATAGCACAGCTTTATGTCCAAAGGTCTATCTTTTTCATTCTGAATGAAACCATTGCCCCCTGCTGTTTACCAGGTGAACTGCAGCTACTAAAAGGCATCATGGCCACCATATGACATACTTGTGCTGATTACAGCTGTACTTTTCCCATTTCCCATCTTTATTGAAGCCTATAGTATAGATAGTTATGTAGACAGCATTTCGCTATCAAAGACGAAAAGCTCTTTTTGAAGCATTATAATAGCACTATGATGATGTGTTCAGGTGCTTGGATTATCATTATATATTTATAGTTTCAGGGTTTAAAGCTGTGTTTTTAATTAAATGTCCTGAGGGGGACTGATGTAGAACTGCAAGTCAAAAGTACAAATTGCTAGTGAATGAAGATTGTAGTTTCAGCAGTGAATTTTTTTTTTTCCCTAACTAAATCTATTTCACCTCTTTCTTCCAGGTTGGGGAGAGGTTCCCAATGTTCAACCCAAGTCAGAACCTGCTTGGGGAGAGCCAGCAGCTCCAACATCATCCGTGGACAATGGCACCTCCGCCTGGGGCAAGACCTCAGGGGGAGTAGGAGGATGGGGAGATGGTGGCCACGAGCCCTCTGGACCCTATGGCAGGGCAAACGGACCCACAGGCTCTGCACCCTGCAAGCCAGGTAACACCGACAGATGAATTATATTAACAGTGATGCGAGGAAACAGGAAAGAATATGTACCAGAATCGAAGGCTATGGCAGCATAGGTTTCTAATTAAACTCACACATCTCTTGTTGTTGCTATATTAGTATTGTAAACTGTTACACATATGTGTATTTACTAAATAGTATCAGATGTACTTCTGCACATGAAAAGTTCTCATGATATCACACTTTGCCACCTTGGAAATAATGCCATTTGAAATTTGGGTTAAGATGTACCAAACCTTTTGTAAAAACCTAATGATAACTAAGAGTAAGTGTGCATTCCACACTTCAGTGAAGGGGACAAAAATAGGAAGTTTCCTCCAGACCTGTACCGTGTGTGCCAATTCTTCCGGCTTTTGTCAGTGCTACTGAAGTGTTGCTGGGATTAAAGCAATTCCACGCTTCAGCAGATTTTGGTTATTTGTGCTGTTAGTTTGAAATGTTGGAAATCGTAGAGAGATACACTGCCCGGCCAAAAAAAAGGTCACCCCCTGGATTTAACTAAGCAAATAGGTAAGAGCCTGCCATTGGATAATAACTGCATGGGTGATTATGTTTCAGCTGGCAACAAGTTATTTAACCCTAACTGATGCCGTGAGTAGCTTCTCATTTGTTAAGCAGTCATATCGAAAGACATATCCTGTGGTCGTGGAAAAGATGTTGATCTGTTTCAGAAGGGTCAAATTATTGGCATGAAAAAGCGGATTCAATTTGCTAGGGAGCATAAAGATAGGACTTTGGAGCAATGGAAGAGGGCCATGTGGTCTGATCCAGATTCACCCTGTTCCAGAGTGATGGGCGCATCAGGGTAAGAAGAGAGGCGGCTGAAGTGATGCACCCATCATGCCTATGCCTACTGTACAAGCCTGTGGGGGCAGTCCAAAGAATGAGGTCAGCTGACTACCTGAATATACTGAAGGACCAGGTCATTCCATCAATGGATTTTTTATTCCCTGATGGCACGGGCATGTTCCAAGTTGACAATGCCAGGATCCCTCGGGCTCAAGTTGCGAAAGAGTGGTTCAGGGAGCATGAGACATCATTTTCAAACATGGATTGGCCACCACAGAGTCCAGACCTGAACCCAATTGAGAATCTTTGAGATGTGCTGGAGAAGACTTTGCGCAGTGGTCCGAATCTCCCGTCATCAATACAAGATCTTGGCAAAAAATGAATGCAAGACAGAAATAAATGTTGTGACATTGCAGAAGCGTGTGGAAACGATGCCACAGCGAATGTGTGCCGTAATCAAAGCTAAAGGCTGTCCAACCAATATTAGAGTGTGTGACCTTTTTTTGGGGCCAGGCAGTGTAGTTGGGGAAAATGGTCAAGGTTTCAAGGTTTTATTGGTCATATGCACAGCATATACAACGTATATGTTGGCAATGAAAATCTTATGTCCCATGCTCCTCCAACAACTCAACATACATGGTGCAAATAAGATAAATAAAATAGTGCAAAAAGAGAGAAGAATATTTACAATAACAACAATAAAGATTTGAGGATGTGAAATATATAGATATGTGGAATACATTGAAAGTATTTAAACACTTTACACTTGAATGAGGAGGTATGGACAGATGCATATATTACGTATAACAGATGTATATGGCAGATATGTATAATATATAGATATGTGTACTATAAACAGATATGTATGGCAGATGTGTATAATATATATATATATATATATATATATATATGTATGTGTGTACTATAAACAGATGTGAGTAGACATTCACAGAGCTCAGGAGTTCAGCAGTCTTAGGTTGTCAAAAGGCAACAGTGGCACCAAGTGGTCGAGTTTAAAATGAACTGTGTCTCACACTTTGGATTGGCTTTTGTGTTATTAAAGTGCATATATACTCCAACACAGATTTAAATTAATGCTTATTTTATTTAATCACTTTCTCAGGCCCAAAACCTATGCAAGATAGCTGGGGAAATGGAGGAGAGGAGATGGGCATGTCTACCGGGCAGTGGGACACTGAGGATGGGGACATGTGGAACAGCCCCACCTCCCAGGAGAGCAGCTCTTCTTGCAACTCCTGGGGCAATGGACCCAAGAAAGGCCCGAGCAAGGTGAGACAACACAGCTGACTCTTAAATCATAAATCTACTTGTAGATTGTATTGGTGGGAATTCAATTTAGGTAATTGTCTAACTGTATACTTTGCTTGTGTGTTTTCAGGCGAAGATAGGCAAGCCTGATGAGGCTTGGATCATGAACCGTCTTATTAAACAGCTCACTGACATGGGCTTTCCAGTAAGTTCTGAAACTGATATGGGTCTTCACCATCCAAGGATGAATACAGACACCAATAATAAAAGAAAAACTGTGAAAAGGGAACTTATCCAGCATATCCACTATCGTCCTTGACGTGATTGTTATTTGTGTTTTACAGAGAGACCCTGCTGAGGAGGCTTTGAAGAGCAACAACATGAACCTTGACCAGGCCATGAGTAAGTTTGCACATACTTGTGTCCTTGTGTACTTACAAAATGCCAGAATACCATCACTTTAATTTTCATTTCCACCATTACATCACTTTAGATCAAATTCATTCAGTTATTATCATTGGCTTCTGTGCCACAGTATTGCTCCACGTCTAGATCTATAATATAATTAATCTTGTCTTTTTTTCTTTCCTGTAACCAGGCGCCCTGTTGGAGAAGAAGACAGACCTGGACAAGCGGGGCATGGGAATGAATGATTACAGCAATGGCATGAACAAGCCCATGGTGTGTCGGCCCTCAGCACTCTCCAAAGACCCCTCCGACCGCAACTCCTATCTTGACAAGGTAAGGCATTAATCAGCTGTCCAGCCATCAGGCCTTTCCCAGACATCGGTTGGAAATTATTTAATGAGCCGATAATTCCCAATCGTGTGTGTGTGTGTGTGTGTGTGTGCCTGCGTGCGTGCGTGCGTGCGTGTGTTAAATACTTACAAAATCTAATTAATCTCCTTTTTAATCAACCATTTGTTTTCCTCTGGTTCAGGATGGTATTCTGTCAGATGAGGCCCCCCCATCACCATTTTTGCCTTCCCCCAGCCTGAAGCTCCCCCTGGCCAACAGTAGCCTTCCTGGGCAGGGTCTGGGACAGGGCAACCCGGGGCTGGCCATGCAAAACTTGAACAACAGACAGGTAACATATTGAGCACACACAGTTATACCATTGCATTACTTAAATTAGGAAAGAGAACAGAAACATTAACAGTGTTACAAGATGCATAAAATACAGCTTCAGTATAAACAATATGTTGTGCTAACAAACCTTGTTCAGTGCAAAATATTTCAACCATCTGTGTTTATCACACTGCAGATGTATGGCCATCATTCAAAGGTGGAATGAATTGTGCAGGGTTTAAGTGTATATGATTAAATGATACATTTAATTCATTTCACACTACCCTCTCAACCCACATGCTCTCCCAAGTCTCCACTTTTCTATTGCTCACTTATATGTGAATGACCTTGCCTGAAGTGCCCATTGTAATCAGATAGTTATGCTCTATCAAATATCACCCCTAGAGGCATTCGTGGCCCAGAAAAAAAACTGCAGTATGTCCTTGAAGCCCAAACAAAGGCACTGTGAGCAGGCCTTTTTGCACTGAAAGGAAAGACCTCTCCAACAACATAGAATCAGAATTCAGAAATGTGGAAAAGCTGCCTTTTAAAGAGCTAATTGTATTGGGCCACTTAATGAAGTGTTAAATAGAGAAAAAAGTTGCAATTTCATGAACTAACAACCTGCTCAGAAAGTGTTTAGAATATGCTAAGATGGACCGGGTGTAGTGTGAAGATAGACCTTGAAAGAAAATGCTCTGAAATGTTTTTAGACATTGCTTTGTGGGCTACAAATGTAATCGACCCATGGTTTGCTTTTGAGTGCCCTTTTTCATTCAATTCAAGCATCCTTCATGTACTGAGTGAACCCATCACATTTATAAAGACTTGACAGGTGGGTGCTCAACTCTTGACCTTACTCTTGAGGTATTCTCTGCTAGAGTGGTCAAGAATGCACACAACTCAATTCAGTGGCTCAGCTCTTCAGCACTTTAGTAATTTCTCTAAACATGGAGGTTTTGAAGAAGTCTCCTCTTTACCTTTATGACTCCTGCATTTAGATACCCAGTGGAATGTTTGGCAGTAGTGGAGCAGCACAAACCCGGGCCATGCAGCAGCAGCCTCCTCAGCCACCAGTGCCACCTCTCAGCTCCTCCCAGCCTAGTCTACGTGCTCAAGTGCCTCAGTTTCTCTCCCCTCAGGTAGATACACACACATAATCATGTACATATCTAATGTGTAGAGCTATATAGGTTCGTTACACACATGATCACTTAAAAGTTGGCTGGCAGATTGTACTGGTTTGCCCAAAATAAGTAAACACACAATGTGACTCATTCACTGAGTTACGTACTTGACAAGAGTCCAACACCGCTAGAATCATTTCAGTATCACACTCTTTATGAAAGCAGACATATATTGTAAAGAGTGTCAAAAAAACATCACCACCAACATTTATCTTTCCGGGAACCATACTACACCTCAGTGACGTGCGGTGAGGGGAGGCAGGTGAGGCCGTGCCTCACCTGTCATCATGAAAAGTAAAATGAAGAAATACATTTAATGATCATATTTATCCAGTTGTTTGTATTATAAAGTTATTTTCCTTTTAATTTCACCAGTTTTACATTATTTTGATCCAAAATCGCTGAATTTTCATATTCACGTTCAAACACTGAGAACGGCTGCTCGGTGAGGCACCAACCTGCTGACATGCTATACAGTGAGACTGTAACTGCTGTCTGTCTGTATGTCGCTATTAAAATGTTCAAACACTCTGGCTATATTAACTAATTTCCATACTTTAGCTGGTGTATATAATATACAGTGTTTTTTGTCAACTGTATGTCTGTAACGTGTCTCTTGTGCTGAGCAAAACCGCTGCGAAGAGAGACTAGGTGAGGCACGCAGTTCTCCTGCCTCATGGCAGTGGGTGCTAGTGAGTCCAGTTCAAATCTGATTGTGATGACGTCAGTGCCTCACCAGCCATGAACTTCACCGCACGTCACTGCTACACCTACACCTTTTGGCTTGACAAGACTCCCCTTGCAGACCCTTTTCCTACTTGCGTGCATGTATCAGCTACTAGTTTTACCTTGCCAGAAGCTGCTTTTCTTCAGTGGGTGTGATTTGCAATGACTAACTTGTCATCCCTCTCTTCTGTGTCAACATTCTTCCCTACCTGCCTCCAGGTCCAAGCACAGCTCTTGCAGTTTGCAGCAAAAAACATTGGTCTGAACCCTGCACTTTTAACCTCACCAATAAACCCTCAACAAATGACCCTCTTGTACCAACTTCAGCAACTGCAAATGGTGAGTCACAGTACCTCGTCCTACCCCTGTTAGCAAAGCCGTGTGTATGTGAGGTTTGCGGCAGTGTGTTTTGGACTTACATCGATATGAACAGGAAGTGAAACCAGGCACACAATTCATGATTCATTGACTGGTGACAAACACCCAATGAAGACTTAAGAATGTGATTGATAGTATTTATCAGATTCAGTTAAGCCTCTCTTTCTTATTTTGTATTAATGTTTATATTCTCTTATGATTCCTTCTTCTTTCAGGCGTACCAGCGTTTACAAATCCAGCAGCAGATGATGCAGGCGCAACGCAATGTTTCCGGCCCCATTAGACAACAAGAGCAGCAAGTGAGTCAACAACTTTATTTACTCCCACGAAAGTCATCCATTTTGTGTGTGTGACTTCATGTGAGCTCAGATGCAACTTCATCTCTTTCTCAACAAGTATTTTGATTCTCACATGATACCATAATACCAACAACAAAAGCATTATGCAATATCAACAGGAATGGCTCAAACTTTGAAATTGCATGGGAACAGGTTACTTCTTGTTGAACATTGGCCAACCACTTGTGAAAAGAGTTGTTTCTCCTTTTTTTTAAATTGATTTATTTTGTTAGACAGATAAAGGGCATTTTGAAGGGATTAATTATCCAACAGTTTTTCTCCACTTGCTTTACATACCCCCTTTCTGCTTTGTCCAAAACATAATCATCCTCTTCTAATATTTCTGGTTTGCTCCTCCCCCCTCTTTCTCTTTCTATATTGCCACCACAATATTCTGATAATAACTTTGTTTACCTCCCAAATTGCTTTTCACAATGAATTGTTATAACATTGTATCTTTTCTGTCCCAGGTTGCACGTACAATCACCAACATGCAGCAGCAGATCCAGCAGCACCAGCGTCAGCTGTACCAAGCGCTGCTGATGAAGCAGCAGCAACTTCCCTCTCATTCCTCTTCCTCCGCTGGTTTGCATCCCCCCGGTGGCCACGCCGGAGGCCATGGTTCCGGCAAATCAACCCTGGACCCATACACGGGCCCACACCAGGCTCCGGGTCACTCCGACACAATGCACACCAAAGAGGCGCTGTCTTCGCCCAACGCCTACAGCACCTACCCTCTCTGTGAGTCTCAAGATAAACACTTATTCTGGTCCTTCTGCTCAAACAGTCAGAATCTGATGTTATACTAATGCTGCCATTTGTTGAAATGAGCAATTTCCCTCTGCAGACCGTGAAACATGTTTTTTTGTTTATGTGCAGCTGGACTGAATCCAAACATGAATGTAAACTGTATGGAGGTTGGGGGTCTGTCCCTGAAGGAGCCCCCTCAGCCCCAATCCCGCCTGTCCCAGTGGACACACTCCAACTCCATGGACAGCCTCTCTGGCAACTCCTCAAACATGGAGAACAACCTCAATAAGCACGGTAACACCACCCGTTATCTATGATATTATTATTTATGTGCATGTCATCCTTAAATAATGCACACGTATAACAGAATCTGTCCCCCTGTAAAATTGCTTTATTGTGAAGTTCAGCTAGGCAGCTAACATATCCTATAATAGCAGCTATACATTAACAAGGACTTGAGGAAAATATAATTATAATACAATTAATTAATAAAATATAAAAAGTAGATGCAATTTTCTTTCTGTACAGAAGAGATATATAGACTTTAAGGACTGTTTGAGATTTTTGAATATTTGCAAAATGATGCAAGTGTTATAGCTAAGACTCATTTTTATCACAGTGGTGAAGGAAACATGTGGGGAACTTGATAACGGTCTCTTTCTCAATGCTGTATTACATACATGATTCATCAAAACGTAATCTAGTTCTTCAGCCAACCGCTCTCACGGGCGGTTGGCTGAAGGAGATGTGTTGTTTTCACACGTATCTAGTGCAAACTCCTTCAAGCAAGAAGTGGCTCAAGCTCTTTAAGTTTGTCAGCAACAGCATCAGTATACATGTAGATAAAATTACTGCAGGCATCGCACCAATGACATATTCTGAAAAAGCATTCTTGTGCATTTGTGATATGGATGGTGAACTCTTACAGCTATGATAAAGAATGAGTTCAAAAGAGTATGTTCCTATAGTTTGTCCTCATTTAAAAATAAAACTAATAATCTGTTTTATTTCTCTCTCCATACACCAGGTGCCATATCTGCTGCCTCATCCCTGGGCCCCCCTGGAAAGCCCTCCCATATGGAGGACTCATACAGCCCTTACAATCTAATGTCCAGCTCTGAGTCCCCCACCAGCCCCCAAGACAGCTGGGGCCCTGGCAAGAGCCAAAATGAAAAGATCTCCAATGGGACCAACATTAACTGGCCCCCAGGTGAGGAAAACATGCACATAAAAAACATTAAATCCCCTACAAATCCTACACAAGCTTTGCATACATCTGTTCTCAAGCCTCTCCTATTGGTTTCATTGCATTAGGACCTGAAAGCTGACCCTGTTATCTTTCTTATTGATGGATACAGTTTTGTGACATAATGTAATATAAAATTCAAACAGCATGAACAATCAGTACACAAAAAAGTCTCAACTATAAAGGTGCTTTTAAAGTTAAAAAAAATAGGAAGTTACAAATCCATATATCAGTTCCTGCAGCGGTTGCCTACGTCAGGAGAAGTATCAAAAAAAGCAGTGACTTTGAGGCTTGTGTTAATTGCATAAACTGAGGAAGTTATGAGAACTTGTTGTTTTCTCGCCCTCCCTCAACCCTAACTGACCCTGTTTTGCTCCATTAGAGTTCTGTCCAGGTGTGCCATGGAAGGGTCTTCAGAACATTGACCCTGAGAATGACCCCAACATGACCCCTGGCAGCGTCCCCAGCGGTCCCACCATCAACACCAACATCCACGACGTGAATCGATACCTGCTGCGGGACAGAAATGGAGGTATAAACAGAATCAAAAGCCACAAGACCAAAAACATGATGGCTAACGTGAATCACATACAAGTGTATAATTTCTTCACCACAGGCGACAAAATCATGTGCTTCTTTTTTTCCCTCTCTGTCTCTCGTTACATCACTGTCCCCTCTGCCACCATATAGCCGCTTCCCCAGCTCCGTCACTTGAGAATGGCTCTCTGCCTCCAACCAGCAGTGACTGGCCAGTCAGTGGCTACAATAGCTCTTTCAGTCTGTCATCCTCTGATGGAGACAGCTCAGGTACACAGAGTATCTTCCCTCCCTGTGTGGACCTGCCATACCTCACCCCCATCCAAATGGGAGCCCTGATACTGCACTTAACCCGAGGCTCCCTACTTATCCTATACCTTACCCAACTCCTGACCTCTGTTTATGACCCTTCTTTCACCCCAATTCACTCTGTAAACCTGTGCGTTCAGAGCTTTTAGACCCAAGCTTTAACATTACTAAGAGAGCACCCTCCCCAAAACATGACCTTGTACCATATGTGACTCCCCAACCCACAAACAAACCTCACCCTTGTCGGTCATGACATCCAGACACACCCTGTGTTTGTTTGTGCGCTTTAAGATTTTACACATATTTAAAAGGCAGGCAGAGATTCAACATCAGCGAGAAAGCGACACTTGAAACTAAAAACTGAACTTGATGTTTAACCTGGTTTTTACTTTCAGTACTTTTAACCTCAGTCTGAATTCTGATTTATTTCACTTTTACAGCAGAACATTTGTGTAAAAAAGAAGAAGCAACACATTATTCAACATTAAGAACCACTTAAGCTATTGTTGGCATAAGCAGAGCCAGCAAGTTGACCAGGGACATTACATCCTTGTTACTGATCTCCTCACCCTCTACCCTCTCTTTATTTAAAGGAAAAATGTCTGACATGAAGTCCACCTGGTCCCAAGGGCCCATCTCTCAGAGCCAAGCCTCTCTGTCACACGAGCTGTGGAAGGTTCCTCAGGGGCCGCGCAGCAACCCAGCCCCTTCCCGGCCTCCCCCGGGGCTCACCAACAACAAGCCCTCTTCCACCTGGGGAGGCAACTCACTGGGCCTGGCCCAAGGGTGGAGCAACTCCTACACCTCTGGTTAGTACTCTCCTCTAAACTGCAACGCATTCAAAGCTATTAGCAGCACGTGATGGCGCTGACGTTAAACCATCCTTATAGCAAACAATGGCTCTAAACTTTTCCACCAAAGTATAACTTAAACTGCGTTTCAGATCATAATATTGAAAGCAAGAAAAGCTTAATTAAAAAATGTAGCATATTCTTATGTGGGGGGCCACACATCGAAACATTGCTTAGTCTATTGAAACTTCTGAGTCTCATGTTTCATTTTTACTCGTCTAGATCTTATAAAAATCTAATCAAATCATGATTTATTGATTTTATAATTTCTTTGTGTGCCTGCTTTTTTTATATTTTACGTAAGCCTATTCTTTTTACTTTATTATGCACTGTACCTTTGCTAGTGTAACTCTGTACATTTCCCCGCTGCAGGACAAATAAAGGATTTCATCCAAAATATTATTATTATTATCATTTACAAAGAGAGTTTTCAACACAAACCCTTAATTAAAAAAGTGATTTTCACCAAACGAAAGCAACTGATATCAATCTGTTTAATTTATATCACACCCGGCCAACCCAGACTTGACTGCAGATGTGTAGGAGTGCCATAGGTCACAGCCGCAACCCTTCACTGACAGCGCTCGCTATATTAAGGCTGGGTGAACACACCCTGCTAAACTGACATTTTGAGGTTTACCGGCTCTGCAAGAAGCCTCATTTAAACTATGTGCATGCAACCTTTTTTTGACACGTCTTAGTTCAGGCAAATCGAAGAGGAAACCCTACTTTTAGTAGAACTAGTGCAAGTAGAAACAAGAATCAGGTGTGGTAATAGATAACAGTTGTTCTTCTGTTTTTTTAAAAGAAGCGCTTGAACAAGCATTACTGAGGCATAAAATAAAGTTAGAACACTCTCCCTTTTAGAGTTATATTACAAATCAAATGTATTTGTTCCATAATCTATTACAACTCGAAATGATTGCTTGTGTGAAAAGTGACATTACTTTTTCATCACAAACTCTGCAGCTTTTAAATGTATCTTCTTACACTTAATACTTAACATAATATTGACATTTCCGTGACAGAAGGAACCACCTGGAGTACGGAGAGCTCCAACAGGACCAGCAGCTGGCTGGTGCTGAGAAATCTCACCCCACAGGTACGTACTCTGTGCTGCTATTGCTTGATTTTAACCACAGTCTGTTATAATTAAAGACTGTATGGAAATCTTCAGAATTAAATAATCTGTAGAATTGTTATGACTCAAAACAAATATTAAATCATTTTTAAAAAATGCTTTTGTTCTCTCTTGTGCTTAGATTGATGGTTCCACTCTGCGGACCCTGTGTATGCAGCACGGCCCCCTGATCACATTCCACCTCAACCTGACCCAGGGGAACGCTGTGGTGCGCTACAGCTCCAAGGATGAGGCCGCAAAAGCCCAGAAGTCTCTGCACATGTAAGCCTCAGCAAATCCCTCACACCAGCCAACGTGGGCTTAGCTATCAGACATGCAGGAGAGATTCACCGTTCCTTTCTCACCTCGCCTTTATATATTTAAGTGAAGCAACTAAATTAAGAGAAAAAGGGAAGCCCCTGGGAAAAACCTTATGTTCGTGATTTATTAATGGTGTTTTACCCTGAGAACAGTTCAGCTTGTTGCAGGAGTGTTGACGATGTGGTTTTTGTAACCAGGCAGTCACATGAGTGGATGTGGCGAGTCACGCTGTAGTCAGCTGTTTTCAAACATAACAGTATTTCTTGTCATGGTCAAAGTTGAGATGGATGGAAGCACCATCTCAGAGCTGGCTGTGAATGTAGTTTGCCCTTAATTTTGCTTTGCTAATAGTGCCAGCCACAGCAGCTGGTTGTCATGGAAACAGAATGCAAGATGTGTGACCTATTTTTAATGTCAGCAGCAGGAATTGTGGTTTGAGGCGCCCTAAATAAACAGCACCACGAGCTTCAAACAGAATGTCAGTTATGCACGGTCCCATTTGAAAACTATGAGTCCATTATTTGTGGTTGAATAGAAATGTGAAAGTAACCATTTCAAATACAAAAGCATTAAAATGCCCTCTTTTATCCTCTGTAAGGTGTGTGCTTGGAAACACCACCATCCTGGCGGAGTTTGCCGGGGAGGAGGAGGTGAACCGCTTCTTTGCACAAGGCCAGTCGCTGGGGGTTAACACCACCAGCTGGCAGGCCAATCAACCAACCAATCAAAACCGGATGGGCGGGGCATCACAGTCCCACTCTATGGGTCAGTGGAGCAGCGGTGGCGGTGGAGGCAAGCCCAGCGGAGGCGACTTGCTGTGGGGCAATGTTCCCCAGTACTCCAGCCTGTGGGGACCGCCGAGCGGAGAGGACGCCCGTGTGATTGGGAGCCCCACCCCCATCAACACCCTGCTGCCTGGAGATCTTCTGAGCGGGGAGTCCATGTAGGATGATGCTACGATACACTAAACAACCAACCCACCATGTCACGTAAGGCATTCGTGGAGGGGGTGAAAAAAAAAAAATTCAATATAAACAGGAGCAAAACCCAAGCAAATCATGTGGCGATAATCAGTATCAATTTGAACTGTGAAGTCAGAAGGCGGGAGTCCCTACCACACAGACTGCAGACTCCAGTCCTTCTGACTTCTGCTTTGGTCCCTTTTTTTTGTTTGGTTTTACCTCCTTTAGGGAAAAAAAAGCAAGATATTGTTTCCTTCTGTATTTTTGAAATCATATATAACTAACTGAAATGAGACACAACACAAAGAAACCTTTTAAGTGTTTTTAGTTTTTCCATAAGTATACATGACATTCTGTGTGAAGTTTTTTATGAGAAGCATTCAAAGCTGCCATCTGAGACTTTCCTTTTCCCTCCAAAAAAAAAAAAGAGAATCATCCCAAAATAAGACTTAAAACAACCATTCCCAGCATGTCCATGGCCAATGATGTGGTTCAAAGACCTTTACTAGTTATGTTAACGTTTGTTTCTCAGCACTAATATTAGCCTTAAGTGCTCTCTGGCCTAGGTCCTCCCAAGCCGCCTTTTTTTAGTTTATTTTGTAACTGAAGAAATAGCTGAAATCTTGCACAGTTTCACCTCTGAGCCAGCAGGTGGTACAGGACATGACTGGTGACCGACTCTGTCACTGGGCAGTGAGAAGGCCTGGCCGCGTGACTGGCCCTACCAATCATCAGCTTAATTACTTTGATTTGTATTCTCAAAGGGATAGACACAGCTGTTAAATGTCCTCTTTATTTGTAGGTCTAGACCCAAGCGCATTTTTTTATATCTATTACAACATATAAGCTGACAGAAGATTATTTGTCAACCTCGCTGCGTGTCTCCGTACATGCCTATGTATGTCCGGTGGCACCCAATCATTGACGTCTGCAAGCCCAGATCCTTCTGGTCACCTTCAACCCAGTCGCTTACCGGTGCTGTGTTGAATTTTCTATTGTCCGATTTGTTATGAAGCCCAGCGGTCTGTATAGTCAGCCAGTTTTTGGAGGAAAAAAAAGGACACAATTTACCTTCATGCGACAGTTACATTGTGCAATATACACCATAGACCTTTCTTCCGTCCATACTCTACGTCCACCGGAGCTGGTTTCTCTTTTTGTTTTTGCTTTTTCGATTGTTGCTGATTGCAGCAAAAGACTTTGGAACTTCACAAACCTTTACCCCCTTTTTCAAAACTTGGATTCCCCCCAGGCCGCCAGTCCCCCTGAAGCTGTTGGGAAAAACTCTGCAGGAGGAATCAACAGCTGTTGAACTGTGCATGCAGCAAACTGTACACAAGAAGGACAATGGGTACACAATAATGCACACTTCCTCTCTGCGTGCCACAGCCACACCCAACAGAGACTGAATCCGCAGTGGGATTGGACGGTTTGGGTATCTGGCACAATACCAAATAAGAGGGGTTTCTCCTAATGCAGTAGACCTACGAGTGTTCCTTGCGTTTGGTACTGTACAAACAAATGAGACTTTTATAAATTCAAAGGGTTTTATCATAGCACTTATGAAGAGCAAATCGCTTCATCTGCAATCCAATAAATCAAAAAAAAGGAGCAGCATAAACATTGAAAACAAAATACTGCTCTTTCATGTACTATATCTATTCCTTGGAAATGTGTCTGGCGTTGTTCCGATGGTAGCAGGACGAAGGGAAACGGAACTGAATTGTACCTTTGGACTTTGGGGGAAAAAATGCAGTCTGTGATTTTTATTTTTCTCCTTCTTTGAACAATATCAAAGTGAATATCACTGTTACTCCAAATGTTAAGCCTTGTTCTGCTTGGAGGCACTAGACTTGCAATGTCAGCTGTCTCTGACGCCCGCTGGCCAGTCAGTCGGTGGGTGAGTCGGAGAGGAGTCGGGTGGGGAGGGGAAGTGTCCACTGAGTGCCTCTGTGCTGTGGTCCTCTGGGTGTCAAGCGGCAGCCCCACAGCGCAGCACCTCCTCCTGGGCTCCACTCCCTCAGTCTGGCAAAGGAAAGCGGCCCCCTCCAGGACCGGCCAATCGCGGCTCTCCGCCCCACGCAACATCTCCCAACAGGGGGGCCCGCCACCACCCGACCCCGCTGGCGTCTCGCCCTCTCCCCCATCTCTCAGTCCTTTGACACAAAGATCACTTTAGCTGGAAGATGTAATAGTCATATTTCTGGAATTTTTGCCAGTGTACTTTTTATTTTTTTGGAAAAGATCATTTTGACTTTATTTTTTTCAATGTGTTATATTGTTATTTGTGTCTACATGCAGTGGTCTACAATATACCGGCTGCTGAACTAGCCCTTCACTGTTCATATGCAGAAACACTTTGGTCAGAGGTGCCTCTGTATGTTCATCCTGTGTATTGAATGCAAAACAAGGATCAATACTGCAGAGCGTTATTGATTGTCTATTTGTTTTTAACTGATCATGCTTTTGTTTGACAGTATTCTGTAGTACTTCCAGGTAGTATCTTGAGATGTGTAAAAATAGGGTGTCTCAGACGGGTGTGGGTATTTGTTGCTCCAAGCTGCTCCGCCTGCCCGCAGGCTGTCCCCCCTTGCCCTTTGCCTAGCTGCTACGCTATGACCTCCTCCTCCACCTCGACCAGACCCAGTAGCCCCCCCTGACCAGGCCCTCCTATCTGTTTCTATGCAAAAGACTAGAGGCTGGGGCCCTTTACGGCACGCCAAACCTGACTCGGGAATGAGCACTCCTCCCAGAGCTTGGCACACCCAACCCTTGCACCCTCTGTGCGCTTCTGTCAGCACTTAAGAATGGCCGCCATTTCTGTAAAGTCAGGCTCAGCCACCAGAACACTGTCCTATATAAAAGCCGAACACTTACTTTAAGTAGGTCTTTCTCTCTGTGCTGAAGACACTTCTGTCCATCTTGATCTCAGGGTAGGGGAGTAGATGATACCAAGTATGAGATGCAGCTCTCCGTATATATATGTCCTTTCTACTGTGAGAGCAAAGTCTAAAATTAAAAGGCCATCTGTGCAACAATTTTTACGGACCTCATGCTTCGAACGTAATCCTAATTGGAAGGAAAAAGGCTTGTATTGAATCCTTTTCCTCAAAAGGTGGCCTGTTGTTACTGTTTCGGGGGCCAATTATTGCGTGTAAAAGTTGCCAACGTAAAGTGCCAATATAAATTTGCTGTGTCAAACTGTATCTTTATAGAGAGCACTTCTGTTCCCTGTTCGGAGGAGCTTTGATAACCTTTGCAGAGGGTGAAGCGGGGGACAGGAGGGATCAAACAAATGGGCAGCAGCATCACACCCTTCAATGACTGAGATTCTTTTTTTTTGTGTGTTTTTGTGGGGAACGCCTCATGCTAAGGAGAAAATCTTTACTCAGTTGGGGGTTCCAGTTTGCTACAGTGCACAGTTGATGATGGGTAATCCCGGGTACATATTTTTTTAAAACCAAAAATGAAATTGCATTTTAACGTCATTTTTATGAAGTTTGACATAAAAATCTTAAAAATGCTAAAAAATCTAAGTGAAAAAAAAGATCTATAATATGTTAAATCTCTGCACTTCTAGCTGAAACGTCTCCGCTCATCAGCCTCTACTACCACTATCTAACGGAGTAGAGTGGTGGCCGGGGTGCCTTTTTGTGGATGCTGTATTTATCTTGTTTTTATGTATGTGTCCTGCTCAAAGCAGGCCCACTGAACTGTACATTTCCACAGACCCAGATGGCTTGGGCCCACTGTATCAGCCTCGCTCTCCTCACTCTGCATCAGCAGGAGGGGAGGGGCACATTTCAAGAGGTACAAAGTCTTAAAAAACATTTTAAAAAAAGTTTTAAAAATTACAAAAATAAAAAAAAATTAACAAGAAAACGGGAAAAGGCTACCTTTCAGGACTTGCAGTCCTGCAGCACACAAGCAAAAATCACTATTGCCTGTTTCTGTAACTGCCTTGATCCAAGCTCAGACAGACCCAATAGCCGAGGACCTCCCAGCATCCTGTACTAACTGGAGAACCCTGACAGTGAAGGGGGTTTCCCATGCTGCACCAGCATCGAGAGGTTCTCCTCTCTATAGCTCTGTTCTAGATGACAGTATATATGTATACACTACATGTATACAGTAAGTATACATATATATCTGTGAGTTCAGTGTGTGGTATCACCTCTTCAGACTTCTTGGATCGTAACCTCTGAAACGTTTCATTTTAGTTTGAAAGGTCTTGGTTAAATACAACTGAAAAATGAGCAATATGTATTTTCCCCGCAAATAAGCGATACGAAGGAAAGAATTCGGGTTGAGTGTAAACTGATACTTGATTGATTGAAAGCTACGCCTTTCTTATGGAGTTGGATATGCACGTTCTGGCTTTGATGACATATTACAGTACTTTGAAGTGCTTGTACTGTAAATATGTGTTATTGTTTGTCAATTAGCCTGTCTAAAAGCCCAACCCAACCAGTCGCTAAAAAAATCTCAAACATATCAAAACACGACAAAATATTGAACACAAATACTTGAATCACGGAGCGCCAATAATGTAATGTGAAGTCAGTAATTCTCTTCTAGTTCCCTCCATCTGACAGGTACACTTGGGGGGCTTTTAGAGAATATTAAAAATGGATTGCATTAAGTTACAAATACAAAATCTTAGAGGTAAAAATGCAAAGTCATCTTAGATGTGTGCTTGAAAGTCTGTATGAATGTGTGCGCAAGAAACTGTGTACCAGGCAAATGGCCTGTTGTTGTGTTCCACTCAGTATGTTATATTTTGTGTCTGTTTTTATCTTTTCTTTTATGTTGTTCTGTCAAAAAGTGTTTTGATAGACATGTTATTATCTTCTAACGTTGCACTGAGTGTCTTCTACCCCTCACTCAGCTAATCGTAGATGAACGAGTCAAAGTACGGAGGGGAGATGGTGACAATTCACGTGTACATGTTTACTCAAGGACTTAATGGATTTTGTTTCATTTTATCTGTAAAAAAGTTTATCTACCTTATAGTGGCTTTTATTGTGGAGTAATCCAATACAAGGATTATCATTGAGTATTGCACCATTATGTTCCAATTGTATAAAAAAAATGAAAAAAAAACTACAAATAAAAAGACAAAAAAAACTAGAAAACAAAAAAAGGGGGTAAAAAAAACAAAGAACTGTTGCCATAGATAGTTGTAGAAGGACTAGTAATCCCTATGTTAACTTCATGGAGAAATGGAAAGGGATAAAGTGTGGGAGGTGAGTTTGTTACAAGACTCATTTCAGAGGTGCCTATCTTTTCGGGGGGGGGGGGGGGGTTGTTGTGTTTTTTGCAAAAGCCACCTGTCGTTTACAAGCATTTCATTTGTCTGAAGTTCAAGGAAATACACATTTATAACAGGAATGTTGTAAAAAAAAAAAAATCATCTTCCATCAAATATGGACATGAAAATTTTGCAAAATGAAGATTTATGCTACTTTAAGAACTCTGGGATTGATCAGTGTTGTGTCATATTTCAATTTAAATTTAAGTTCTCTTTCAGTGTCGACAGACTATCTCTATGTATTCTGTAAGTTGTGATGTTATGTTTCCTGTAAGCAACGCAGTTTGCTCACTATCTTGCACACTCATAAAAGATGTGGATTATGTCTCAGGAAGGCCAGGGTTCCAGATACCAACTCCATCATTTCTAGGTTTAATGTTTGCGTGAAAAAAAAACCCAACTGAAAACCATTAAACTCCAAGCAGGCACTGAAGGTCATGAGTTTAACAGAACATAGAGTACCATTGTTTTCTTGAAAGCAACAACAAAAATGTTCGTAGCAAGTTATATATTTACCAAATAAGACTGAGAATCAACTTTGAAAAAAGTGGAGTGCTTTACATGTGAAATCTAAGTAGAATTGCTTTACATTTAACCTGATCAATGGTTTGATTGTCAAAAGACAGTGACAGAAAATACATTTGTATGTTTTGACTTGTTAAAGTTTCCATCCTGTAGTTCAGGAGCATTGTGCAAGAAGTTTATTTGTTTGTTTTAATCATCTCTCCTGTCTGTTAACAGGTATTTCAATAGTTGAGAGGTTTTCTTAACATGTAACGGAAGGTTTTCAGAGGAAGGTTTGAGGTGGAGGAGTAAAGCTGGTTTTTAAAGGATCATGATCTATGCACAAGTGGGAGGGAAGAGTCCAAACCCAGCTGCTGTACTGCGGGCGTTTGTCGACTCAGACTGGGGTTCAGGGTTTGATGTAGGGTCGTTCTTGTTTTGTCTCTTGCTCCAATTTCCTTCACTCTACTTCCCCCTTTCTCCTTATCGTCATCTAATGTTTTAGCAAAATGTTACATTGCGTCGCCATGCTGTGTAATCCTTAACCAATGAGCGCTTATCCTTCTGCTAAAGCACTGTGGGTTGTACTGAGAAACATTTCCCATGACTTTTAAAGGCTGTCAGTTTTTTAAAGGGGACGGGGGTGGGGGATGGAATGGGGGTACTTTGCCTTTGCCTTTCTCTTTACTTTGAAAAAAAAAACATTAAGGAAAAATGTCTGTAACTGAAATACAAAGTTGTGGCTTTTAATGTTGTTCTTTTTTCTCCTCATAGAATGTGATTGTTAAGGACATGCACCGGAAAAAAATGTTTCCATGAATTATGGAGCTTCTTTCGGACTATATTAATAAATACAAATTTTCTTGCTGTTACTCTGTTGTTGTTGTTTTGTCACTTCATTTTTTAAAAAATGGTTCCTGGTTTCAGTTATTATTCAGAGCTGTATTTAAACATTTCAATGCATGAATGAATCTGAAAAAGTGTTTTTTTGTTGACAGTTTATTACGAGTGGGGGTGATGTTGATACACAATCGAATCAAAATCAATTTCCTTGTCAAAATCACAGTATATCATGCAATAAAAAATAGTACCAACATAGTTTTATAGTTACAGAATGTATACAATTAAAATGAAAACAATTTCATATATTATGCCATTTAAAAAGTCATATTTTTTCTGATAAATAATAATAAAAAAAACACAGCACTCGATCATAAACGGAATGCCCCGAATGCCTTGTAGGTTCTTAAGGCTTCGTCTGCAGGGAAAACGGGTCGTGAGCAGGAATTCTTACTAATTTTTTTTTTCTTTTCTTTATTGTATAGTACAGCTGAAAGTAGCGAGCTGAGAGAGAGGGTATGAGGTGCAGTAAAGAGCTGAGGATAAAATGTACGTACCACCTGGTCCCCACGGTGATGAAATGTAGAAAAAAATGTAGTTTTGTCAATGTTTTATGAGGAAGGAAATGTTTTCAACATCTTTCAAAACAAAAGAAGACTTTAAACTACCAACACTAACAAACAGATGCAAGTCATGTATAAGAAATATGTGGATAATCTTTCTGTTTAATCTGTTAGAACACAGGGCAGTGAATGCAGTGAGTTTCAGGTAGCAGAGAGTAAGTTGCTCTAGTAAAGGATGTTAGTAACAAGATCTAATATTTCATTTCTAAGACTCAATCCTGGGGCAGAGGGCCCCTCTGGGACTTTCGTAATGGTTTTCAGGACAGGATTTCTTCACACTGCAGTTTGTGTACTCAGAAGGCTCCATTTCCTCCAGATTGCAGGGTGGCAGTTTTCGACTGACGTTCTGCATCCCGGTCATCTCCTCGTAGATGGGGGCCTGAGGGTGTGACTTGACATTGCGGCGTGCTTTGCTCTGACAGTCATCAAAACAGGAGAAAAACAAATCAGTGAAGTGAGCAAACACACTCTCGATTTCCTGTTAAAATCAGAGTTAGTAATTTTCTCCCGTGGCAGCATCTTTAAAAGGAAATCATTTGTAAGTCAAATTACAACTATGATGTGATTTTTGGTAAGTTAAGCAGTTGCATAACAGGAGTTCCTTGCTCAAAATAATTTCTTAATAACTAATAAGTCTTTCACTGCCTTCCTCACTACATTGAAGAAAAACATGCTGACAGCTGATAGCAACACCTTATGAAACTTGTGTGGTTTTGTGGTTAGCTGTAGAGGAACAATCTGGCACGCTCTCTACAGGCAGGTGTTGTTCTCTGACTCACTCGTATTTTCCCCTCAGTGCCGTATAAGATCCACTCACTTTATAAATGACCACAAATCCAAGGAGAAGCAGGAGGAGGAGAACCAATACAGCTGAGGACAAAGCATATATCAGATTGGAATACTGGGAGCAGCCACACTGACCTCCTGTGAAGAAGCAGAGAGAGAAATGTTGAAGAGAAGAGGGACGCGTTTACTGGACGCAAACACGCCACTGTATTCAGATTAGATTCAATAAAAAAATGCAGTCCCCACCTACGTGTTGCTTTTAACAAAGGAACATGTTACCCAGAGCAACAGTGTGGCTTACTTTGTTTGTTTTAGACAACAATAGAGTGCTATGGCACAGAGGAATAAACTGGATTAGGCTTTAGTGAAATAGACAGCAGTTAGTAGTAGTAATACATTTTTGTTTTGGGTGTATTAATACACCGCACAAGTAGGACCCATCTATTTCATTGGGATTTAGTGCTTCTTCTATACTATACCAAATAAAAGTCAGTTACCATTTTGGTAAATAGCTTCCGTGTCATGTTACCCAGTGACTTCAAATTCATTTACTATTAAATTCAACTTCTATTTTTAAAATATTAGAATTGATAATATTTTTAAATGAATAACATGAAAATAATATTTGTGTGCAGCACAAATCTTAACACATAATAGACTCCTGTTTTTGTCATTACATAAGAAGAGATGTGTCCTACTTGTCCAGTGTAGTGATACCAAACTGCATTGTATTAGAGTTACTGTGTCACATGACATATTAGTTATTGACAAGAAATGAAGATTTTAATTAAAGTCTTTGTATAAGATAGAAGGTGGATTTAAACTCAATAAAAAGAAGTGGCGAGTTAGTCACTACAGCGTAATGAACCACAACAGGTTTAGCACCCACGGATGTACAAGTAAAAATATAAGGAAACTTTGCAAGTGCTTTTGAAACTGATAGAAGAGATAGAAAGCCATTTTGCATAAGTTACAGAACATGGTCCACAAACCCATTATCTGAAAAGTAACAAACAATAATGCAATCTCAGTGAAATTAAATCCAGTTAAAGCGATTGGCATTGATATCATTAGTTGCAGTTATGTTAGTCAAAGGCTGACATACTGAGATATCAGAGGGGGACTGATCATTGAAAACTGATTCCATTGAACAAGAGCAAACACCAGTAGGAGGAAACAAATGGTGCAGCAACAGAAAGACTGTTAGTGTGAAAGGAAATGCTCATTTTCAAAATCCCAATGAAGTTAGTGAACGTGGTCATCATGTCCTCCTGTGACGTGACCCACCTTGCACTGAGAGAAAGAACACTTTTCTCCCTAGACTGGTGCTGGTGTAGGGCCCGCCCTGCAGGAGCAGTTGGCAGCTGTACAGGGCGCTGTCGTCCGGTTGCATTTTCTGCAGGGTGAGGTTGTAGGTGAGGCCCCTGGGGCCCGGCGCAGAGGACAGCTGCACCCTCTCAACAGGGAAGGAGGAGGCTAGGGGGCTACTGCCGTGTTGACGCTTTGAATTGTACAACTCCTCCACAGGTCCCCGGCCCCTCTGCCGCTTCAGACTCACCCCCTCCACGGCCATGGCTTCCCCGTGGGGGGGGAGACAGGGGAGTATAGCTGAGCCCCCAGAACACGTCTCTACCAACCCAATGTCCACAGACCCAGGGGCGTCTCCAGAGGGGAAAGGAATACAACTTGAAATAATGTTTATATGCTAAAATCTCATTCCCTCTGAATAATCAACATATTGTGGGGGTTCAGCTGCCAAGAGGTCTTTGGGAGGATTTCTCAGATGATTTATTTCAGATGGTGTGATTTGGTTAGAGAGAAAGGTCAGATATTGGCGTACATCATGGTGATTTTTATATTTTTTTCCACTTTCCCTGAGTCCTAAACTATTAAAAAAACAGTCTTAGCAAAAAGACTTCATTGTAGCCTACCAGTTTTAAAAGGGCATTATTTATGTACGGTTTATAAGAATTATTAAAACTTTATAAGTCAATGAAACACAATGAGGGTGAGGGTTTTTTAAAATCCCTCTTACTGATGTAGGCCGATATCCTTCCCATTATACCTATCCTTAGTTAGCTCTTTACAGCTCCCTACATTTACAGTTCCACCACAATCCTTCTGGTCGCAAGGCACCTTGACCAAACCTCAATTATTAACAATCATAATAATTCTCAACCTCTTATAATGAATGCCGTATGAGACCATGGGGCTCAGTGGGAGCACTTTTAGCGAACAAACAGCACCGACCACATTTTCTAAATGTCAACCACCTGTATTTGACCTTTTTGATTTGTGCTTATTTTGGAAAGTTTAACCTCCCATGGGTGACAGAGCAGAAAAAATAGAATCACTCACCACCCTTAACAAGGAGGAAGAAATCAGTCTTCCCACGTATCTTTGTGTCTTCAGAGGCAGGTTGTTCAACCACAAACTCACAGAAGTAGCGGTCAGTGTCACTGGCACTCAGCTGAGAGATGGTCACATTCAGAGAGTGTGTGCTCGGGTCTCCACTGACACTGATGCGCTTCTTCTCATCATTGTTTTCCACAGTGAATTCGGTCATGGTGTGCATGAACAGAACTTCACTAGGATTCAGCCAGCTGCGCTTCAGGTAGATACCAAAAGGGGGAGGGATGCTTTGCTGTACCACACAGGGAAACACCACAAAGCCACCCTCATTCCTCTCCAGGAACTCAGTGTCACTGCACACTTCGTAAAAACAAAAAGGTAACATTTGTGAGTGAAAAAAGTGATAATATATTTAAAGATGTATGTCAAAAAGTGAATAAATGTGAATAAAAAATGCTAATTAAGAAACATGTTGCAACCAACTGCTGTGGTATAATATTAGATTCACTTTCATAGACGATATACATTTTTTTAATTGAGAATCGGGCCGGTTTAGTATGCATACGATTTACAAAAAAACGCCTCATTTTATAATTCAACAAACTTCAGTTAAAAATTAACAAAGGTAAATTAATCCGACACATTTTCTCCATAGTGGCCCGTTATATTATATATATATATATGCACAGTGTTCCTGTTATTTGGTCCTGTTCCCATATAAGACATTAAATCACAAAGACTTCCCTCATATTACGCTCAAATTACATTTCAAACTGGAAGTAAGTAGCAAATGCTCAATTTACCATATCCCGTCTGTGTGATGAGGAGAGTCCCAATAAAAGTCAGGTACTGGATCCCCTTCATATTTATTACTGTCAGAAGACACTAAATATGATCTTGAGGGAAGTCAGAGGTATAATACATTACAGCACACATGCGACACTTAAGATGTGTTAAATGTGTGGTTGACAGTAAATGAAACCAAGAGGAACTCCATGAAGCTCCACCTTCAAACCTCATATGAACATAAGAGGAAGCAGGCGCTAACCAACATAATGCAAGTTCCTTCTGAGCAGTATGGTTATTAATAATGTAACAATAAAACAAAAGGCTGACAGTTAAGCATCAGATTAAGAAGTATCTTATCACCTTCACAGTTACAGCCAACTTGTGCAGTGAGATCACTTAGGATCCAAGCTTTTCTGTTCTAGGCCTCTAGAATTTAATAAGCATCACAACCAGGTGCTTTTCATTTGTTGCCTAAATTGTCCTTTCCATGCTTGACAAAACACAATTTTCCACGTACAAAATTGGAAAGAGGAAATGATTCTGACTGCCTGGATGTGTCTGCTGCTTGACAATGTGCTTCAGACAGACCTCAAACATCCTGCAGACTGAATGGACTTGTGCCATCTGACATTTGAAATCAAAACTTGGCTGCACAAAACAGAAAAATGTATGCAGCAGAAGTACAGCGTTAATATTTAATTATAAGACTCCAAGCATTAAAAACATAGTATTATATTCATCATGACTGTAATTGTAAAGAGTAGTAGTGTTGTATGTATATGCAGACATGCATTTTGCACTATTATTAGTTTTATTTGATTATTTTGTGGATAATATGTTGCATTGTTGGAGGAGCTCAGGACCTAAGATGCTCCTTGCCATAACTACAGTATGAGTCTTTAAACGGACTTGGATGATAATATAGCCTTTCAAAACTTTTTTAAGGGAACATTTTCAAATGTAAGAGATGAAAAGACTTGACTGGACTTTAAAAGATTTAAAATAACTTTTACATTTAGCTTTTAGTTTAAACCAAAGGCAGCTGGATGTATTGTTTATTTCTATTTTCTACTGTTCTCAGAGGCTTTTTTATTTCTGACTGTCAAAGGCATCTCTGGACCGATGAACAAAAACAAAATGACACAGAATGAAAAGATTATGCAGTAAGATAATTAAATGGTAAATTAGCACATATAACTTAGGGTGCTGTGATGCAAACGAGCAGAAGCATAAACTTTGTAATCCTTCTCACGAAAGAGACTTGTTTTTCACTTTAGGTTCAAGATGTGGTTGACTGTTTTTCAGTTTTTACTCTGTGGTTTGTGTTTTTTGTACTCGTCCAGCAAGAGGAACCACATTGACAACGTTAACATGAACAACAGTTGTTTTGAGAATGTTTACTTTACTTACTGCTCAAGGGTGCTGCAATTTGAGTAGTTAAGTATTTGTTCTTATTAAGTGTCTTTGTGCATTTAATAACGCTTAACGATTGTCTAATCTTTAATGCCGGTGTCTGTAAATGCACTCATAAAGTCTGCTGAGGCAAAATGTTTATGAAGTCTGAAACCACTGAAACACTTCATTCAGAGTTTGAGGCCCTATGGTGCTTGTGGCCACATTCTATTAAAGAAACGTATGACTGCTTCTTAGAAATGGACAAACAAACAGCGCTCAAAACAAGGAAACAAACAACATTAAGTTTAAGTTTCTATGTATTTATTTTTACACGAATACATGCGTCTTGAAGTAGCGTGTAGGTACAATGGGTAATAATACTTTCAATTCAGTTAAAACTTAGATAGATAGAATCGGAGGAGCAGGAACTTTATGGCAAAACACTGTTGGGTTTATTCGGAGCCTGAGAATTGACAAGACATTTGTGGTAGACACGAGTTGCCACAGCGGTTGCCTAATCAATTGTGAAGATCTCGACAATAGGAAAAGGTTTTTATTAGTTCCAAGTGGGTAATCAACATTCTTCAAATGCCAGACTAAACTAGCTCAGACAATACGTCTAACTTAAACTGTCATCTAGGTCACAATGAGGTGTTTACCGTAGCATAGTGGGCCAGATAAACTGGAGCTAGCTGTCCCTAAACAATAAAGCCAATCTTAGGTCAGCTTGAGCTTGTACCCACTGTGGGAACAACCAGGCTTAAGAAGCCCAGGCTGCCCCTCCTTAATGAAGATAAGAGCACCTGCAAGGCCGTAGAGCCAAGTCGAAGGAGGACAGAGAGAAGAGATGCAAATGAGCTAAAGATTTACAAGCTTACACAAAATATTCCCTAACATTGTGGAATGGCTAATATTTAATAAAAGCAACAACTCAACATTAGGAAGTATTCATACGTTAAAAAAAAAAACAAAACCATTGTTAAATAAATTGTTAGAATAGTTTACTAATATTATCTTCAATAACTTATTTCACAATAATAATCTGTATTCAAAAGTGTATATAATCCCTTGATGGCCACTGAAGGTAACATTTAATGAGTGACACCTTTTATTTTTATTACCATGGCTGTAGTAGTGCCATGGAAAAAAAAATACTGAAGTGAAGTGTCTCTCTCTCAAGTTTGCTAAATAGTATTTGCTATAATCAGGCTTCATACTCCAAATTATAGAAATCATGTAATATTGTAGAGTAAACTGTAAACAATAAATGTAAGTAGTGGAACAGATTTTCTCAAAATTGCTATCACGGAGAGTGGTGGATGTAGTGTGGATGCGAGGGGTTAATGCAATTCCCCCATAGTCCACTGCTCTCGCGCGCGCGCACACACACACACACACACACACACACACACACACACACACACACACACACACACACACACACACACACACACACACACACACACACACACACACACACACACACACACACACACACACACACACACACACACACACACACACACACACACACACACACACACACACACACACACACACACACACACACACACACACACACACACCACACACACACACACACACATCAAAAGAAAACAAAGTGACATCAAAATAATGATAATAATCATTTTTATTTTAAAAAGACAATAAATCTGACTGGACAATTGTTCTTTATAGATTGATAAGAATCGTGATAGACTTCTAGAAGTTTGATAAAAATATTTTCATCTAAAAATGAATACACATCAACTCCGTCACCCTACAGGAAATCCGCATGACGAATATGTGTACATTTAATACTCAAGTACATCTGAGCTTCTGTTTAAAGAGTCAGTTCACCCAAACGAATAAACAAAAACTACTTCACTTAACAGGAAGGATCAATGTTGGTAGTGTTGCTTTGATTGTATCTAGGTTGTTGTCCTCATACCACTTAAATTTTATTTTAAAGAAAATGTCCCTTTAAAAGGTTAAGTATGTTCTGTCGAATATCGAGACTAACAGGGACTTTCTCATCGAGTCCCATTCACAATAAGACCAAAACCTGTGTCATGAAGTCACAAGTAAGGGTTGCTTCATTTAAAAAGATAAAAGGGACACGTCTCAAATTTCACAAATGAATTTCAACTGCCAATCACTAGGATGACTCAAGACTTTGTTGTGTTTCGTTTCACGTGGCTCTGAATTCATAAACAATCTATTAGGCTGTGTTATTAAATGGAGGTGTGGAGTTGGAAAGACATTGGTGTTGACCAGGCAGGGTGGGATTTTATTGAAGTGAGTACATCTTTATGGGTTAAGGGAAACACTGTCTTCGATACGACTAGAGAAAATAGTTCATTTTCTCATTAAAAGGTGAGCTGACCCTTTAACGACA